>NC_060139.1:211522465-211841527 GCF_021461385.2 Schistocerca piceifrons | reverse complement strand
TAAATATACTACCCGTTTTAGAGTTGTATATTTAAGTACTGATTAGCGTTCAGAACGACAAATCATATCAGCACAAAAGCCACGTTCAGGAAAAGCCATATTTCCGAAACACTTAACATCTTTAAACTACAAAATTAACTTCGATAACTGCACGAAATTATATGTAGGACAGAAGGGAAGGAATTTCATCTTTAGATCCATAGAACACATGAAAGGAAAAAAAGAACCAACCAACTTTCTTTACACACCTTAAAAATGAAAAACACGAAATTGACAACACTGAAAACGCACTAAAAATACTGCAGAAACTCCCAAAGGTCCAATGATGAATACTTTGCAGAAACTTGAAATATATGTACACACCAAGTATTATCCGTGTTGTTGTTGTTGTGGTCTTCAGTCCTGAGACTGGTTTGATGCAGCTCTCCATGCTACTCTATCCTGTGCAAGCTTCTTCATCTCCCAGTACCTACTGCAACCTACATCCTTCTGAATCTGCTTAGTGTATTCATCTCTTGGTCTCCCCCTATGATTTTTACCCTCCACGCTGCCCTCCAATAAAATGAACAAATCGATTTCAGATAGACACAGTTTTAAAAATTATTGGAATTTTGTATAGGGATAACGGAAAACCTAAACACCAGAGATTACAAGGACATTAATCCATAGATATAGACGAAATGGCTCCATGAAAAATGTGAAGAAATCGAAAAAGATACGATTTTCGGAAGGAGTGACTCAGCATATACGAAAGTCAAAACAAGCGTCGGTGAAATTAAAAGAAAGGGAGGTAACATTAAGAGGCAACGGGAATTCCACTGTTCAAACAATGGCTCTGAGCACTATGGGACTTAACATCTGAGGTCATCAGTCCCCTAGAACTTAGAACTACTTTAACCTAAATAACCTAAGGACGTCACAACATCCATGCCCGAGGCAGGATTCGAACCTGCGAACGTAGCGGTCTCGCGGTTGCAGACTGTAGCGCCTAGAACCGCTCGCTCACACCGGCCGGCAAATTCCATTGTTAAATCCTCACCTCTATGAGGGGGAGATTTCTCTCATGTGACACAAGAAGAAAGAGGAGTCGATGTCGAAGAGATAAAGGATTCAGTATTAGAATTTAAGAGAGCTTTGAACGACTTAAGATCAAATAAGGCAGGAGGGATAGATAACATTTCACCACAATTTCTCACGATGGTGTGCAGAATGTATAAGTCTGGCAACATACCTCCAGACTTACGGAAAAATGTCATCCACGCACTTCCGAAGGCTGCAAAAGCTGATAAGTACCAGAATCATCGCACAATCACCTTAACGCCTCATGCATCCAAGTTGCTGACAAGAATAATAAACAGAAGAATGGAAAAGAAAATTGAAGGTGTGTTACATTACGAACAGTTTGGCTTTAGGAAAGGCAAAGGCAGCAGAGAGTCAATTCTAACTTTGATGATGGAAGCAAGACTAAAGAAAAATCAAGACACGCTCATAGTATTTGTCGACCAGGAAATAATAATAATTAATCCGCTGCTTGTAAATTAATACTGCTTTAGAAGTTTAGAATTACCTTTTCACGAATCATTACGATGGGCGTATCATCACGTCACATTATTCATCGTAAGTCGAGAACATGAGCTCATTTATTTCATGGGTCAGGGTAGAGGATATAAGGAGACGCGAAGCGCTAGTTTCTAGTTGTTCATTTAATATTTCTCCGTCAGTAAAACAGAAATTACATTTGAAATATCTACGTATTAACGGACTCGGGTTAGTATACCCCAGTTCGAACGAAATAACTGAAAATTATTAGGTTCTTTTTCGGTAAACATTTAACACTTTGTCAAAGTAAGGACAGTCACCAGTTATCTTCAGATAAAATCGGCGCCTGTGGCCGTCCGTATTCAAGCAAAATCCTATCGTATGCCGTGGTGGCTACCAACAATCAAATAATACAAATACGCTTAAAAATATTGTTCATTAATCTAATACATGGCACGGGATACTATTTCACACGAATGAATAACATTAATTTTAACAATACGTAATATATTTTCATATTATCTTACAGATAATATACTTTACGGAGCTGAGCACATAATAGCGACCGAACAGTACCCAAGAGACGAATGATAAAAGTGATATCAGACAATTGATATAGCCGTTCTTTTCTTTATAGCGTCTTTTTGTATTGATTTTCTCTATTAGACTATTCGTCATCACAGTGTGTCATTAGATCTTTGACCTTACAACACTTTGCGTTTGACGCACTCGGATAGTTTTCATTTATGGCATTCCAGGAGACAGTACAATGCCCACAACGAAAAACCATTTTTTACTAAAGGTAATCAGAGAAAGAATAAAGAAACAAAATACGTCAATGAGATAAGTAGTATCAGTCGACAAGCAGTTAGAAGTTACTTTGTGATCTACGGCCACATGCAGGTAGATCTGATGTTAGAAATTTAGTGTGTTAATATCGACAAACACTATTAACAAACTTTTTTTTTTACAAATTCGTGCAAAAATACCTTTCATGAGTGATCGCATAGGCGTGAGTTGTTGTGAGCACTAAAACGGAGGCGAAAATACTTCTCCCCACATCCCTTCAGGGTGCTGAGCTGTTTGCCCCACTGATCCCAGGCAGGTGAGCGCATCAGCCGTAACTCAGCTCTCAGACTGGAAACATATTTCTCTTTGGTGTTCGAATCCAGCTGCAACGAAGTAGCATTGCTAGAGTTGTAAAACTACTGTAGGGTATCGTAAACAAATCGTTAACTATGCGTAGAATACGGCAATTTTAGCTCTGGTCAGTTAAAGTCGTACCTGCGTTACCGGTACGTTAGGTGCGTTGCATAATATCGGGCGCTATCTCATAAGGATCGCTTTCTTTGCTTACGCGATCAGCGTCTCACTAGTTTACTCTAAAAACTGGAAGCAGTGACCCGTCTAGAAACTGAGGATGTATGTAAAGGGTTGGTAATCTAAGGAACATTTTTTTCTACATAGTTATCCTCCTGTCTGTTACTTTACAGTAAGCAGGATTTATAGTAAAACTGAAACTGTTAATACTTAATTTAAAAAAATGGTTCAAATGGCTCTGAGCACTATGGGACTTAACATCTGAGATCATCAGTCCCTAGAACTCAGAACTACTGAAACCTAACTAACCTAAGGACATCACACAAATCCATGCCGGGCGCAGGATTCGAACCTGCGATCGTAGCGGTCGCGCGGTTCCAGACTGAAGCGCCTAGAACCGCTTGGCCACACCGGCCGGCTATAGCTTAATTCAGGTTTTATTTTAAAATTGTTGCTTTGTGACGTGAAACAAAGGAATGTTGTAGTAAAAATAAAAAAAATACAGAAGTATGACAGAGCGATAGAAAACGCAATTTTGCTCAACAAAGAGGTAAAATAAAAAAAAAACGCAAAACAAAAATGTACGAAACATTGATTCACTACTTCGTTTATAACATCTACAATACATGTTTCTGTTATTCATAAAAAGCTTTCGCAGTTATCAGCAATAATAGGAAACTTTTGTCTTTGATCATGATGAAGAACGGTCTTCTGAGTACAAAATGCCATGTACATGTAAACTGTACTTGCATCAAAAGTAATTGGGCGTTACATAAGTGCGCAGAAGTTACGCGATTAGCTAATTTTTGTTACTTATAAAATGCAATTTTTGTTCTGTAAGGAGATAAAATACGCAATGGACTAACACTGAATGATATCCAGTTCTAATTATGTGCAAAACAAACAACCAGACAAACAAAAAACAAAGAAAAGTCGTCTGCTTCCAGTTTCTCTGTTACATATTCATCTATGTTTCTTTCCCTACCAACGCTTCCAGTATTAACGGTAATCCTACCATTTATTACATCATTTATGCAGTGTACCAAAACTGCAGAATGTTAGTTTTGGTACAGCTCAACTGTAGGCACTGCGCAACCGAGGAGCTGCAAACCTGAGACGTGCCGTGTGTCCGCGGAAATATCCGAACATGGGTCGTAGTACGAGCGCTTCGCTCACTCTCCCAAGGATTTCTTCTGCGGAGCGAACTCAAACAGGGGTCAAATCTGGCTCGCGGTCCGCCTGTTATTGTTATAAACAATTATCATTTACATCTACATCTACATTTATACTCCGCAAGCCACCCAAAGGTGTGTGGCGGAGGGCACTTTATATGCCACTATCATTACCTCCCTTTCCTGTTCCAGTCGCGTATGGTTCGCGGGAAGAACGACTGCCGGAGAGCCTCCGTGCGCGCTCGAATCTCTCTAATTCTACATTCGTGATCTCCTCGGGAGGTATAAGTAGGGGGAAGCAATATGTTCGATACCTCATCCAGAAACGCACCCTCTCGAAACCTGGACAGCAAGCTACACCGCGATGCAGAGCGCCTCTCTTGCAGAGTCTGCCACTTGAGGTTGCTAAACATCTTCGTAACGCTATCACGATTACCAAATAAACCCTGTGACGAAAAGCGCCGCTCTTCTTTGAATCTTCTCTATCTCCTCCGTCAACCCGACCTGGTACGGATCCCACACTGATGAGCAATATAGTATAGGTCGAACGAGTGTTTTGTAAGCCACCTCCTTTGTTGATGGACTACATTTTCTAAGGACTCTCCCAATGAATCTCAACCTGGCACCCGCCTTACCAACAATTAATTTTATATGATCATTCCACTTCAAATCGTTCCGCACGCATACTCCCAGATATTTTACAGAAGTAACTGCTACCAGTGTTTGTTTCGCTATCATATAATCATACAATAAAGGATCCTTCTTTGTATGTATTCGCAATGCATTACATTTGTCTGTGTTAAGGGTCAGTTGCCATTCCCTGCACCAAGTGCCTATCCGCTGCAGATCTTACGCGCTGTCTTGATCTCAGGCATCCATCACCAGTTCCATAGGCAAAAAAGACCTTACGAGTACAAAGGAAATAGTTTTTTTTTTGTTTATGTAGAGCATGAAGAATTGCTGATACTTTCTTGCAAATTGTAGCTGTAGGTTTGGTCCAGCTCAGGTCTTCATCTATCGTTAATCTGAGATTCCTCGCTGACGGAGAGAAATTTCGGGCTACTGACATTAGAAAATACGCTGCATGAACTCAATAGCTATGGCTGAAGACCGTAGTGCTGTACGAGATGTACTGGAGGCGATTATGCAACTCTGTGCGTGAAACGGCTGTGGATGATCGTCGCAGTTCCAGTTTCCCACCCGGTGTCACGTCGGAGCGCTACTGTCAGACGCGGCGCCGTGACGGCTCTATCGCTGGCCGCTACTGCGCCTGCGCGGCTGGCGCGCCTGCGCAGTAGGCAGCCGGCGGGGGCGGCGGCGCCACCTGCGCGCTGGCCAGCCCGGCGTTTCGTCACAGCGCGGGGCCCGCCTCGCCTCAGCGGTCGCGGCCTTTGTCGCGCCGTGGGACCGGCCGGTGCCGGCTTTTTATATCTCGCGGCCGGCCTTTCTTGTTTCACGCACACTTCTCCCGGGTTATTTCGGGGAACGTCGGGAACCCGCCGCGGCGGCCTTGAGAACCAGACACTAGTGCTTTCATTGGCTTTCCTCTCCTCTCATCGAAAGACAAGGGCGTCTATGAGCCCTCTGTGGTCGCGAGAGTGTAAAGGTGCACAACACGGATAAGTTTTAGACCAAAAATGACGTTAATTTTTTCCCAAACCAGTCTTCCGATATCTTTGGAATGACAGTTTGTTCCTTCATTCTATACCGTTACTGATAATAGTTTGTTCCGTATCAGTCGTTTTGGATAATTTTGGTTGTGGAGACAGTTTACATGTGATCCTGGACCACTTGCAATATGGCTCCTTACGCATAATTTGTTCATGGTACAATGCAAACAAACGCTGTTTAATAACAGTTTTAATAGTTTAATAGTTATTTGTTTTATTTTTATTTATGTACACGTCAAGTTGAAGAGCAAATATCCAAGGTCATGGAACGTGTCAGTACATGAAATTACAACATAAACGTAATAACAGATAAAAATAAATGTTCATGAACCTTAAAAAAGTCAGTCCACAAGTTTAAGTAAACGCTATCAGCAATACAATAAAAATCAGCATAATTTTCAAGGAACTCCACGACAGAATAGAAGGAGTGACCCATGAGGAAACTCTTCAGTTTCACTTTGAAAGCGCGCGGATTACTGCTAAGATTTTTGAATTCGAGTGGCAGCTTATTGAAAATGGATGCAGCAGTATACTGCACACCTTTTGCACAAGAGTGCAATGCGGGTTTGATTTCTGCCGGGTATTAACCGAATGAAAGCTGCTTATTCTTGGGAATAAACTAATGTTAGTAACAAGAAACGACAATAAGGAAAATACGTATTGAGAGGCCAATGTCAAAATATCCAGACTCGTGAACAGAGGTAGACAAGAGTTTCGTGAACTCACACCACTTATTGCCCGAACCGCCCGTTTCTGAGCCAAAAATATCCTTGTAGAACGGGAAGAGTTACCCCAGAATATAATACCATACGACATAAGCAAATGACAATAAGCAAAGTAGACTAATTTTCCTGTCGAAGTATCACTCACTTCTGATACCGTTCGTATAGTAAAAATGGCAGTATTAAGTCTTTGGACAAGATCTTGAACATGGGCTTTCCACGACAGCTTACTATCTATCTGAACACCTAGAAAATTTAACTGTTCAGTTTCACTAATCATATGCCCGTTCTGTGAAATTAAACCGTCAGGTTTTGTTGAATTGTGTGTTAGAAACTGTAAAAACTGAGTCTTACTGTGATTTAACGTTAGTTTATTTTCTACAAGCCATGAACTGAGGTCACGTGCTGCACTATTTGGAACCGAGCCAATGTTGCACACAACATCCTTTACTACCAAGCTAGTGTCATCAGCAAACAGAAATATTTTAGAGTTCCCCGTAATACTAGAGGGCATATCATTTATATAAATAAGGAACTGGAGTGGCCCCAACACTGATCCCTGGGGCACCCCCCACTTGACGGTACACCACTCAGACCCCACATAGTAATTGTGCTAATATGGATGAACAATGTTTTCATTTGACAACACAAGGAGTATGCAAGTGATTTTAGCCTCTTGATGACCACTGACTGGTCGAAACTTGCTCTGCTCTGCATTGTGAAATGTTGTTTTGGCTGTGTCGTAAGAAAAAGGAGAGAATCAATCACCTGATCTCCATTGACAACGTGTACATTTTTTCGAAACTGTCCCCCAGTACAGTAGATCCTTTGTCTTGCATGACACTCGTACAGGCATGGTGCAGGATCTGGAGTAGCCTGGTTCTTAGTCACGAAATACTACAGAGTTTTAGAGTTAACATTGTGCATATTGCTTTGTGGACTTCGACCAGCTGACCAGAAAACACGCTAGCCAAAGTGTTGAGCGTTCATTCACATGACTGAAAAAACCACAGTTACGTCATATGGCAAAATTTGTATTATACTCCTAAATACTAATTTCGTGTTATATTACTATTATGCTAAATAACTTGTTAATACGTTAATAATAAATTTATTAAAAGAATTCCCTCTGAATATAAAGAAATAGATATTTTAATTTTTTTGAAATTTTCCCGGCAAATTAAATGTTCAAAGGGTAAATCGTGGAGATGATAGTGTTCCATGCACTAGCACCGTCCATCAGATTTTCCGCCATGCGTACTTCCACAGATTCTTTAACAATGGTGTCTGAGTGAGGTGTTGCTGTGACTAAAAATTGTTTTATCATATTGCATACAATGTCTGCAATACAATATTTGACAACAGCAGACTTGATTGGCTGCAAAAGGCGAATGCAGTGTTGATGTCCGGTGGAGCGTTGTTCCAAGTTGCACGTAGTACGTTATTTTGTAAATTTCGTCTTGCGCAATAGCAGATTGTTCTTTGCTGATCCCAAAAGCTCTGAAATCTTAGATGGTGCGGCGAAAAGAACTTTGGAACACTCACAGCGCGCTAATAGAATGCGCAACGGGGGACGCCTTCTTCAGCCTTCGTTGGTTCACTTGTGGCTGGCTGACATGTGCCCAGTCGAAATGTCGTGGAGAGTAGTTAGAACGGCAGAAAATGCTACATATCCAATGACCTCGTCTTCGATTAGACGATAAACTAATTTCTTACCCCCACACTCGCCCATTTGTAAGCAGCCACCGACAGGAACACGCTTCGTTGCTTCTTCTATTGAGTCTGTCTGCTTTCAGAACGCGACGAGAAAAGAGAGTTATCGACCGCCTAGTCGCAAGTTTCAAGGAGGTGCTGCAGAGTACCATGGCATATTGGGGGAGGGGGAGGGGGGGGGGAATAAAAGCTCGTGGTCAGAGATTTCACAGTCCGTCTTTGCCCTGCAGAGAACCTCACACGTGGTATGAATACAAATTTGGATGTGGACTTGAATGCTATTTCCAGAGTGGTTGGTGAGCGTTCAGAAACGACCACAAGACACATATGCTCGTACGTGATAGGCGAATGCAGCACTTCGCAGCAGCAGTTGTTGCGTTTATCGAGCACGCTACCCACATAGTTTTTATTCCCGAAAGCACTAGCTGTCCGGACAAAAATTTCACCATCCCCTTAAAAGAGTTGGGTGGCCGCTTAGGCCTGCTGCACTTGTTGTAGTACCGGCATCACACGGGCCGTGTTACCCTCCACCTCTGATGCAAGCCATGTCAGTGAAGAACTGTGTATGTGCCAATCAGTCGTGCGAAATTAGTGGTATAAGATGCGTCGATGCCGAATAGTATCAGGACGGCAGAAAGGAGTGATAGCTCCTGCCCACCCCGTGAGTAAAGTCACCCGATTACGTCGTAAGTTAACCAATCCATGTGGCCTTCAGTCATCCCCATGGTAAAGGAGTTTGTGTCATCTTAAGCTTTATTTTACTGTTTGCTTTCTTTTCGTGACACGCTGCGAACGCTGCATGAGGATCTGATATTTTTCCTACGAGCGGTCTTTCATAAGAGAGACCAAAGCAAAAACTTATACGGATTTTACAGTACCAGCACAAAGAAAAAGCGTACTCTGCCCAAAGACAAGTAAATTATATAACAGTTTTTTTTTTTTAAATTGTTGCTACAGCGGAGAAAGACGGGGAAATAGTTTTGACTGTTGCTTGCTACTTGGAAAGGAATAAGACAAGAAGGATGAAGTAAAAGGACACTATGTCGAACGAAACTATACGTGTATGACTCTTAGATTTTTTCAAGACACAAAGGTCTACGATTTACACATGGTGTTTCCGTAAGGGCGCGCAAAAATTTGACAGCACAATTTAAGGTGGGGAACAGGGGGTCGAGGAAGCCAGCTTAGGGAGATAACAGAAATAAAATCACATTACTGTGTACTTCTTTATTTACATTAGTTACAGTTCACTGAAAATACCATCGCTGACACAATGAACGCACCGTTTGTACTGTATCTTACAAAATTTGCTGAAACCGAAGGCAAACAACCTCAATGCAAGGATGACATCGACGAACAAGATTCTGACGCCCCCTGACAAATATCCCTGGTGGGGTTTCGAATCACATCAAAGGCAATTACAATTCTGGCAACTAATTCCATCTCCGCATCCAGTGGGGTCTCATACAGAAGTGACTTTAAATATCCCCAGAGGAAATAATCAAGGGAATTCAGTTCAGGTTGAAACTTCTTTATTTAAATGAGTTTGTCTGTACTTAAATTGCAGAGTGACTGAGACCCACAATATCCTAGCGCAACGCAATCTGACTGCTCAAAAAAGGATAACCTGACTTCATATAATTAATTCAAAGGGATGGCCTTGACTAAAAAGGAATCCTAACAATAACCTATACCTTTCATTAAGCACTTACCTCACAAAAATCTTCATTACTCGAACTACTGCAATACACCGAGCGTCAATACTGCTAGCTAAATAAAAGATTGTAACTACTAAAGCCACTAACTACTAACAGGCATGTGGTTAGCAAAGGAAATATTTGGTTGCAAACCAAATAATGTATTTTTTACCTTAATAATGTGACATCCAGTTCAAACAGGAATATAAATCGTCATTGACATCCAGTACAAAGATATATAATCATGAATAATATTCAATCTCCAAGTCGAACATGTACAGATCGTTAGCCTACGCTAACACTTCAGACCTCTACCCTCCATCAATGCTAACTTCTCACATCTCACATTCATCAGTGCTGGCTGTTCACCTCCAGTTATCCATCCGTTACCCAAACTGGAAGAAGAAGAAACTTTGATTAAAGAAAAATTTAACTTCGCACCACAAAATAAAGTAGGTCCATGAATAAGAACAAATTGAGTCGTTTTACCTACTCCTCTTACTTCATTCTTTTTACCCTTCGCAGAAGGTGTCGAAGCACCAAGAGTGCTGTCCACATTGACAAGTGATTTGTAAACCAGCATTCGCCGGCGACGACGAAAACAACGTTTACGCATCATTGTAAGAAGCAGTGCCTCAGTGGCTATTCACTCACTGCCCAACAGTACTTCCATCACTGCTGGTGACTAACTTCCAACTGCCGAACACTACTGGCGATTAACTTCCAACAACGAGTCCAACCAGCCACAGAGTCTCTTACAAAGAAAGCGCAGTCAGAGATCCAGTGTAAAGCGCTACACAGCGCTGCCAACACAGAAGCAGCCCACTTACGAGGTGACCTCGCAGGCCATGGTATAGGACCCGCCCTTCCAATCCAGCGACCAGGAAATACAGCACTGAGATGGTTGCGGACGCCCACACTGAAGCGAGGCGGCGCACCGTCATGTTGTACCCACATCCTCTCACGAACAGCCAAGGGTACGTTCTCCAACAACTCAGGTGGAACTCCATGCACCTCAAGTACAGATAGCCATTCAGAAGGCCAAGTAGAAGATGTGGCCCAATGAGGTTGTCGCCTGCAATGCCGGTCCAGGTATTCACAACCAAACCTACTCGATGGTGTGACACTCGTACAGCGTGAGGGTATCCCTCAACCCACACATGGCTATTCCTGCTGTTCGAAATACCATCACGAACAAATGATAACTTCGTCAGTAAGCAGCACGACTTGCAGGAAATCTGATCGAGAAATCCACTGTTGGAGCAACCACTGACACAATGCGATGCTTGGTGCAAAGTCAGCCACAAGCGTTGCATGGACTCGCTGTGGGTGATGCGGGTGTAATTGTTCTTCATGGAGTACTCGCCACACGCTATTACGTACAACGCCCATTTCACGTGCAATAAGACAAGTACTTGTAGTGGGGTCCGCTGCAACACGTCCCAGCGCCTCCTCTTCAAAAGTGCGTGTGCGAGTGGTCCTCATGTTCCCAGGTTCCTCGTTTCTTCTTTCCAATGAATCAGTCTCCCATACTCGTCGATCGAGAGAAATAAACATTTGTCGTGACGGCCTTTTTTTCCTTTTTGAGTTTCGATTCACCCCCGAAGGGGGAGGGCTGGCAGTAGCTTAGTACGCCGCTCTTCAACCTACAGAATTTGTTTTTAAAAAAATGAAAATAACAAATAATAAAAGAAGGCGATAAAAGCGGTGACTTAAATGGTAAAATGGCGGAAAATTGTAGAACTTAAAACATAAAACAAAGGGTTGGTGATGCTAATAAAATACACACGAAGCAGGCACACGAAAATAATAAAAAAAATGGCTCTGAGCACTATGGGACTTAACAGCTATGGTCATCAGTCCCCTAGAACTTAGAACTACTTAAACCTAACTAACCTAAGGAGAGCACACAACACCCAGCCATCACGAGGCAGAGAAAATCCCTGACCCCGCCGGGAATCGAACCCGGGAACCCGGGCGTGGGAAGCGAGAACGCTACCGCACGACCACGAGATGCGGGCCGAAAATAATAGACAGACTATTAAAAAACACGGCGACAGCCCGGTTTGTGTTCGCAAGAGATATAAAAGTCACACCCAGCGACAGCATGATTTTTGTTCGCAACTGGAAAGACGCACAACACTGAACACTCACTTGAACACTGCACTAAAAAGTTGGCACAAATATGACACGTACGGTCGCAGGTTCGAATCCTGCCTCGGGCATGGATGTGTGTGATGTCCTTAGGTTAGTTAGGTTTAAGTAGTTCTAAGTTCTAGGGGACTGATGACCACAGCAGTTAAGTCCCATAGTGCTCAGAGCCATTTGAACCATTTTTTTGAAATATGACACGCCACAACCGAGGGCAGACGGGGGGAACCTGGACAGATGATCGGAAAGAGAAGGGGGGAAGGAGAGGAAAAACTAAGTGGGGGGGGTGGAGGGGGAAGGAGCCGACGCCGGACGAGGACTCATAAGAGGGAGGGGGGGGGGGGAGAGCTGGGCAGACGAGAGAGTGGGGAAAGGCAGTGTAGTGAAGGATTATGCCTGTTAAGAAATCGTTCCCTGTACAGCCTTTCAGCAGCGAGAGCATTGCAACGTACTTCCCCATACACAAGGTGCCACGCGAGTGAGTTCCGCGAAACTATACCGGCACTGCTCCATTGTATTGTACCGAACGTCTCTGAATAGCAGTGAGTAATGAATGAATGAATGAATGGGTCTGTCGTTGATTCATAGCACGTACTGTCCTGGGACAATGTAAATACGATGCAACAGAGCCATCTTAAGGGCAAGTATAGTAAACAAAACCTGCGCCATGACGTCCTAGTAGTCCTTCTTGTTTCCTTGCAGGAAATAAAGAATGCACGTGTAAATAAACAGCACAGTATGTTAGCTGTAAATAGCTGGAAAACAGTAATGCAAGACAAAGCGGTAGACAAGTTTACTTCCATACCTCCTGAAACTGTCTTGTCCAACCCCAGGTTCCCTACCTCAAATTATTTAGTGGAGCATTCTCTATGTCCTGTTACATTTCTGCACGCTATTATGGAAACACCCTGTATATGCAGACTAAAGCGACAAATGAAAATTTGTATCAAGGCTGAGATTCGAACCCGGGTCTCCTGCTCACTAACCACCAAGCTACCCCTGCTCTTTGCCATATACAGATTTTTATTTGTCACTTCGGTCTACATACATACATCACAGAGTACCATGTACTGCCTTTTCAGTATTGTTTGGTGTGCTTGCATGTACTTATTTTATCGAGCAAATAAACGATAACGTTTTGTGTTGTACCGAGGACACATTTCCTATTCTTTCAGTGTTCTGCAGCGGAGTATACATCTCTGTCCAGAACATTCAGTATGAATTTAGCTTTGGTTATTTATAGAGTGTGGTATATGTTACACATTACAGCTTTTTGTAGGTAGGACAGTCCCTCACACACTCACCTTCAGATCAGAGAGCGCTCACAACACATGCAATTTTGAGGCCGACGTGTAAACAAAAACGACCACTTGTGACTAGTCTCTGGTAATCCATCAAGTGGGGCTGCTGCTGGACACGTAGTGCTTCAGTAATGATAACAAAACCAGCGGCTGTATTTATTTGAATGTAAAATCGTTGAGCCTTTTTATCACATGCTACCTGTTTCGACACCACATTGTTTCATCTTCAGGATCCGAACGTAACCTGCCATCCACAATCGTTTTCATTTGCAAAGAACAGAATGGTCCACTGCATACGATTCTGTTCACTGCACATGAAAAAGTTTGTGGGTGGCAGGTTACGTTCGGGACGTGAAGATGACACCATGTGGTGTCGAAATTGGTAGCATGTGATAAAAAGGATCAACGACGTTACATTCAAATACAGCCACTGGTTTTTTAAACCATTATTCAAGTATGAAGTTGGTAGAGCACTTGCCCGTTAAAGGCAAAGATCCCTAGTTCGCGTCTCGGTCCGGCAAACAGTTTTAATCTGCCAGGAAGTTTCATACCAGCGTACACTCCGCTGCAGAGTGAAAATTTCACTCTGGAAGCATCCTCCCGGCTGTGACTAAGCCACATCTCCACAATATCCTTTCTTCAAGGAGTACTAATTCTGTATGGTTCGCAGGAGAGTTTCTGCGAATTTTGGAAGGTAGGAGACGAGGTACTGGCGGAAGTAAAGCTGTGAGAACGGGGCCTGAGTCGTGCTTGGGTAGCTCAGTTGGTAGAGCACTTGCCCGCGAAAGGCAAAGGTCCGGAGTTCGAGTCTCGGTCCGGCACACAGTTTTAATCTGCCATGAAGTTTCATGTGAGCGCACACTCCGCTGCAGAGTAAAAATTTCGTTCTGAATTATTCAAGTACTTTTGAGTATGGGGGCCTCAATAGAGCAGCAAAACGCTAGGGACGCTGCAGTAGACTCATTGAAAAGAGTAGACGACAGAGAGAAGGAAGTGTATAATGTAAAAGGCATATTAAGGATACATATAGAGCAGTTCGGAAAGAAACCAGAAAAGAAGGGAATCAAAGCGTTTGAGATGTAGTGCTACAGACGCCGCTGAAAATTAGGTGGACTGATAAGAAATGTGGAGGTTCTCCGCAGAATCAGGGAAGATACGGAAAACACTGAAAAAGGGCAAGGGCACGACGATAGCACATGTTTTAAGACATCAAGGAATAGCTTTCACGATAGCAGAAGGAACTATAGAGGATACAATCTGTACGAGAGGACAAACCCTGGAATATATCCAATATTTAATTGAGCACATTGGATGCAATTGCTATTCTGAAATACTGTGAAGACTGATGATTCAGAAAAAGGATCCTCTGTGCGCAGTTCACGTCAGAACCGTAGATTTTATCTGGAATCTTCGTGACAAATGAATGTGTATTTTAATAATGAATTTCTTTAGTACAATGGTTTTACAGAGCGTTATAACAGTTACAGAATACATAGATCACAAGTCTGTTGCACGCAACGTCGATTCACATCACGATGATATCTGGTATACGCGATCCATACCCATCTGGCGCTGCCACTTTGCCACTTGCGTCTATATTTTGTTTTCTGTATTGTGTTCCCACGATGCCCGCTCACGACCCGCTGTACGCCCGATTCGCCAGCTACATCATTACTTTGCGCCGTTTCCTTTTCATTTCACTTTGGACGCCGCCGTAGCTCTCGTATTCACTCTGCACTAGACTTTTTCAGCTTTTGGAATTTCGAGCATATGTGAAACGACATCTTCAATTATTTTCTGCAAGGGATGTAAAATAAATAATGCAGCAAATTTTTTATCGGCCAATATTGATTGAAGATATGCGGGATTTGTTGCAGGACATCGTGGAACATTTCCGCTTCAGTCCCTGTATTGTCATCAATTTCTGACAAATGGAGGCGCTATACGTAGCCTTAAAAATGAATTTCTTTTGGCGCAAATCCAGGGCGTCACAGATATTCACAGGCGTTTGGAGAATACCTGCGGAGACATGCCGGTGAACAAAATGACGGTGAGTCGTTGGGAGAGGACTTTGTTATCTTCACAAGAAGTTTGCACAAGTCAGTCCTATCTCCCGCGTGCCAGCTGGCCACACACAGCGGTTACTTCTGTAATGTTGGAACGTGCGGACACTCGCAATCGAGGTGATCGACGGATCACGATCAAACACCTCGCTGCACAACCGGAGTTCTCCGTTGGTAGTGCTGACACACTTGTCCGTTACGTGAGGTACTCGAAGTTGTGTGCTCGTTCAGTTCCTCGCCGCCTAACAGAGACCATAAAGAGCTACGAAGGAACATCTGTGCGGAACTGCGGAACTGCTTGCGCGTTACTAGGCTGATGGTGATAAGTTTTTGACATCGTCAATGGCGATGAAACATGGGTTCATCACTTCGAAAACGGCAGTCCATGGAGTGGCGTCACACCACCTCGCCGGCTGCTGTTACCGAGCTGTTCTAGGCGCTTCAGTCTGGAACCGCGCGACCGCTACGGATGCAGGTTCGAATCCTGCCTCGGGTGTGTATGTGTGTGATGTCCTTAGGTTAGTTAGGTTTAAGTAGTTCTAAGTTCTAGGGGACTGATGACCTCAGATATAAAGTCCCAAAATCCAAAGTAATTTATGCTTCTCCGTGACATTGCAAGACTCACAGCAATCTGCGCACTCGAGAAGAGCTCACGAAACCTCACTGGACTGTTCTTCCTTATCTGCGTGGATATTCGGGGGGGGGGGGGGGTTACTGATGGTTCAAATGGCTCTGAGCACTTTGGGACTTAACATCTGTGGTCATCAGTCCCCTAGAACTTAGAACTACTTAAACTTAACTAACCTAAGGACTTCACACACATCCATGCCCGAGACAGGATTCGAACCTGCGACCGTAGCAGTCGCGCGGTTCCGGACTGCGCGCCTACAACCGCTAGACCACCGCGGCCGGCGGTTACTGATGCAGAAAGACTTTCGCTCCGACATTGATCAGTAGAGTGGTGCCATGTGGGCAAACAGATCCTCCCAGTAAGGTGCCGTAAGGCCGTTGCATTGAAAGGAGATTATGTGGGTCAGTAGAGTGTGTAGGGTGGCAGAATAAATGGTCAGATTCGCACCTTACATGATACCTTTACAAATCGCAATGAGAAGAAAATGGTTCAAATGGCTCTGAGCACTATGGGACTTAACATCTGTGGTCATGAGTCCCCTAGAACGTAGAACTACTTAAACCTAACTAACCTAAGGACATCACACACATCCATGGCAGAGGCAGGATTCGAACCTACGACCGTATCGGTCGCGCGGTTCCGGACTGTAGCACCTAGAACCACTTGGCCACCCCGGCCGGCTGCAATGAGAAGATGAAGATGACACCTAACGTAAATTGACAGTTATGAGAACATTTGCCCATCAATATGTAATGCGAAAAGGGATGACAGTCAATCGACGGTAATTAACACACCATTCCTATAAAATGCATGTCTTTGAGCGGAAGGTAGATCAGGGAACGCTAGTCAAGTCGCTTTTAGTTTTGAAAAGCCAGCTCCACAACGGCGTAGCGAAACTGCGCTGTGGGAGTTACACCGGCAACCACTTAAAGGGGTGACAGGAAGGTGGACAGTGACCCTGGGCCAGGTGATTCAACCTGGAGGGCTACCTGTAGCGAGGGCATCGGTACAAGAGCAGAGAAGAAGCTTTAGAAAAATGCGTTTCGAAATTCCAATGGGATACGAACAAAAGCAAGTGACGCATTTTCGTCCAGCGAGTGCAACACATGGAAAGATCAATGTACTTTAGGCGTCTAGAACGGGCACAAAACGTCCGATTGGCGGAAACTCACTAGGAAGGAGAAAACTACTGAAGTTTCGATGCAGTTTGATAGAAGGGACGTTGCGATTGGTAGAGGGTGTTTCTACAAAATAAGAGGAACGCTCCTACTGGTCGAAGAAAGCCGTGACGTGAAAAAGGAACCCAAGTGGAGGGAGGCAGGTCTGCCATGAGAGGACAAGAGAGAAATTTTGTTGGGACTCTTCTCTGAACTGGCGTCAAGTTCAGAACGGAGGGCTCAACGCTCCGTATGACGCAGAGAAGAAATTGGTGTGGACACTGCGTTCACAGTGGCTGCACTCCAGCTAAAATTAGCTGTAGCAACGTTTAGCTTCAACTGTGGAGATACGAACCAGCCAAATTAGTTAATTGTTTTCGCGAGAACTGAGAGGGCACTTTAATATGCACAGTGCTCCAACCATGTGCGTGTATTTCGCCACATAATACGACTAGGGCTGAGTACATGTTTTCTTGCATAACGAGAAACATAGGAAAAGTTTCGGCTGGAAAGTTCAGCAAAGGCCACATTAGTTTTGTAGGAATTTCAGTGGGAGAGAGCGGCCTTGCAGACAGCAGCATGTCACAGTTTAAGGTACATACCGCGTGCAGAGGCGTAAACTTTATTGGTGCACCAGCTTGCGTTCACTGTAAACTCGAGCGGCCTTGGGCAATCTTGCGCTCAGATTTGTCACTTGACTAAGCATCCACCGTAGACTTCATTCTCATCCTAAATAATACTGAACTTTGAACCGGAATAGTACTGACCAACATCATAATCTATGTGTAGAAGCAATTTTGTAAAGAAACGTCCAATTAAAATTTCATATTATTGTGTTTAGGATTGATGTAAAGAAACTTCGAATTAAACTTTCATAATATTGTGCTTAAGATTAATGTTCTTTCAGAGAGTTAATATTTAACATTGTTGTATATAAACTAATTTCACTTTTTCATGGTGGCAAGGTGCGTTATCCATTGCGCTGTTTTTATGTTGGCGAGTTGAAAACTTTGTGAAAAGCTGTAATTTGGTCAGAAATATTGCGACATTAAACTTGTCATTTCACCTCACACAGTTGTTCTCAATTCAAGAATAAGCAAGCAAAAACAAACCCCCGCAACCATACAGGTGTAGTACCCAGAAGAGTGGAGAATAATATGATGTATTAGAACCCTGAATACAGCCAATCTGCTTTCAGAAAAAAATGTGTTGCGTTATGTAACCTCCCAACAGATATTTGTATAATAACCTTCCAAAAGTAAAAAAATATAATTCTATAATTCAGATTCAGCGTAACCTCCCAATAAATGAATTCCATAACCTACCAATAATACAATGTGACTAATCTCTCAATAAAATTGTGGCTCATAGATAACCTTTCAATAATTGACTGTGAATTTAAACTGGTAAATTTTGGACGTCAGCTGTGCTGCGTCATGGCCCTGAAATTATCATACTGAATAAATTGAAGATTCTTACCTCAATGAAGTCGCCGGATAACGCATGTATATCTGCTCTTATAATAAATTTTTCTGGCACAACCCAGTGCAATGCTGGCCGATAGATTTGTCATGTATAGAAGGAAACAACTGATTTTTCTTTACAATAATCGGGATGACCATGGATTGGAGAAATTAGTAAATTCTTTAAATTGAGATGAATGACTGTCAAAAGTTAATTTTTATAAAAAAGATTATTATTAAGAGATTTTTTAAACTTTTACATGGGACTTGATATAACAATACTACATATGCGCGAGGCTGCTTTTACCTTATATTATATCGCTCAGGCTCCGTCATCGCTCCCCACGACCGGCCCAGCCAACTTCATACACACGACTGCTAGCAACTACGAACTCATACTGCTACACTGTTCCTACTGCATACAACACTGCTCTCTGATCTGAGATTCTCTTATAGCTTACATATCGCAGGCAGCGCGTGAGCAATCCATCGAAATTACATCTGCTCCAGTGCGCTAGCAATAAATCTCTTAGTCATGGACCTCTTACAATTACTTTTTGAACACCCCTCGTAGTTATTAGCGATTCAAGTCTTTTGGTATTTCGTCATACCAACTGCAACAAGCGTATGAGCGTAGGAAGAAAAATGAGGCTACTGATGTTTGGCTTTAGGTGGTGGCAGTATCCGCGGGTGTGGCCGACTGCCGGTGTGGGCTCAGACGAGGCCAGGGAATGGAGGCTGGGAAGTGCCGCCTCTCAGATTGGAACACGGCGCCACGGTCGCGGACACAGACCCGGTGGTCCAGCTGCCCCCCCCCCCCTTTCCTCCCCCCCTCCCCTCCTCCCGCCCCTCTCCGCCTCTTCCCGTTCCACTCGGCAGCGGCCGTGAATTCTGCCGCCGCGGTCCGTTTCATGTGCCGACACCTGCGTTTCGCGCTGCTGGCCGTTCCAGAAGCCAAAGTTTATTTTCCATCAGCGCGCCTCCACGGACGTATTTCCGAATACAACTCTCGCGCCCGCTATAATGGCCGACTTCCCAAATCTCATTTCGCGGAGTAAATGCCTCGTCCGGGTTTTCTTTTTCTGAACCAGAGGAATGTCCGTTATGAATACCAACCCAGTAACACGAAACTAAGCGCAATAACATCTCACGCGAAATACGCTCCACTTGTCTGCACCGTAGGCAGCTGGGCAGAATGCCTGCGAGGGGTGAGGCGGGGAGCGTGGAAACAATTCCTCCCGTCGCTCCCTTGCCCTTAGTTTGTGTTATTGGTCGTCCGAAAAGTATTGCATTACCACTACAGGTCACTGGCAGCCTTGTTATGTTTCAATGTTCCTTGCTTAAGGTCTCCCATTTTCATTTTCCGTATTCCGTACCTCACAACCCTTAGAGGATCACTTTGTTGCCCATTCGTCTTTCTGTCTGTTTGTCAACTGTTGAAAACAGTTTTTCTCATGAATGGGTGAACGGACGAAGGTGAAATTTGTCACATATTACGGTCTATGGGCCCTTGGCGATGTAAAATAAAAAAAAAACGAAAAAGAATGAAGATTCTAAGTTAATGGCCGGCCAGTGTGGCCGTGCGGTTCTAGGCGCTTCAGTCTGGAACCGCGTGACCGCTACTGTCGCAGGTTCGAATCCTGCGTCGGGCATGGATGTGTGTGATGTCCTTAGGTTAGTTAGGTTTAAGTAGTTCTAAGTTCTAGGGGACTCATGACCACAGATGTTAAGTCCCATAGTGCTCAGAGCCATTTGTACCATTTTTTTCTAAGTCAATGTAATCAAGGCATACGAATGTATATGACAAATGTTTTGATAGTCGCAAGTGGCAGTACCACCCTATCTACATATATACTCCGTTAGCCACCAAGCTGTGTGTGGCGGAGGGCACAATTCGCTCCAAAGTCATATTTCCCCCCCTCTGTTCCACTGGCGGACGGCGCGAGGGAAAAACGACTGTCTGAACGCCTCAGTACGAGCTCTAATTTCCCTTATCTTTGATAGTGATCACTGCGCGATTTGAAATTGGTGGTAATAATATATGCTCTACATCCTCGGTGAAGATCGGATTTCGGAATTTAGTGAACAGCCCCTTCTGTTTAGCGCTCCGTCTATCTGCAAGTGTGTCCCACTTCAAACTTGCTATGAGATTTGTAACGCTCTCGCGATGTTTAAATGTACCAGTCACGAATCTTGCCGCTCTTCTTTGGACATTCTCAATCTCTTGAATCAGACCCAACTGGTAAGGGTCCCATACAGACGAACAAAACTCCAAGACTGGACGAACTAACGTATTGTAAGCTATTTCCTTTGTTGAAGGACTGCGTCGCTTCAGGATTCTACCAATAAACAGCAATGTAGAGTTCACCTTACCCGATACTTATGTAATCTGATCATTCCATTTGAGATCATTTCGAATAGTCACACCCAGATACTTGACGGATGTTACAGCTTCCAAAGACAGGGCATTTATTTTTACCTAGTATTACGAAATTTGAGAATAAGCACGGTTTCGCAGTACAACCAAAGGAAAAGATTAGGTAATTGTTAATGTGTAATTATATCACAGGAATAAAATTTTTTTGTCATTTATTGTCAGCCTGTCGGTCTCTCCGTCCGTCTGTTAAGAACCCTTTTTCTCGGCAATGAGTTTACGTGTCGGTTTGAAATTTGTGTGACATAGTAAGGCCTATGGTTTCTTGGAGGTATAATAAACGTTAGCTTCTAAGTCGTTATAATCAAACGATACGGCCATATATCTCATAAACTTTGGCACCCGCAAACTCACTCATCACTAGTGTACTTCCCATTGGTATATAATTCTATAATAATAGCAGGAAGAAACTTTTCACAGTAGAAGTAAAGAAAAAAATCCGAAAACGTTATTTTGCAATTATATCACACGAAAAAAAATTTTTTGTCATATGTTACCCAACTGCCTGTCGGTCTCTCCCACTGTCAAGGCCCCTTTTTTCCTCAGGAACGGATAGACGTATCAAGTTGAAATTTGTATCATATACTGAGGTCTGCAGTCTTTCGGTAGTGTAAAAATGTTAAGCTTGTAAGCCAATGCAATCAAAAGATACGGCCATTTAGGTTACATATTTTGATACTCGTAAACTCTCTCATTAAAACATATCGGATATATCCCTCAGACGTAGAACCATCAAATTTGCGAAAACAAAGGCTTCACAGTGCTAGTAAGGGAAAAAACAATCAAAACAACCAGAAAATTGTTAATCTGTAATTATATCACACGAGAAAAATTCTTTTTTCATTTGTTATCCGACTTCAGACTTGAAACTGAAACGTTCTCCGAAGTCTTGCCAGTATCAGTATCGATAACTGACAAAAATAATCGAAATCATGGATTCCCGGAATGGATGAAGAGTTTTTATACACTGAAGAGCCAAAGAAACTGGTACACCTGCCTAATACCGCGTAGGGCCCCCGCGGGTACCAGAAGTGCAGCAACACGACATGGAATGGACTCGACTCATGTCTGCATTAGAGCTGGACGGAACTGACACCATGAATCCTGCAGGGCTGTCCATAAATCCCTAGGATTACGAGGGGGGGCGGGGTGGAGACCTGTTCTGAACCGTACGTTGCAAGGCACCCAGATTCGCTCAATAATGATCATGTCTGGGGAGTTTGGTGGCCAGCGGAAGTGTTTCAACTCATGAGAGTGTTCCCGGAGCCACTCTGTAGCAATTCTGGACGTGTGGGGGTATCGCATTGTCCTGCTGGAATTGCCCAAGTCCGTCGGAATGCACTATGGACATGAATGGATGCAGGCGGTCAGATAGGACGCTTACGTATGTGCCACCTGTCAGAGTCGTATCTAGACGTTCCTGGGGTCCCATATCACTCCAACTGCACACGCCCCACACCATTACAGAGCCTCTACCAGCGTGAACAGTCCCCTGCTGACACGCAGGGTCCAGGGATTCATGAGGTTGTCTTCATACCCGTACACTTCCATCCGCTCGATACAATTTGAAATGAGACTCGCCCGACCATGCTACATGTTTCCATAATCAACAGTCCAACGCCGGTGTTGGCGGGCCCAGGGAAGGCGTAAAGCTTTGTCTCGTACAGTCGCCAAGTGTACACAAGTGGGCCTTCGGTTACCAAAGCCCGTTTTTTTTCTTTGGTCATCAGACATCTGACTGGTTTGATGCGGCCTGCCACGAATTCCTCTCCTGTGCTAACCTCTCCATCTCAGAGTAGCACTTGCAACCTACGTCCTTAATTATTTGCTGAATGTATTCCAATCTCTGTCTTTCTCGACAGTTTTTGCTCTCTACAGCTCCCTCTAATACCATGGAAGACATTCCCTCATGTTTTAACAGATGACTTATCATCCTGTCAATTCCCCTTATCAGTGTTTTCCACATTGCCCTTTCCTCTCCGATTCTGCGTAGAACTTCCTCATTCCTTTCCTTATCAGTCCACCTAATTTTCAACTGTCGTCTGTAGCACCACATCTCAAATGCTTTGATTCTCTTCTGGTCCGGTTTTCCACAGTTCATGTTTCACTACTATACAATGCTGCATTCCAGACGTACATTCTTAGAAATGTCTTTCTCAAATTAAGGCCGATATTTGATATTAGTAGACTTCTCTTGGCCATGAATGCTCTTTTTGCCATTGCTAGTCTGCTTTTGATGTCCTCCTTGCTCCGTCCGTCATTCGTTATTTTACTGCCTAGGAAGCAGAATTCCTTAACTTCATCTACTTCGTGACCATCAATCCCGATGTTAAGTTTCTCGCTGTTCTCATTTCTACTACTTCTCATTACCTTCGTCTTTCTCCGATTTACTCTCAAACCATACTGTGTACTCATTAGACTGTTCATTCCGTTCAGCAGATCATGTAATTCTTCTTCACTTTCACTCAGGATAGCAATGTCATCAGCGAATCGTATCATTGATATCCTTTCACCTTGTATTTTAATTCCACTCCTGAACCTTTCTTTTATTTCCATCATTGCTTCCTCGATGTACAGATTGAGCAATAGGGAAGAAAGGCTACATCCTTGTCTTACACCGTTTTTAATACGAGCACTTCGTTCTTGGTCGTCCACTCTTATTATTCGCCCTTGGCTGTTGTACATATCGTATATTATCCATCTCTCCCTCTAGCTTACCCTAACTTTTTTCAGAATTTCGAACATCTTGCACCATTTTACATTGTCGAACGCTTTTTCCTGATCGACAAATCCTATGAACGTGTCTTTATTTTTCTTTAGTCTTGCTACCATTTTAACCACAATGTCAGAGTTGCGTCTCGCGTGCCTTTACTTTTCCTAAAGCCAAACTGATCGTCATCCGAAAGCCCATATCGATGATATTTCGTTGAATGGTTTGCACGTTGACACTTATTGGTGGCGCAGCGTTGAAATCTGGAGCAATTTGCGGAAGGGTTGCACTTCTGTCATGTTAAACGATTCTCTTCAGGCTTTTCCGCAGGACCTTTTTCCGCCCGCAGCGATATCAGAGATTTTTGCCGGAGGCCCGTATTAGTTATAAGGGTAAATCTCCACTTCATCGCCCACCATAACACCACGCTCACTCATCTCAAACACGTAATTGTTTCGAAACAAATGAAACCGTACAATGTAATGTTTCGATACGCTGTTTCGAAACAGTGAAACAATTTGTGTTTTGTAATCTAATAAACCTACACATTTTATCACCTTGAATGTCTACTGTGTAAGTATGTCCATATAAACACAAATGAGGTGCGAGAGCACTAATCATGTCGCAGAAAGTATGAAACTATCACTTAGGCGTCTTGGCGGTTTCGCATTTCCTGCAGCAAATGCACTGCTTTCGTGTCGTGTGACTTTTATACTTTTGAATTGGCTGAGGACAGCCATAGCTGAAGACAGAAGAACCACCACGAACGGAACTGGAGGTGGGAGCAAACTGCAGAAACAACGGATACTCTACTGGGGTTCCCACATTCCATTAGTATGGGTAATATACCCATCCTGCTTATTTCCATGCACACAAAGGGAATCATTGAGGATAATAGGCACAGTCACAATAGACTCACAAATAACGCCAAATAATTCGAATAAATAAAAAACTATAACAAAAAAATTTTGTCTTGCAAGGTGTTTCGAACCGTTAACTACACTCCTGGAAATGGAAAAAAGAACACATTGACACCGGTGTGTCAGACCCACAATACTTGCTCCGGACACTGCGAGAGGGCTGTACAAGCAATGATCACACGCACGGCACAGCGGACACACCAGGAACCGCGGTGTTGGCCGTCGAATGGCGCTAGCTGCGCAGCATTTGTGCACCGCCGCCGTCAGTGTCAGCCAGTTTGCCGTGGCATACGGAGCTCCATCGCAGTCTTTAACACTGGTAGCATGCCGCGACAGCGTGGACGTGAACCGTATGTGCAGTTGACGGACTTTGAGCGAGGGCGTATAGTGCGCATGCGGGAGGCCGGGTAGACGTACCGCCGAATTGCTCAACACGTGGGGCGTGAGGTCTCTACAGTACATCGATGTTGTCGCCAGTGGTCGGCGGAAGGTGCACGTGCCCGTCGACCTGGGACCGGACCGCAGCGACGCACGGATGCACGCCAAGACCGTAGGATCCTACGCAGTGCCGTAGGGGACCGCACCGCCACTTCCCAGCAAATTAGGGACACTGTTGCTCCTGGGGTATCGGCGAGGACCATTCGCAACCGTCTCCATGAAGCTGGGTTACGGTCCCGCACACCGTTTGGCCGTCTTCCGCTCACGCCCCAACATCGTGCAGCCTGCCTCCAGTGGTGTCGCGACAGGCATGAATGGAGGGTCGAATGGAGACGTGTCGTCTTCAGCGATAAAAGTCGCTTCTGCCTTGGTGCCAATGATGGTCGTATGCGTGTTTGGCGCCGTGCAGGTGAGCGCCACAATCAGGACTGCATACGACCGAGGCACACAGGGCCAATACCCGGCATCATGGTGTGGGGAGCGATCTCCTACACTGGCCATACACCACTGGTGATCGTCGAGGGGACACTGAATAGTGCACGGTACATCCTAACCGTCATCGAACCCATCGTTCTACCATTCCTAGACCGGCAAGGGAACTTGCTGTTCCAACAGGACAATGCACGTCCGCGTGTATCCCGTGCCACCCAACGTGCTCTAGAAGTTGTAAGTCAACTACCCTGGCCAGCAAGATCTCCGGATCTGTCCCCCATTGAGCATGTTTGGGACTGGATGAAGCGTCGTCTCACGCGGTCTGCACGTCCAGCACGAACGCTGGTCCAACTGAGGCGCCAGGTGGAAATGGCATGGCAAGCCGTTCCACAGGACTACATCCAGCATCTCTACGATCGTCTCCATGGGAGAATAGCAGCCTGCATTTCTGCGAAAGGTGGATATACACTGTACTAGTGCCGACATTGTGCATGCTCTGTTGCCTGTGTCTATGTGCCTGTGGTTCTGTCAGTGTGATCATGTGATGTATCTGACCCCAGGAATGTGTCAATAAAGTTTCCTCTTCCTGGGATAATGAATTCACGGTGTTCTTATTTCAATTTCCAGGAGTGTATTTCACCATGCTTCCTAGTCCTTCCCGTTCACTATTACACTATCAGTGATATGTCAAACAGATGCTTGCAATTATACCTACATCAAATTTATGTATATGTCTAGTAACTGTCACTCTACGCCTTTTTTATTCAAAATGTTGTAGGCTTACTTGCGTTTCTTAATATGATTACAGTACATGAACAGAGAAGAATATGTTATAAAAAAGTGTAATTTAACTGAATGATTTTCACATATTTTAATATTTTGAATGTGAATAGTATGCGTTGTTTTATTGTTTGGTTAGTGTTTATAAATCAGATGTTACGCCATTTCGGAATAGGACAGTCAGCTAGAAACGAAGCTTTATTTTCGGACATCTTAAGCTTCATGCTATTGCTTGTCAAAAAGATTTCGACACTCTTGAAAGTGTTTCACGAAGTGGTATGTTGTGTTTCAGTACCTGTGCCGAGCTCGAATCTCGTCCGACACAGAGCAGAATGAAACATCACTGTTTCGATACAGTCAGTCCGTTCCAAGCACAGGTGGACTGAAACAGCCTTATTTTGAAACAACGAAACAGTTTCTGTGTCTGGCTCGAGATCGAGACAAGGGCGGAATGAAACACCGCTGTTTCGAAACAGTGACCCGCAGCCGTTCCGAAACACTGAAACAGTTCCACGTATCGATACACTGTATCGAAACATAGAAACAGTGGCCAAGTCTAACCTAAATCTTGATAACCCTCCAACCGATCCGACAACTGCGTCAGACGCATGCCCATGTTCCCGTCCACGTTGATCAGACACCCAGCCAAGAACAGTGTCCCATCTTCCGTAATTTCGAGGGAACCATCATGAATCGCGGTGACTTCAGTTTAATTATTTTCTTCGAATAAAAGTGTCATTTCTGTTCGTCTCATTGTGCATTTCTTTCAGTTACCTTCTGAGCCGGCGATGGTAAAAGTCATGTGTGCGAGAGGTGTGCTATATGTGTAACAGTCTTTCCGTTGTGCCTGTCTGCAACTCAATGGGTCATCTTTACAGTGAGTGCCAATCTACTGCTAACATTGAACATTATTTCATTTTATTCGCAGCGTAACGTAAAAACTGAAAATCGGATTATCGTTCTGTGCTCCTTCCTCTGCGCCACCCACCGCTTGTAAAGTACGCAATCATAAATGGCTCATGCGTCGCCCGACCAACGCCAAAAATACTTTTTTTTTCAGAACATTAGCCATCTGGAGCTCCCACTTGTCTCATTGTGGCCACGACCTGCGTATAACACAAATCTGAACGAAATTGGTGATGTCGGCTAGCCGCATTCCCTTGTTAGAGTGCTCCGATTCTGGTAGTGGCCGTTAAGTGGGAATACCTCCAACGCCTCGAGGACGAAGCGAAAGGAACGTTTCAAACGATGTATGAGTGATCTCGAAGTATCGAGAGACTCAGAGAAATCCTCAGAGAAAAGCTGAGGAATTGCTATATGATGATCAGTTTGATTTTAGAAGGGACAGTCATTAGATCTTCATCATCTGGGAGCACCGGTTTCAACTCCCGGCCGCGTCGGGGATTTTGTTCTCTCGGGAGTGGGCGTGTATGTATGTGTAGTCGTCATCATTTCATCATCACCAACGCGCATGTCGCCGAAGTGCTGTCAAATAAAAAGACTTGCACCAGGCGACCGAACAGCCTAGAAGGGGTCTTCCGGCCAAAAATGCCACACTCTAGTTTCCTTTTTAAGAAAGGTACAAAAGCTTCGTAACGGAACGAGAATTAATAAAAATCAAGACACGTTCTTAGGATTCGTCGACCTAGGAAAAAGTTGAACAATTTAAAATGGTTCATGATGTTTCAGATTCTGAGAAAATGAGAAAAATTGGAGTAAGCGATTTACAGTTTAACAAGAATGGTAAACCAAGAACGGTATAAGACAGAGGCGCAGTCTTATGCCCCTACTGTTCAATTGACACCCTGAAGAAATAGAGTCAGGGATGTGAACAAAATACATGGTGAAATAATTTGAACGGTAAGATTCCATGACGACGTTCTTAGTGCGAGCGAGGAAGAATTACTGCACCTGCTGAATGCAATGAACAGTCTAGTGAGCACAGAATACCGAGTACGATTAGACCGCAGAAAGGCAGAAGTAATGTGGAGTAGCAGAACTGATTCTAGTGATAATATCAGAATTGGGGCCATAGCATAGGTGAAGAGACGCGAGTAAAATAACGCAGAACGGCCGAAGGAAGGATAACATAAAGAGTAAGGCTTTCTCGGGAAAGAGAAATATATACGGGCTTCCAATAAGTAGTCCAACACATATTTTCTGAAAGCAGTTTGATTTTATTTAGGATTCCAGTACACCAATTATCCCCGACTCCATTGGCTACTACACTACAGGCCATTAAAATTGCTACACCACGAAGATGACGTGCTACAGACGCGAAATTTAACCGACAGCAAGAAGATGCTGTGATATGCAAATGATTAGCTTTTCAGAGCATTCACACAAGGTTGGCGCCGGTGGCGACACCTACAACGTGTTGACATGAGGGAAGTTTCCAACCGATTTCTCAAAAAAACAGCAGTTGACCGGCGTTGCCTGGTGAAACGTTGTTGTGATGCCTCGTGTAAGGAGGAGAAATGCGTACCATCATGATTCCGACTTTGATAAAGGTCGGATTGTAGCCTATCGCGATTACGGTTTATTGCATCGCGACATTGCTGCTCACGTTGGTCGAGATCCAATGACTATTAGCAGAATTTGGAATTGGTGTGTTCAGAAGGGTAATACGGAACGCCGTGCTGGATCCTAACGGCCTGGTATCACTAGCATCTTATCCGCATGGCTGTAACGGATCGTGCAGCCAAGTCTCGATCCCTGATTCAATAGATGGAGACGTTTGCAAGAGAAAAACCATCTGCACGAACAGTTCGATGACGTTTGCAGCAGCATGGACTATCAGCTCGGAGGCTATGGCTGCGGTTACCCTTGACGCTGCATCACAGACAGGAGCGCCTGCTATGGTGTACTCAACGACGAATCTGGGTGCACGAATGGCAAAACGTCATTTTTTCGGATGAATCCAGGTTCTGTTTACAGCATCATGATGGTCGCATCCGTGTTTGGCGACATCGCGGTGAACACACATTGGAAGCGTGTATTCGTCATCGCCGTACTGGCGTATCACCCGGCGTGATGGTATGGGGTGCCATTGGTTACACGTCTCGGTCACCTCTTGTTCGCATTGACGGCACTTTGAACAGTGGACGTTACATTTCAGATGTGTTACGACCCGTGGCTCTACCCTTCGTTCGATCCCTGCGATACCCTACATTTCACCAGGATAATGCACGACCGCATGTTGCAGGTCGTGTACAGGCCTTTCTGGATACAGAAAATATTCGACTGCTGCCGTGGCCAGCACATTCTCCAGATCTCTCACCAATTGAAAACGTCTGGTCAATGGTGGCCAAGCAACTGGCTCGTCACAATACGCCAGTCACTACTCTTGATGAACTGTGGTATCGTGTTGAAGCTCCATGGGCAGCTGTACCTGTAAACGCCATCCAAGCTCTGTTTTACTCAATGCCCAGGCGTATCAAGGCCGTTATTACGGCCAGAAGTGGTTGTTCTGGGTACTGATTTCTCTGGATCTATGCACCCAAATTGCGTGAAAATGTAATCACATTTCAGTTCTAGTATAATATGTTTGCCCAATGAATACCCGTTTATCATCTACATTTATTATTGGTGTAGCAATTTTAATGGCCAGTAGTGTATATCCTATTTTTCAACATAATCTCCGTTCAATGCGACGGGCTTACCCCACCTTTCTGGGAGGGCCTGCATGTTCGCATGTTCGTCTTACTGCATCAATAGCCTCCCCATCAACCTCTCATTGGGCCAAACAGCTGGAAGAAGGGAGGTGGGACATCCGGGCTGTAGGATGGACGAGGGAGGGCAGTCCAATGAAGTTCTGTTTCCGGTTCGAAGTGATGGAACCATGTTTCATTGCCTATGACGATATTCGAGGTAAAATTGTTACGCTTAGCCTCGTAACGCGAAAGCAATTCCGCACGGATGGTCCTTCCAAGGCGGTGACGTACGCCAACTGGTGGACATGCACTGCCAACAGAGACGTCCAGTTGAGTAGCGAGGTGTTTGATTGTGATCCGTCAATCATCCATAATGAGAGTGTCCGCACGTTCCAACACTGCAGCAGTCACAGCTCTATATGTGCGGCCGGCCGGCACGTGGGAGATCGGACAGGTGTGCGTGACCTTGTTGCGATGATGACAGACGCCTTCCTAACGACTCTCTGGGCATTTGTTCACTGCCAGGAGATTCTGTAAGCGCCTATGAATATCTGCGTTGCTCTGGTTTTCCGCAAAATGAAACTCAGTGACATCTGTCTGCTAGGAACGCACTTCCGTTGCAAACGCCACCTTGAACGCTACGTATTGCCCCGCCACCTTTAGGGATTCATGAAACTACAGGGCTGAATTGGGAAATATTCTACGAAGTTCCACAACAAATTCTGCATTTTTTCAACAGAAATTGGCCGAGAAAAAAATTTGTTGTGATGGTTATTGAACTCCTCTCGTACTAACATCAAAAATGTAGGCTTTGATTTGAGGACAAAGTTTTTGGAAATGTTCGTTTAGTGTACAGTGTGTGTGTGTGTGTGTGTGTGTGTGTGTGTGTGTGTGTTTTTTTTTTTTTTTTTAAGGATCCGGGACATAAAATAATTACAAAAACTAGAAAGTATTGATTCACATAACAAATTTGCAACACTTTTCACATAACAAATTTGCAAAATTATATATGTACAGTAGTGTTTGTGACACAGATTCAATAATATATACAAACAAGCAGCAAGATGATTATATTTTTTGACGGGCCCAGTATTCGGCGGTTATCACAGCAGTTTCGCTGGCTGCAGCAAAATCACAGATAGTGCATGCAGCCGGTAGGTTCCTGCAGACTAGCAGATGTAGTTCGTCCTGTACGTCACCACACTGGCAAGTTTCCCCCTCATTCCTGAAGCCCCACTTCCTGAGGTTGGCTTTGCACCTTGACACCCCAATTCGCAATCTCTTCAAAGTCTTCCAGGTCACATATGACAGGTGCGAACCTTCGGCTATTTCCTCCTTGACCGTTATGTGATTGTCTTGAGCTTGGGAGTCTCGCCAGAGCTCCCCTCTGCGAGTTCTGGGAGATGAACGAATTGCCATAGTTTTCTGTAGGAAGCTTTTTCTTGACCTCAGTCTTGGCAGTTGAGAGTCATGTCGAAGAAAGGATGTCGAGGGTCTATTTCTTGTTTTTTTCTTCTCCACTTCAGTTGCAGCTTGCCTTCGAATGCGTGGCGGTGCTATACCCATAATTTGGTACAGCTTATTGACAGGAGTAGGTCGTAAGCAGCCTGTAACAATGCGTCCTGTCTCGTTCAGGGATGTATCTACATGTTTAGCATGTGCAGAGTTTTGCCAGACGGGTGCTGCGTATTCTGCGGTGGAGAAACATAGTGCCAAGGCAGATGTTCTAAGCACTTGTGGCTGGGCACCCCTGGTGGATCCTGTAAGTTTGCGGATGATGTTGTTCCGCGCTTTTACTTTGAGGCTCGTTTCTTCACAGTGGGATTTGAATGTGAGGGAACGGTCCATCTTCACCCCAAGGTATTCAGGAGTTTCGCAGTGGAGTACTTGTTCTCCTCTCCAAGTGATATACAGTTTCCTTTTGGTTTCCCTATTTCAAATATGGAATGCACAGACTTGAGTCTTTCCAGGGTTCGGTTTCAGTTGGTTTTCATCCTAATACTTGGCAAAACTTTTAAGAGCTGTTGTCACTTTCACCTCTACTTCCTCAAAGGTTTCACAGCGCTGTGTGTTAGTGAATCATGGATAAGTGAAATACGGAGAAGAAGAGATCGAAACGTTTTTGATGTTGTGCTATAGAAGGGTGTTGAACATTAGGTGAACATAAAAAATAAGGAATGAGGAGATTCTCCGCAGAATTGGCAAAGAAAGGAACCATTGCTAAATACAGACACGAGAAGGGATAGGATAGTAGATCTTGTGTGGGTTAAATGATTATTAATGAGTGAATGGTTTTCTGGAAAGTGATGTGCCAACAGAAAGTGGGTGAAGTTAGTCAATGTGGAACTCTGCGGTCTACCGTAAATTTCGTGTGCACAAAACTTTGCTGGGTCCCCACCAATTTTAATTAAAACTGGGGAAATTTAGTATACGAATTGAATAAATCACGGAATTGGTAAGCATAACTAATGTGTCTTGTACACGTCCATCGCTGCGCTCGGGGTTACAGCACCAAGTTACCAAACCTGAAGATGGGCGTATAAGATCCCGAAACCAGTTGTGTGTCAAATAAAAGAACCTTGCAACTGAAGCGGTATTTTCAGCCTCTGTATTAATAAAAACATCCGAGTGAATATATGGAATGAGCATGTGGGAACAACGTAAGTACACGATAAATAGAAATAAAATAATTAAAAAGCAGGAACTTAATTAAAAGAAAGATAATCAATCAGACAAAAGTCTACGAATATAAGGCCTGCCTCTTGCGCTTCAGAAATGCCAGGTGGGATGTATTAAAAATATTTTTGCAAAAGGGAAGGGATCTGCATGAGAGTCATCACATTTTAACGTAATTTATTAAAATAAGACAGCACATTAAAAATTTGCAAAGTAATTCTAAGCTATGATCTGTCGTTGCTTGATATTTAACTAATCAACTCACTAACACTGTTATTATACCGACCGCTGAGGTACACTGTCGTGATAAATGAAAAGGAAACCCGAGGCGCCAATCGACAGAGTTCATACAAGAATACACGATTCACACACACACAAGAAAAGAGATAAAATGAATTTTCCCCATCACAGTAAGTCAGGGGCTCAGAAGTTCATCCCTAACGCGATGATCGAATTATTGTGAACAACAGTACTATGGAATACTTCCCGACAAAGATATTTATCTGCATCACCTTGCACGTCAAACTAAGGTACGCTGGCGTGAAACACCCGCAAATGCCGTGTATGTTCATGAACAAGGCAAAATTATTAAGACTCGTGAAAACTTCAAGAACACAAACGTAAACCTTATGGGCAAATGTCACGTGGAATTAAGAATAAAACTTATTCAAGATGGTACTGACATTACACACGGTGAAATCACCAGCACGTAGTATGAAAAAAGATACACAGTTTTAAAATTGAAACGAAATGAAAAGTAGAAGAAATAAAACACATACATGTAAGTCTGCAGGCTGTCGTGGTCGTTGTCACCAAAGTTAAAATCTTTTGGCTCGTTAGGCCGCGTCGTACATATTTCCTTCTAAAATAATCGACGTTTCGATCCCGCATCAGGGATCTTCTTCAGGATGTTTCGATGTCCACTACCGCTAGAACACTGTCAGAGACCAGTGTCGCGTTCTATTATAAACGGAAGTTCTCCCGCGTTTGTGCTGCAGCACGTCGATTATTTTAAAAGGAAATATGACGCGGCCTAACAACCCCGGAGATTTTAGCTGTAAAACACTTGCACATGAGAAAATTTCACACGGACATCCCATATAAAAAAGAAGTCTGACAACTGCATATTAAACCTGTGCTAGGGTAACGAACTTTTTACCTCGTGTTCTCTTTACACAAAGGAAGAACCGGAAAAACTTATTACATACAGGAAAACATGCTCGTGACCACACTGTGAAAAACGTAAGAATTCGGCTACCGATCTTGAAAATGAACTAGCAGACCAACCGTGTACATCAGTTAGAACAGCTACACACCATCACCCATTAACACACCCACCAGCGCCAAGTCGCTCTTAAGCGCACCATCTTCAGTCAGAAAACGTCCAGTCTCTAGTGCCGGGAGCTCGTTCTCCAGCCGGCCGCTGTGACCGAGCGGTTCTAGGCGCTTCAGTCTGGAACCGCGCTGCTGCTACGGTAACAGGTTCGAATCCTGCCTCGGGCATGGATGTGTGTGATGTCCTTAGGTTAGTTAGGTTTAAGTAGTTCTAAGTCTAGGCGACTGATGTCCTCAGATGTTAAGTCCCATAGTACTTAGAGCCATTTGAACCATTTGAAGCTCACTCTCCCTGCCACGAACTTCCCCCAGATAGCCGGAAGAGACCAGAGGCGTTCTTCCCGCTGCCAACTTAACTACTGTCGAATGGCTACGGGAAAGGTACGAATCTCTTTGCCTTGACTGAGAAAGCTAAGTTGGCTACGCTGTTGCTACCACAGAAGACAGCCAAATCTGTACTGCTACCATATAAACGACAAAGTCAACGTACACTTTCACTCACTCATTTATACAGAGGATACAGAGAGAAAGGAAATTTTGGAATTCAAAATGTAGGTAATGTACATAGGATTAGGTGCTTACTGGAAAAATTGATACTTGTACCACCGAATGTGGACAAACACGATGTAGAAAACTAATAATTGAGCGTGGCATCTATCTACATGTGTCTGATACTCCGCAAGCCACCTAACGGTGTGTGGTCGAGGGTACTTTTTGTACTACTAACTAAGCCCACCAACCTCTTCCACTTGTGAACAGCTCGTGGGAAGAATGTTTGTCGATAAGCTTCTGTATTGGCTCTAACTTCTCGAATTTTCTCCTCATGGTCATTACGGGAGACGAACGTGGCGGGGAAGTAATATGTTGTCCAACTCTTCCAGGAAAGTGCTCTCTCGAAATTTCAATAATAAATCACTCCGTGATGCACAACGCCTCTCTTGTAACGTCTGCCACTAGAATTTGATGAACATCTCCGTAACGCTCTCTTGCCGTCTAAACAATCCCGTGATGGAACGTGTCGCTCTTCTTTGGATCGTCTCTATCTATTGTATCAGTCCTATCTGGTAGGGATCCCAAACAGACGAACAACACTCAAGAACTGGTCGAACAAGCGCCTTATAAGCCACTTCCTTCGTGGATGAGTTATAGCATCAGAGCACATCTGCGACTGAATTCAAGATTTCGTTGCAGGGAGAACTCAACACGTCGCTCTTAACAGAAAAAATCGAGAGATGTAGAGGTAATTTCCGTAGTAACTCTAGGAAGTGTGACAGGACCGTCACTGTTTACGATAAATATGATCTAGTAGAGAGCGTCAGACGCTCTCTAAGGCAGTTCGCAGATTATACGGTTGTTTATAACGAAGTATCAACACCAAAAGATAGTGACGATTTGCAGGATGACCTCCAGAGAACTGATGAATGGTACAACTCTGGCAGTTGACTTTGAACGTAAATGAATTTAACATATTGCGCATGTGTAGGAAAAGAAATGCACTACTGGATAAATGGTTCAAATGGCTCTGAGCACTATGGGACTTAACATCCGAGTTCATCAGTCCCCTAGAACTTAGACCTACTTAAACGTAACTAACCTAAGGACATCACACACATCCATGCCCGAGGCAGGATTCGAACCTGCGACCGTAGCAGTCACGCGGTTCCGGACTGAAGCGCCTAGAACCGCTCGGCCACCCCGGCCGGCACTACTGGATAGCCACACTATCAGTGGCATACCGCAGGAAACAGTATCTGCGGTGAAATATTTGGAAGTAACTATCCACAGCGGCCTTAAGTGGAATGACTGCATAAAACAAATGATGGGAAAAGCATGTGCCAGACTCAGATTCACAAAAAGAAACTCACTGTAACGAAAACGTGGTAAAGTTGCCCGGACCCAAATAAATCCAAAAGATGTAATAGCAAGCTTAACAAAAATATAAAAGAGTTAAAATCACCCCCTAACAATAAAGATCTCAGGTGGCGCTACTGAGTTTGGAATGTACGAAGAATATAACGAGGACAATAAAAAAAAAACGTTAAAAAGTGCTCTACAGATTTGTCACTACAGCAAGCTCTTAAACAGAAACAAATTTCCAGAATGAGATTTTCACTCTGCAGCGGAGTGTGCGCTGATATGAAACTTCCTGGCAGATTAAAACTGTGTGCCCGACCGAGACTCGAACTCGGGACCTTTGCCTTTCGCGGGCAAGTGCTCTACCATCTGAGCTACCGAAGCACGACTCACGCCCGGTACTCACAGCTTTACTTCTGCCAGTACCTCGTCTCCTACCTTCCAAACTTTACAGAAGCTCTCCTTCGCAGGAGAGCTTCTGTAAAGTTTGGAAGGTAGGAGACGAGGTACTGGCAGAAGTAAAGCTGTGAGTACCGGGCGTGAGTCGTGCTTCGGTAGCTCAGATGGTAGAGCACTTGCCCGCGAAAGGCAAAGGTCCCGAGTTCGAGTCTCGGTCGGGCACACAGTTTTAATCTGCCAGGAAGTTTCAGAAACAAATTTATCTACTGAAGTGGACGTATCTACGATTATTTGTTACTAAGAACTTACTAGAAAGCTGCTGCACGAGATAAGTATGGAAACTAGAATGCCGCACGGGGTAGCCGCGCGGTCTTGGGCGTCTTGGCACCGTTCGGCGGTTCGCACAGCTTCCCCAGTCGGAGGTTCGAGTCCTGCCTCGGGCATGGGTATGTTTGCTGTCCTCAGCATAAGTTAGTTAAGTTACATGAAGCAGCGTTTAAGGCTAGGGACCGATGACCTCAGCAGTTTGGTCCCATAGGAACTTACCACCCCCAACCAAAGTAGAATGCACTGATCGAAACTACGTGACAGCACGAGATACAAATTAAATAGTATGAAACGAATAACAGAGACGTTTCAGGGTCCATAGTGCTAGACGTAGCTGTCAGAAGGGGAAGACAGAGATTGGAATACATTCAACAAACAATCGAGGACGTAGGATGCAAGAGCTACTTTGAGATGGAGACTTTGGTACAAGAGAGGAATTTGTGATTAACCGCAACAAACTGGTTAGGAAACTGATGACTCAAAAGGAAGGTGGAAATAACTTTGAAAATGTGGAATAAGTGAGAGCATACCGATGAGCTTCCTATTAACCTCCGCAGTAGCAGTACTGGAGGAGGTTCGCTGTGGCTGAGGTGGGTAGGTAGAGCCAGAGTTGTCCGGTTACGAGTACGAGGCGGCGGACGGCAGAGCTCCGGGGTCCGTGAGACAGGCGGCTGCAGGACGCCGGTCTGCGCTGCGGTTTGGCGCAATCAAACTTATAATGAAGGCCGGCGTCATGTGGGGACCGCGGCTCTGTCCCGTCCGTGTCTCTGAACGGCACGGTCGCGTTCGCCCTCCGGACACCGCAGCGTGGACAGTCCTTTGTTCCCGTCGACCTACGAAAGACATTCGATGATGTAAAGCTGTGCTAGATACTAATGAATTCTTGCAAGAATACAGCTTTTGGTTTGTTGAATCCTCAAATATATTTCACCATAGTTGTGACATCTTCAGTGGCTTGTATTGTATGTTAACCGGGGGCCTATAAACGACGGAGAGGCTCCGTCTCCGCCGCAACCGCAGTGGTCCACAACCCCATGACGACTTCCACAGTCCACCCCTCCGCCATCCCACACCGAACCACTCTTTCAGGGTTATTGTGCGGTTCGGGCCCAGGTCGACCCCCCCCCCCCCTCCCAGGGAAGACAGAACCCAGTACGTTGTCCTCGATGGTGAGTGTTCATCGGACGTGAGGGTATCATCTGGAGTGCCCCAGGGAAGTGTGGTAGGTCCGCTGTTGTTTTCTATCTACATAAATGATCTTTTGGATAGGGTGGATAGCAATGTGCGGCTGTTTGCTGATGATGCTGTGGTTTACGGGAAGGTGTCGTCGTTGAGTGACTGTAGGAGGATACAAGATGACTTGGACAGGATTTGTGGTTGGTGTAAAGAATAGCAGCTAACTCTAAATATAGATAAATGTAAATTAATGCAGATGAATTGGGAAAAGAATCCCGTAATGTTTGAATACTCCATTAGTAGTGTAGCGCTTGACACACTCACGTCGATTAAATGTTTGGGCGTAACGTTGCAGAGCGATATGAAGTGGGACAAGCATGTAATAGCAGTTGTGGGGAAGGCGGATAGTCGTCTTCGGTACATTGGTAGAATTTTGGGAAGTTGTGGTTCATCTGCAAAGGAGACCGCTTATAAAACACTAGTACGACCTATTCTTGAGTACCGCTCGAGCGTTTGGGATCCCTGTCAGGTCGGATTGAGGGAGGACATAGAAGCAATTCAGAAGCGGGCTGCTAGATTTGTTCAAATGGCTCTGAGCAATCTGTGGTCATCAGTCCCCTAGAACTTAGAACTACTTAAACCTAACTGACCTAAGGACATCACACACATCCATGCCCGAGGCAGGATTCGAACCTGCGACCGTAGCAGTCGCGCGGTTCCGGACTGAGCGCCTAGAACCGCTAGGCCACCGCGGCCGGTGCTAGATTTGTTACTGGTAGGTTTGATCATCACGCGAGTGTTACAGAAATGCTTCAGGAGCTCGGGTGGGAGTCTCTGGAGGAAAGGAGGCGTTCTTTTCGTGAATCGCTACTGAGGAAATTTAGAGAACCAGCGTTTGAGGCTGACTGCAGTACAATTTTACTGCCGCCAACTTACATTTCGCGGAAGGACCACAAAGATAAGATAAGATAGATTAGGGCTCGTACAGAGGCATATAGGCAGTCATTTTTCCCTCGTTCTGTTTGGGAGTGGAACAGGGAGAGAAGATGCTAGTTGTGGTACGAGGTACCCTCCGCCACGCACCGTATGGTGGATTGCGGAGTAGAGTAATGGTGGTGAACGCGTAGGTGGAGAACTTGTTGGCGCAGCAATCGCTGACGTAGTGTAGCGGAATATGGGGACCAGCCCGCATTCGCCGAGCCAGATGGAAAACCGCCTAAAAACCATTCACAGACTGGCCGGCTCACCGGACCTCGACACAAGTCCGCCGGGCAGATTCGTGCCGGAGACCAGGCACTCCTTCCCAGACCAGAAAGCCCTGCATTAGACCACACGGCTAACCGGGCGGGCTTTCAGTGGCTTACTTCTTTATTGTTCGTGAAATCTATACTTACTAATTTTGTGCAGCTTATGAATATGTCGACATCACATTTTTTGTTGTTTATATGAGGTATGTGCTTGACCATTTTTACGTTATGTGTTCCTTGTTGCTACTGAAAGAAATCAGCCACAAGTTGTAAGTAGGCTGTTTATGTTTTCTTATTGGCAACGTTACGTAGCGCTCTGTATGAAAATCACTGGCTGTGCTGTGTGCAGTCTGTGGCTAGTTTGCATTGTTGTCTGCCATTGTAGTGTTGGGCAGCGGCAGCTGGATGGGAACAGCGCGTAGCGTGGCGCAGTTGGAGGTGAGCCGCCAGCAGTGGTGGATGTGGGGAGAGAAATGGCGGAGTTTTGAAATTTGTAAGACTGGATGTCATGAACTGCTATATATATTATGATTTTTCAACACTATTAAGGTAAACACATTGTTTGTTCTCTATTAAAATCTTTCATTTGCTAACTATGCCTATCAGTAGTTAGTGCCTTCCGTAGTTTGAATCTTTTATTTAGCTGACAGTAGTGGCGCTCTCTGTATTGCAGTAGTTCGAGTAACGAAGATTTTTGTGAGGTAAGTGATTTGTGAAAGGTATAGGTTAATGTTAGTCAGGGCCATTTTTTTGTAGGGATTTTTGAAAGTCAGATTGCGTTGCACTAAAAATATTGTGTGTCAGTTTAAGCACAGTCATGTTTAATTTCTCAAAGGGGACGTTTCATATGTCGACCCTTAGCCCAGGATACCTCACTGGAATCTTCTGATTTTTTCTTGTAGTTTGTGTAATTAGTGTAGCTTTTGTTTATTGGTAGCGCGTAATCATAGAGAGAATCTCCTTTGTAGTTGCAGTCTTTCATTGTTGTACAGTAAAACAGTTGTAGCATGCATGTAGATTTGCACCAATTATTTCGCAGCTGCAATTAACTAGATATTATTTTCAGTGCTATGTTAATGTGTTCTCTTATTTTTGCTCTTCAAATTGTGCTTTTCTGTGTTATCGTGTGAAATATTGTGACAATAATGGCGTGTGAAAAACGTAATACTAGGCTCCAAAATAAACTCAGAAATGACAGTGAAGACGAAAGCAGTGTGTTAGCGCCACCGAGTAATGAATTAACTAATATTCAAAGTAGTAATTTGGTAATTGTACATAGGGAAATGGAGCGGGCTGCAAATAATGGTGTAGACAGTGAAACAATTAGTGAACAGGGAAGTATTATCGATCGATCGGTCAGCAACAGTTCGTCTCAGGAGTCCGAAATGACAGGACACAATCTTGCAAATACTGTAGATTCAGGTTTTGGGTCCTCACCGTTTTCTCAAATAAGTCAAGACACATTTTCTGCTTGCCAAAATGTGAATGTTGCCGGTGCAACTTCACTGCCGAAAAGCACTGGGGAGCATGTTTCAGACACCAGTGCATTGTTATTACAGTTAATGCAACAAATGGGACAAAGGCTACAAAAGTTAGACACAACGCTTGAACAAAATCAGAAACAAATGGGACAAAATCTTCAAAAGTTAGACACAATGGAACAACACCAGAGACAAACGCAGCAACAGTTAGACGCAATGGAACAAAATCTTCACAACACGCTTGAACAAACACGTGAAGATTTAACTACTGAGTTACATAAAATCGAATCGAAATGTCAAAAAGTCTGTAATGACGCAAAAACACAAATTTTTGAGCATTTCCAACCTATTTTCTCGCGTCATGAAAATGCATTACAGAATCACGAAGCAGCCATAAAAGAACTGCAAACTGTTGTTCATGAAAATCATGAGACCTTGCAAGCTAAAATTGACTCAGTTGCATCTACCGATTCGGTTACGCAACTTGCAAAAACTCAGGAAAACTTAAAGGACACAGTAGAAACTCTGAAAACTGGTTCAGAAAGACACATGGAGGAAATTAGTTCATTATCAGAGAAAGTAGCTGAACTTTCGGATCAGCTAAATAATTTATCTACGAAGGTAGATGATAATTTACATCTACATCTACATTGATACTCCGCAAGCCACCCAACGGTGTGTGGCGGAGGGCACTTTACGTGCCACTGTCATTACCTCCCTTTCCTGTTCCAGTCGCGTATGGTTCGCGGGAAGAACGACTGTCTGAAAGCCTCCGTGCGCGCTCTAATCTCTCTAATTTTACATTCGTGATCTCCTCGGGAAGTATAAGTAGGGGGAAGCAATATATTCGATACCTCATCCAGAAACGCACCCTCTCGAAACCTGGCGAGCAAGCTACACCGCGATGCAGAGCGCCTCTCTTGCAGAGTCTGCCACTTGAGTTTATTAAACATCTCCGTAACACTATCACGGTTACCAAATAACCCAGTGACGAAACGCGCCGCTCTTCTTTGGATCTTCTCTATCTCCTCCGTCAACCCGACCTGGTACGGATCCCACACTGATGAGCAATACTCAAGTATAGGTCGAACGAGTGTTTTGTAAGCCACCTCCTTTGTTGATGGACTACATTTTCTAAGCACTCTCCCAATGAATCTCAACCTGGTACCCGCCTTACCAACAATTAATTTTATATGATCATTCCACTTCAAATCGTTCCGCACGCATACTCCCAGATATTTTACAGAAGTAACTGCTACCAGTGTTTGTTCAGCTATCATATAATCATACAATAAAGGATCCTTCTTTCTATGTATTCGCAATACATTACATTTGTCTATGTTAAGGGTCAGTTGCCACTCCCTGCACCAAGTGCCTATCCGCTGCAGATCTTCCTGTATTTCGCTACAATTTTCTAATGCAGCAACTTCTCTGTATACTACAGCATCATCCGCGAAAAGCCGCATGGAACTTCCGACACTATCTACTAAGTCATTTATATATATTGTGAAAAGCAATGGTCCCATAACACTCCCCTGTGGGACGCCAGAGGTTACTTTAACGTCTGTAGACGTCTCTCCATCTGAATGACACAAAACCGGTAGTCTTTAATGACACAGAAGAGTGCGAACAAATGAGTAAATTCAAACAAAATCAGAATCAAATTAATACGCAACACCAAAGAGAAATCCGGGAAGTACAAGATCAGCTGACACAGGTAATACAAGAATTATGTATTTCAGAGGACACTCGCGCCCCAATACGGGAAGAGGGACATAGAAATACGGAACAGCCACAAAATAATAACACAGCGCATTTCGGAACTTATGAAAGAAATTGGCAAGGTGCACCGAATTTTGAAATGGAACCGCCGAAACGACGTAACAATGACCGATATGCGACTCGCCGACGTGATGATTTTGACTATAAGCTGTTCATTACTACACGTAAATTTGAAACATTCAAGAATTTTGGCAACGACATTCATCCACAAGCGTGGCTCCATCAATTCTCTCATTGTTTTCCTCCCAGCTGGTCATTAGAGCACAGATTAGAATTTATGTGTGGCTATTTAGAGAATGAACCAGCTGTAAGAATGCGATCGGTCATTCACGATTGTCACAGTGAAGGAGAATTTTACCGTGCCTTCCTCTCAGCATATTGGTCTCAAGCTACACAAGACCGAGTAAAACATAGCATCATAATGATGAAACATTTCGAACAATCTGAATTTTCCAGTCTTGTGAAATATTTTGAAGACATGTTGCACAAGAATCAGTACCTGTCAAACCCATACAGCCCCTCAGAACTCATCCACATTTATGTAATGAAATTGCCTGAACATTTAAGAAATATTATTTTGGCAGGACGTTGCAAAGACGACATTGAAGCTTTTCAGGGACTGTTACAAGAATTAGAAATTGACACAGACAGTCGCGGGATGCGAAAACAGGAAAACAATGACTACAGGTCACATCCGTCACAATTCCGTGACGACAGAAACAATAACTGGACACGACAAGTCTATTCTTACAACGCAAATCGTGACCAAAACAGACACCACCCATATGACAACCACTGGCAGAGTAATAATAGTTACAGAGAGAGATCGCATTTCCGTAGTAATGAATATGACAGAGATTACCATAGAAACAGACAATATGGGAACAAAAACAATTATTATCAAGGGAGACAGAATAACTTCAGACGCAACATAAACCACGCTCGCCGTTACAGAATAATGTATTCCGACGACAGTAGCCGGATCTAAACGTAGATCGTCGCATATGAACTGTTCTATTTCATAGGCTCGAGGACGCGCGTGATCTGGTTGGAAAGTAATTTTGATCGTATCGTGGCGCCATGTGTGTGCCATAGTCGCACTGAACTTGGAACAAATACAACTCGCGCCGCGAGAAGGTAAACACAATCAAGCGCTCACGGTCCCGCACGGCGGGGCGATTCTTACGTCCTCACGCCACCGCAGCCGAAAGCGGACTGGGCCCTTTGGATTGACAGTCTGTCGCGCTGGCCACTCAGCTACCGGGGGCGGACTTTTTAAAAATATCATCAGTCCTAGCACGCATGTCTCACTCACTCTCTCTCTCTCTCTCTCTCTCTCTCTCTCTCTCTCTCTCTCTCTCTCTGTGTGTGTGTATTTGTATGTGAGTGTGTGTGTGCGTGTGTGTGTGTGTGTGTGTGTGTGTGTGTGTGAGAGAGAGAGAGAGAGAGAGAGAGAGAGAGAGAGAGAGAGAGAGAGAGAATTTATTGTGTGTTGTTTGACATTAAACTTAGATTGTTGAATATGTTACGGAATATAAGTAAGGTGAGATAAAGGCGGGGTGATTAAGCTGCGCCGGCCGAAGTGGCCGTGCGGTTAAAGGAGCTGCAGTCTGGAACCGCGAGACCGGTACGGTCGCAGGTTCGAATCCTGCCTCGGGCATGGGTGTTTGTGATGTCCTTCGGTTAGTTAGGTTTAACTAGTTCTACGTTCTAGGGGACTAATGACCTCAGCAGTTGAGTCCCATAGTGCTCAGAGCCATTTTGATTAAGCTGCCCCAGCCGTGAGTTGTATGGAACCTGCAGAGCCTTCATGAACCACACGAAAAATTTTTATATTGTCTCGCTTGCTACGCGCACGCTGTTAGTTCTACAGAAAAAATGAACGGGACCTCTTTGTAGGCAATTTAATGTATTTAAATTTAGCTCTGGGGTGTGCTGACTGACAGTTCCTCACAGGTTGACGAGTCGTGCTGGTCCCATCGCAAGGCCCCCTCGCTCTCTCGATGTCAAGCCGCCAGACTTCTTTTTGTAGGGTTTCGACAAGGATAACGTGCGAACAACTGCAGTCTATGACACTGCTACCGTTCGTGCACGACTCAATGAAACAGTCAGAAATGTTCATGCTGCAAACGCTGGGCAGAACTCGAATATTGCCAGGAATTCCAACGAGCGATGGGGGGATCTCCCAATGAAATTCTGGCAGAACAGAAGAAACCTCGAGAGCTGCTGAAGGTTTCACAACAAATAACGATGTTATAAGAGTGGAGTTCAGTAAGTAATGCAACAAATTTTTATTTCTGAAAGCACATTCGTTTTATTCAGGATTCCAGTACATATCATCCCCCAACCTTTTGGCTGCAGAACTCTGTTTTTCAACGTAATCTCCTTTCAATACGACTGCCTTGCGCCACCTTGCTGGGAGGGTCTGAGTGCCCTCGTGGCACCACTCCACTGGACGATCTCGGAGCCAAAGTCTTGGTGCATTCATAATCTCCACATCATCCAGGGACTGCTAACCGAGGAGTGCATTCCTCATTGGGACAAACAGATGGAAGTTCGAAGGTGCGAGATCCAGGCTGCAGGGTGGATGAGGAAGGACAGTCTAAGTTTACTCATCCAACAGAAGCTCAGAAAAACGTGTGAGGCCTTGCTTTGTCATGCAGAAGGAGGTTTGCATTTTTGTGGCAGCGAACACGCCGAAGTCGTTCTTCAGTTTCCTGACGGTAGCAAACTGCACTTCGGAGTTGATTGCTGTGCCAATGAGGGCGCTGCTTTGAACTTTTTCTTCGGAGGAGACTGCCTAATAATTTCTTCACATAATTAGTTCTGTAACTATAATGTAACTGTGATGTAGTTCCTGTCATGTCGGCCTCGACAGCTGAGTGGTCAGCGCTGCAGAATGCCATCAAAAGGGGCCGGGTTCGATTCCCGGCTGGGTAGGAGATCTTCTCTGCTCAGGGACTGGGTGTCGTGTTGTTCTAATCGTCATCAATCTCATGCCCATCGACGCGCAAGTCGTCGAAGTGGGGTCGCCTATAAAGACTTGCTCCAGCGACCGGTCTACCCGACTGGAGGCCCTAGTCACACGACATTTCATTTCTGTCATATATGTACCTTTCATTATTTTATTGATGTTCTCGTGTACTTAAATGTCAGAGATTTAAATGTCAGAGCTTTAATTCAAACGAACTAATTAAAAAATATTCTAATTGTGATATAGTAAACACCTTGACCTGGCCAGGGAAGTTTGCTATGGAACAGAGCCAAAGAACACGTTGGAAGTAAGGAGTATGTCGCCGGGTGCGTAATCGCCGAGTCGGGCAGAAGTAGTTGGCGGAGAGGAGTTACTAGCGATAAATGGTCAAGTGCAGACGGGGTGCGCGGGAATGTGAGAAATAAACTGCTAGATTTTTAATATATGGCCAGGAGTATTATATGGTTATAAACGGGCACAGTACATTGTCATCAACGGCAATTAATATCAAGAGGAATTAATATTCAACAATGTGGGTCCAAATGTGTTGTTTGGATCGACGACAACGAAAGCCTATTGCCATACAGTATCGGCGAATAATGCCGTACGTCGCACCAGCAGCAACCCGTCAAAGTAAGCTCCGATCAGTTTCATCTTAGATTGTACAAGGCTAGCCAGCGTAGCAATTTCTCTTAACTGAATAACAGAATAGTTAGAGCAAGTACCGCCATTGTGTAAATGAATTTTACCTCTACAAGGTCCTGTCCTATTACCATTATTGACTCAGAGAATACTACCAGTAAAAGAAAAGCAAAATACTGAAAGTGGTGAGCTTATTTAACTTCGGTAACTAAGATAAAGAACTGCAATTTACAAAACTGAGAACTATCAAAAACTATTATTTAACAGCCGTGAACTTGTTGCTCGCTAGAACAGCTAGTTAAGGAATGAAGACTAATAGTAAAACAATAAAGGCGTAATTTAAATAAATAGGAGTGGCCGAGCGGTTCTAGGCGCTACAGTCTGGAACCGAGCGACGTCCTTAGGTTAGTTAGGTTTAAGTAGTTCTAAGTTCTACGGGACTGATGACCTCAGAAGTTAAGTCCCATAGTGCTGAGAGCCATTTGAACCATTTTTTTAAAATAAATGTTGACAAAATATCACTTCACGATAATATGTTTAATGTTTCATGTGTGGACTGCAAATTTGCTCACATTTGCAAATTACATAACAGTATAATGAAAATTATTTATTCTTCGGTAAATGAAACATTACTAACTTTCCGGAAATAACTTACTATAAGTAAAAAAATTGAACATTTGCATTTCTAAAACCAGTAACAGCTGGCGTCACAGTGAGTAACGCAAAGCTATGCACTAAGCGGACTGTTTTGCAAACAATTAACTTTAACGCGCATGTTGTCAGTACAAATTATTTTGCTGCTTTTCTGATTAATTTTTAGTCATGGTATTAACTGTGTTTTTACAACTGCGTTCGAGTCAATGCTTTTGGTTCTGCTCTCGCGTGATTACAATGTAGTGATTAGTTCGTAATTACAGTCTATATAGAATCAATAATCATACAATAACTTTGCTGGTGTACGTTCTTTAGTAGTTTGCAATATGAGATTACAATACGTTCGGTTTATTTATTCCAAATTTCATTAAGTATTTCTTATGTTTAATTTTGGTCAAAATTTCTTTCGACTGTTGTGCAAAAGCACGTATACAGATTTTCATTACTCTTTTTCGGAAGAGATGCCTTTCCCAAACAAAAGGGAATTTTAGGTGCTAGTGTCATTTAAAATAATCTTAATTAACCGGAAGTGCAGGTCCGTTATATGGTGCTGTGGCGCTACTCCATGAATTTCCGTTTCGCTTCCGGTTCGAAGTGATGAACCAATGTTCCATCGCCTGTGACGATGTATGACAAACAGTTGTCACGATTAGCCTCCTAACAAGCAAGGAACTCCAAACAGATTGTCCTACATTGCTCTTTATGGTCGTCTGTTAGACGGCGAGGAACGCGTTGAGTACCCCAACCGGTGGATGAGTATGTCAGCCCTGCCAACAGACACAGCCAATTGTGGAGCCAGGTGTTAAATGTGATCCATCGATCACCTCGAATGAGAGTGTCCGCACGTTCCAACATCGCAAGAGAGACAGCTGTGTGCGGAAGGCCGGCAAGCGGGAGATCGGACAGGGTTGCGCGGCTTTGTTGCGATGACGTCAGATACCTCGCTCAACGACTCACCGTGGTTTTGTTCACTGTCAGATCTTCGTAGAAATTCTGCAAGTGCCTATGAATATCCTGATTTTCCGCAAAAAGGAACTCAATGACAGTTCTATGCTTGAAACGGATCTCCAATTACAGACACCGTTTTGAAGGCTACGTACAGAGCTGCCACCTATTGGAACTTCATGAAACTATAGAAGCTTGAGCCGTAGTAAAGTTAGCTTTGAAAAGCGCGCCGCAGCGCATAGCGTGAAGCAGTCGCCCTTCGTTTTCTGGTGGTGGTGCTTTTGTCGCAATTGAAGGCTTCGGTGTCTCCCTCTAGCGGGAAAGGGGAAAAGTGGGTGGTTCGCGTGGGTTTAAGAAGTGAATGTATGGGCTCTCGTTGGCAGTCGGGGCATCAAGGAGCGACTTCTCTGCCGGTGCTAGGGGGACAGCATCAGCGTAAGCGACGCGAGCAGCGGCTCCGTGGTATGGGCCGTTAACTGCTCGTGGCGAAAGGAATCTTCCTGAGCGTGGGGCCGCGAGGGGCCTAGTCTGCAGTTCGGCCGTATGCTGTCGACCGGCGTGGATGTTCTGAAAATCGGCGCGCCTTCCTGCGTCCGTTGAAACGGCTGGCAGCGGGTGGCTTAGCAGAACATTTTTAGGTGCTGCGTTGGTTCAGTCCTGGGAGTCGTAACGCACCAGAAGTATTGATTGTTAACAGATTTTATGAAGTTTAATTGAATTCAATTTACTTATTCTTGTTAATTATTCCAGCCGTATTTTTTTGGGGGTTTCCCGCCATTCAGTCTCGTCTGCCCACCCGCGGGAAGATGGTAATATTAGAAAGGCTGGTCCGTTTGTCCCCTTATGAGGCGGAAAGGGGGGGGGGGGGGGAAGCAGAGTAAATCTGTGGTTCGGATTACTTCTTTCCCCTCCGAGCTTACCCACGGGTTTATTCAACTGTTAGCCTCTGCCATGTCTGTGAAAGACGAAGGCACCAATGACTGTACTGTTTAAAATACAAGGCACTAAGACCTGATCCATTCTCTCGCCTGCCATAACTAGTGTTACTAGACTCACGTGAAAGAAAAGGTACTCTAAGAAAGAAGAAAAATTCCATTTGCCTCGTGGTAAGAACTAGGCAATTGCATAACGAATTCCTGTTCATCTGGAAGCAGTAACTTACATCAATTTGTGTTTATGGATATTTGGCTATAATAAGCAAGGTTGTTAATGTACGCCGTAGTGGATTTTTTATATTGTTTCTAGTCAGCAAAAACTGTTGTGTGTTTTTCCAATTCAATACCTTTTAAGGCTTTTCCTCAACGTGCTTATGTGTTTTACACAGGTAGTTGGTTATTAGTGTGTTTTCTTGCCATGCAAAAGTTTGCCATTTCATTACGGGTAGAAATTGTTGCCTTGAAAGGAGAATGTTGTCAAAGTTCGCAAGTCCTACCTGGCGAGCGTGTCTGTTTGCCGTAAGTTAACTGGCAGAAATTTGTAAAATTTGTTTTTTTATATATTTTGAAAATGTTAATGTTATTAACAGTGAGTGTACCCCCCCCCCCCCCCCCCCCCCCCTCCCGTGTGCATGACTCATGCGTTTTGCTTTTTCTATTTTGAGAGCTTTTGTAAACAGGATTGTCCTTATATGTTGCAGACAAGTTAGATTCCGCGCTGTTTAACGTATGGAGTCAAATTCACCTGTAATTTGGATGAGCTTGAAATATTATACAGCGTCGCGTTGTATACTTTAAGTTGCTTGCCTCTACTTGCCTTTTACTGGCGTGAAATTTTTTATAATAATTTAAAAGTCCTTTCCTGTCGTAAATTGTGACTTATTTGTTAAACGATTGTTGGTCTTTTTTTAAAAATCTTAAGGTCTTGCACCAAATTTGAATAAAGAATGTTATTGAAAATTGTGTGTAATTTCACCAGTTATTCCTTGGTACCTACTTCCACTTTACATTTTGTGTATTGATTGAGATTAATAACCTTTGGTGAACCAGTAGTAATTTTACGGTTCAAAGCTAAAGTGAGTATATTCCACAACGTCCCAAACAAAATTCCGCATTTTTTCAACCGAAACTTTGTTACTGAATGCCCCGCGTATCTCTATTAATTTCCAAGTTTTGATTTTTTTCAACGACAGTCTGAGTTTGGTACCCTGTACTGTGGCGGCTGGCTGCCCCTCGTCGCAGTGGCCTATACTCATAACTCGAGCGCAAACAGAAGCGTCTGCTAAGCCACTCGCAGACAGAAAAAGAGCAGGCTGGGAAACCACAGCTACCGGCGCGAGGCTAACCACCGAGCCCTGCAGGTGAGTGTAGCGGACCAGCAGAGGGTGACGCCGCAGGGAGCATAGCCTGACCAACAAGTGGGTTATGACGCGGAGAAAAAACAAATACTCTCAGCTCAGCGCCCTCGGTTGGTTCAACACGATGTCTTCCGTGGAGAATCACATCGCCCTATCGCAAGGTACGAAGAGTCCTAACCCACAAGGGACTTCTGTAATTCCAAAGAACTGTTTACCCGCATAAATATCATCTGCATCTACTACATCTGTACTCCGCAAACCATGTTACGATGCGTCGCAAAGATTACTTTGTGTACATCTTTCAGGGAAGAACAACCTGTGTTAAACCTCCGTGTGAAATCGAGTCCAATTTTACCTTCAGGATTTTATCACGAGATACATGAAGGGGAACACACTGTATAAAGGGGGGGGGGGGGGGGGGGGGGGAGGACGTCAAACGGGCGACGGGAGCAGGAGACGCACCACAGGACATTTTAATTTCGTCTGTCTATACTTTTACAAATAAGTTCATAAAACTTTGTCTGCATGACCAGGAAGGATTCAGGATTCACACTCATAGCAGTGGAAGTTCAAAAACGTAACAAAATAAATTTTTTTTACATGTGAAATTTCATCATTTTTTCACTTATTATTGGCTGCATTTGTTGCTATACGTACACTTTTCTTCATAAGAGACATTCTTCGATGAATTTTGCACAGCATACAAACCGTACTTGTACGAAACTCTAGAATTTATTTAACTTATGAAACAACGAATGATACGTTACATTTTAAACTTCACGTTTACAAAAAAACCCAAATTTTAAAGTTAATTATCTCAATTTTTACCACTGTTTTAATAGATTTGGAAAATTCTAGTGTTTCATACATCTGTAAGTAGGTTTGTATGCTGTGTAAAATTCATCGAAGAATCTCTCCTACTTACGAAGAAAAGTGTACCTGTAACAAGAAATGCAGCCAATAGTAAGTGAAAAAATGATGAAATTTCACTTAAAAAGTTATTCAGTTATGTTTTTGAGTTTCCACTGCTATGAGTGTGAATTCTGAATTCTTCCTGGTCATTCTGACTAAGTTTTATGAATTTATTTGTAAAAGTATAGACAGTGGAAATTAAAATGTCCTGTGGTGCCTCTCCTGCTCCAAGTCGGCCCGTCTGACGTCCTACCCCCCTTAAATAAATTTTATAGTGAAATCTTTCCGTCTCCTCTATATCTCTTTTGTTGCGCAACTTCCCTTCTACAATAACCTATGAAACCTTCCCTTAGGATTTCTATCTCTTGCTTAATAATAACAAATGAAATCTTCCTTTCGAAATTAATTCTCTTTCTCAACAATAATAAATGCAATCTTGACACACAAATTTAAATGCTGCTTATTAAAAGTGATTTGCTGATTATTTCGACGAAACATAGAACGTGTCGTCGTCGTGGCCCTCAGCCGTTACCTGCAATAGCTCAAAACTGTTCCTTACCTTTTTTACTGTTACTGGATCGCCATCTGACTGCTACATCGAACTGCGACATGAATATACTTACTCTGTTTTACTATACTCTATTAACTGCTGGTTGGCTGTCATAATAAGTGGCTGTATTTATTACCAAAGCTTACTTTATTCTTTAATAGCGAAGATGACGTTATTCTTTAATTAATTTGACTGAAGTTACGCAATTAATAGTTAAACTCTTTCTTGACAACAATAAAATTTTGCAAAGTTGTACGTTGATGGTTTTTGGGATGGATTATAGTCAGTAATGCATATTGCTGGCAAAAATTAATTATATTCTGAAAACGATTCTTCAAATATTTACTGTTGGTAATGAAATTTACTTTTTTCAATAATCTTACAACAAGCATTGCGCAAACACACTATCAGTAGTCTTGAGTTTCTCAAAAAAAAAAAAAAAAAAAAAAAAAAAAAAAAAAAAAAAAAAAAAAAAAAAAAAAAATTGAACAATATTAGTTCCTCTTATGATAATATTTAGCTGATGTCTCTGTGCATCCGTTTATAATCTCTTGTAAATCATAGCTAGTGGCTGGCAGGCACACTGCTCCTCTCAACCTCTCGCTTCAGACCTCCTACCAACTCGCTTCACATCTCGCTTACTACTGACTTCCTACGAACGCTAAAGTGCGGTCTCTCCCGCCAACAAAGCTTTCTGGTGCAGACAATTCCTGCTACCATTACAAATTATATCAATGTGCAGTCTCTCCCGCCAACAATACTTTGGTGCAGACGTTATTTCCAAAATGACAAATATTAATTATTCCTACTTAATCCTATTAATAAAATGTAAACATCTTTTATATATTGTGGTTTGACAATAGAAATATACACGTCTTACAATAGCAACAGAAACTCTTGTAACTAAACCACTCTGTATGACGGGCGATTGTCGTGTTCGTATCCCACTGCTGTCCAGGGCGTCTCCAGGCAGTTCTTCCGCCTCTAATCTCATTGACTGGAATAGAATAGTCTTCTGTGACGAGTGTCGCTTCGAACTGAGTCTCGACGACAGCCAGGAGTGATGGTCCGGGGTGTCACATCCTTTCACAGCAGGACGCCTATCACTGCCTTCCGCGGGACCCTTGAGGCACAGCTGTATGTCGATAGTATTCTACGCCCCGTTTTATTGCCCTTCATGGCAAGTCATCCTGGGCTTTTATTTCAGCAATATAATGCTGTCTTCTTGCTTGTCAAACCTTACCTTGCCCAACAAGGTCACCGGATCTGTCTTGGACCACTATTGGCTGGGTCCTCCAACCCCTTCGGAATTTTGTCGATCTAAGGTGCCAATTGGACAGACTACGGCACGATATCCCTCAGAAGGACATTCAACAACTCTGTCAACGAATAACAGTTTGACCAACATGTTGCCGACTTGCTCAACTTGTGAAGCTCTTTCTCTTCAATAAATCATCCAATTATTCTGAAATTGCAATCATTTGTTTATCTGTACATGTACGTCACATCTACCAATCTCCGACACATTCTGATAATATTTTTCGTTGTCAGTCTTTTTTTGTTCTAGAGTGTAGTACTTTGTGCTGACGTCTTTGTTAACGTGTGAAACATGTTTATCATTACCAGTAGTGTATTTCTTGTCTAATTTCAGCGCAAAATATGCCCTTGCATTTTTTTTAGGGGGGAGCGAGGGGTGTCATCAGTTTTCTAGGTGGTTGGATGCCAACCTCCTCACCTCTGAGTAGCAGTAGTATCTAACGTAGTAATTATTTGTCGAATACATTCCAGTGTCTTCCCCTACAGTTTTTACCCTCTACAGCTCCGCCTAATAGTAAGGAAATTATTCCCTGATGTTTTAAGGCTTGTCCTATTGTCCAGTCCCGTTTTTTTTGTCAGTATTTTCCACACGTTCTTCAACTCACCGATACTGTAGAGAACATCTTCAATTCTCATATTACCAATCGCCTTAATTTTCAACATTCTTCTATAGAACCACGTCTCAAACGCTTACATTCTCGTCTGCTTCTTATCTATCGCTTGTTCCGTAACTCTCCTTTCAAGATATTAGCATTACATCACATCGAGTACTTCGTGACCCACAATTTTGATGTAAATTCTATCGCTAACATCAATCCTGGTACTTCTGTCTATCGTTTGTTTACTCTTAATCCATATCCGGTGCTCTTTAGTCATTGTATCCGACGTGTCCCGTAATTCTCTTTATTTTATAGGACTTACACATTCAGCTGTATTTTTGCTTGTGCAGGAGTGATCACGCATGGGTATGGTTGGTACTTGCAGCAACTCCATTTCTTCACAGACTTATTTCAGGATCTTCTTCGACTCTCACAAAACCTGCTGTTCCATCTTCGGTGTACGAGTTGTGCGAGGCCGACAGCGGCCTGTTTTCCTCGCTGCTAATGATTCACTGTCTGTACGTCGCTGGGATAACCTGCTGAAGATTCTTGCTGATAAACGGCACGTCGTGGATGTCGTTCGGCGCACATTTCAGTGGTCTCGGCTAACACATAACAGAAAATCGTGTCTGGCATTTCCCTCGTGGTATAGTTGGCCTCCAGTACTCTGTTTACAGCATAATTAGTTCATCTGCACAGAATCACTAATCGTATTGTGCTAACATACTGCGTGGGCAGGTGACTACCGTAGCAGATCGTTCCCTGTAGCTACTGTCAGCGCAGCCAACAGAGTCCTGCAAATAGCAACCATTCAGACATGCACAGCAGGCCACAACAGTAAGATGGCACACACCACCGAATACATCGTATTACTCGTCACAAGTAACGCGGTCCGTTTCTCTACAGGTGTTAGTTTACCGATATGCAACATGATTCTTATTAACATAAAAAACCTCCGAAACGACACCGATAATGCTGAAACAAGTAATTCAGTGTAAGACACGTGGGAGCACAAATTTCGGGCAATATCCCAAAAGTGGATGACAGATGTTGGACATGTGACGTCACCGGATGTCACTGAACATGCAGAGTTTGATCCTATAGGTCTGTCGCACCTGATCATTCCAAGTCAACTATTGACGTCGGTGTTGCTCCTGGCACACCTGCGTGACTTTGGCGCGTGGGGCTAGGGGTTCGAGTCTTATTTCTGGCAGGCAAGATCTTTTCACTGCAATTATGTGCTTACATTGAGGTATGATTCATTATTTTATTTACCGGTCTGACGATCTCCGTCGGTTTATTGCAAGGTACAGAGCAACAGAAATCTATCGTATTGCGTCACAAGTAAATGAGTACCAGCTTCTGAATTGCGTCACTATTACGAAATCACCCTAAACTAAAACTAAACTCCTCTCGAACAGGCCATGAAGGCACAAAGGTACCGACCGGCCGCCGTATCATCTTCAGCCCACAGGCGTCACTGGATGCGGATATGGAGGGGCATGTGGTCAGCACGCCACTCTCCCGGCCGTATGTCAGTTTACGAGACCAGAGCCGCTATTTCTCAATCAAGTAGCTCGTCAGTTTGCCTCACAAGGGCTGAGTGCACCCCGCTTGCCAACAGCGCTCGGCAGACCGGATGGTCACCCATCCAAGTTCTAGCCCAGCCCGACAGCGCTTAACTCCGGTAATCTGACGGGAACCGGTGTTACCACTGCGGCAAGGCCGTTGGCTAGGAAATCACCCACATTTTCTTTACTAAATAATGTCTCTACACAAAAAACGAAGGAAAAAGGAAAGAAACAAAACAAAACAACCGTTGACTCAGTTTTTTTTTTATTACAGAGGGCAGCTAAGGAAAAAGGAAAGAAACAAAACAAAACAACCGTTGACTCAGTTTTTTTTTTTATTACAGAGGGCAGCTAACCCTCTGACCGAACACGCTGAGCTACCGTGCCGGCATCCATCTGAGCCTCCGAGTGCACAGAGGACAGTGCGCCTGCAGGGACTTATCCCTTGCACGCTCCCCTTGAGACCCACATTCCCAGCATGTCCACACCACTACATTCGCAGTGCGTCTAATAGATGTTTCCCCATCACACTCATTGCTCGTGGCAGATTAATCTACCAAGTCCCGTACGAGTTGGGGTATAGGGTGTGCGTTCGCTCAAGAAGGTCAATGGGCGGGTAGCCATATATAACTATATATGAAGGCAGTATCTGTTCAAAAAATGGTTCAAATGGCTCTGAGCACTATGGGACTCAACTGCTGAGGTCATGAGTCCCCTAGAACTTAGAACTACTTAAACCTAACTAACCTAACATCACACACATCCATGCCCGAGGCAGGATTCGAACCTGCGAAGTATCTGTTCCCGAAAGAACAGGTACCATTGATGACCGTGCAGCTTGCAAAGAATATTCTTTAAAAAAATTTTATTTACTAGCGATTCATCAAGAACATTAACACATTTAATAACACTATGTGAGCGTGGAAGTAGTTGCCAGGGAGTAACTGATGAAATCAAAATCAAATTGCTTTTAACAAATGGGAATTTTATTCCTAAAAGTTTTTTTTAGAAACAGATTTAAAATTATAAACAGAAAAGCACCCTCTAAATATCAAGTTAGAATTTATTCAGAGGCAGAAAGAAACAAATTTTTGAGTGTATGAGCTCTCGGGCTGAGAACCTTGCCGCTCCCTTTTGACACAGCCGTAGTCACGACCGCTCACGACAACCTCTGAAAGACTACACAGGTGCAAATCTGCATCACACCAGATTACCTTAAAGTAAAAGTTTTAACCAATCACACAAGCACACAAACTATGCACCCCGTAGGAGGGATGGAAATGGTACAAAACACTTAAATTAAAATATCAACTTGCCACCGAAGGTGGAACTTGATTTTAACTTCTAAGAAAAGTCTTACGGTGGAAGGGTGGCAACTTTATGTACTAAAATGACCATTTAAGTAAAAGCCCATGAAATTCAATCTTACATAAAATTGTACAAGGTTAGCCAAACATGCTCTACAGTACACATATACTGCCTCTCAAGATGGTAGGCAAGATAAAAACATATTTCAGGAATTAGGCCGTTACACTTCAAGCAATAAATTTGTTAACACACCGAATCCGACAAACATGACAGAGGCAGCTATTAACGTACGGCAGATAGATAAGAAGATTACCGAACAACCCGAACCGCAGGTTGCTCTAATCCGCCCCTACTCCACAAGGGAAAAACGGACCACCCAGTTCATAAATAACCACCTTCCCGCGTATGGGCAAACGGAGAAGAATGGTGGGACGACCCCAAAACTAAGCGGCTGGTGACCTCACCAGGAAAGCAAGTAGAATTTAACAAGAAAATGAAACAACATATCTCCAATCACTTAACTTCTAATAAACTGCGATTTCTGGCGAAGACCTGGCGCGGCACCCACAACGATCTCCCGAACCGTCCGCTGCCAGCCGCTTCAACGGACGCAGGAAGGCGCGCCAATCTCCCGTCTCACGGCGTCGCAGCTCGCGCCGGCCAGACCGATGTCGTGGGTTGACTCCTGTTGCTCTCGTGTCGGCCGCGAAGCCACTACCCCTCGCTATACGGCGCGGCCCACTGGACCTACGTGGCGACCTCACATGCACCGACGCTCAGTGCGGACAAGTCATCTTGTGTCTCAGTGCGCGACCGACCAACCGATCGATCCAACCGCCAATGACCATTGCGTGAGCAAACTCGAGCAGATTAGCAGCCTCACGCGCAGACTCAGATGCAGGAACTCAGCCCCCGACCAGGCGATCACTCGTTGAGTTCTCTCACTGCGCCACAAATTCGGACGAGAGACAGACTAGCAAGCTGGGGACGAGAGATTGACCCAGACTGACCCTCTGGCGAGCTCATAGCACCCCTTAAATGCACGTGAACAGGCAACCTTTTCCCTTTCCCACCAGAGGGAGACACCAAAGCTGCGACTGCCACAGCGGCGCCACCGCCAGAAACGGAGGGCGACTGCTTCACTCTACGCGCTGCGGCGCGCTCTTCAAAACAGCCATTTTTACCACGGCTCAATAATTAAATCGACACGCTAGCTGCAAACAGGCGATTACATACATCATTGGGGACATGTTTTCAACATGTCGATTTAATTATCATTTCATTCTAGAGAAGCTGCACGGTCATCAATGGTATTCGTCCTTTCGGAAAAAGATACTACCTTCATATACTCTCGAGAAAATTTAAAGAACCTGCATTTCAAACTGAATAACTACTTTTACAACTGATGACAATTACAAAAAGTGTTCGAAATTTGCACAGTTTCCTTGAATGCAAGTGTTGCATCGCTCAGTCATCCCTTCACGACGAAGCCGAACCGCGGCTCGGGCGGCGTGGTATATCATCTGGTGACGTCACATGTACAACATTTCTCATCCACTTTTGGGGTATTTCCCGACATTTGTGGCTCTGTGTGTTTTGTATTAAAATACTTGTCTCAGCGTCTTATATGTCGCTTCGAGGGTTTTTAAACCTTAGTAACATTCAACCTGTATAATTACAGTAAGTTGTGTTTTAGATTTGACCAGTACTACCACCTATAGGCGTTGTTGTTGTTGTTGTTGTTGTTGTGGTCTTCAGTCCCGAGACTGTTTTTATGCAGCTCTCCACGCTACTCTATTTTGTGCAAGCTGCTTCATCTCCCAGTACCTACTGCAGCCTACATCCTTCTGAATCTGCTTAGTGTATTCATCTCTTGGTCTCCCTCTACGATTTTTACCCTCCACGCTGCCCTCCAATACTAAATTGGTGATCCGTTGATGCCTCAGGACATGTCCTACCAACCGATCCCTTCTTCTAGTCAAGTTGTGCCACAGACTCCTCTTCTCCCCAATTCTATTCAATACCTCCTCATTAGTTATGTGATCTACCCATTTAATCTTCAGCATTCTTCTGTAGCGCCACATTTCGAAAGCTTCTATTCTCTTTTTGTCTACACTATTTATTTTCCACGTTTCACTTCCATACATGGCTACACTCCATACAAATACTTTCAGGAACGACTTCCTGACACTTAAATCTATACTCGATGTTAACAAATTTCTCTTCTTCAGAAACGCTTTCCTTGCCATTGCCAGTCTAAATTTTATATCCTCTCTACTTCGACCATCATCAGTTATTTTGCTCCCCAAATAGCAAAACTCATTTACTACTTTGAGTGTCTCATTTCCTAATCTAATTCCCTCAGTATCACCCAACTTAATTCGACTACATTCCATGATCCTCGTTTTGCTTCTGTTGATGTTCATCTTATATCCTCCTTTCAAGACACTGTCCATTCCGTTCAACTGCTCTTCCAAGTCCTTCGCTATCTCTGAGATAATTACAATGTCATCAGCGAAACTCAAAGTTTTTATTTCTTCTTTTTATGGGTTTTAATACCTAGTCCGAATTTTTCTTTTGCTTCCTTTACTGCTTGCTCAATATACAGATTGAATAACATCAGGGAGAGGCTACAACCCTGTCTCACTCCCTTGCCAACCACAACTTTCCTTTCATGTTCCTCGACTCTTATAACTGCCATCTGGTTTCTGTATGTGTCATTTTTTTTAACACTTTGCTCAGCTGAAGGTGTCATTCCTGAAGATAAAGTAACAGCTGTCGCCCCAAAATCTATGGCAAGATAGATATACGCAGATTGCCCCGTAATTCATCCTCAGTTTCGCTGGCGATGTGGTACAGCATCCAGGAGGAGGAGAGGCTAATCTGTGGAGCGCCGCCTCGCACCAGATAGTGGGCCCCACGTAAAGTAAGCAAGCGGCGCCGGCGTCTCGTTTTTGTGCGCCTTGGGCAATGACCTCGTGGCGCAGGTAGCGGTCTGGGTTGGTCTCGAGTCCGCTGGAGCGCAGCAAGGCCGCGTGAAGCAGGTGAGCGGCAGCGGCAGCGGCAGCGGCAGCGGCCAGCCGAGAGGAACGGCCGGCCCGGGCGGTGGCTGCGGCCCTACAATGGCCCATCCCCTGCCGCCTCCACTGTGCACCTGCGCCCGGCTAAATATAGGAGCGCCGTGGGAACCGCCGCGAGGCGTCTACCCGCGTCCCGGCGCCATTTTTCTTGCTGCGCGGCGCCGAGGGCCGCGACGCGCTCCACAGCTGCGGCGGCGCCTCCTCGTTATCTAAACCAGCCGAGGCAACACGGGACTGGCCACACTAGAGGATCTACATACAGCATACACCGATGAGCCAAAACACTATGACCACTGCCCACCAAGACGTTGCACGCAGCCTGGTGACGTTGCGGGCACGTGACGCAGTAAGAAAAGTATGTAAGCAGAGCAGACACGGATCAACCTAGTTAATATATGGGCTGCAAATGGGGAAATCCATTGAGATAAGCGACTGTGACAGATTACTGTTACGCAGAGCCTGTGAACGAGTATCTCGAAAAGGGCGAAGCCGGTCGAATGTTCACGTGCTACTGTCGTGAGCATCTACGGAAAGAGATAGAAGGGCTGTGAAACTATGACTGGGAGCTAAATGGTTGGGCGTGCACGACTCTTCACAGAATATGGGATTCGGAGGCTCGTCTGCCCTGTAACGTAGGATAGATGCTTGATCTGTGGCATCTCTGCCAAAGAAGCAGAATGCTGGTGCACGCACAAGTATTTTGGAGCACACCCTTTATCGTACATCGTTGAACATGGAACTCCGCAGCAGACCACCCCTACGTGTTCACTTGGTGACCCAACGACATCGTCAATTACAAATTCAGTAGGCACGGGACCATTGGGATTCGACAGTCGATCAGTAGAAACGTGTCGGGTCTTCGGCTGAATCACATTTAGTTACACTAGGTCGCTGGTCGTCTCCACAAAGCCGGTCATCGAGGTGAACGTGCAGCATCCGGCATACGCAGGATGGAGGGAGCAGTATTACGCTAAGGAAGACATTCTCCTGCGCGAGCATGGGATCTGTGATGGTGATCGAAGACACGCTGGCAGCTGAGAATCACCTGCACCCTTACATGCTTCATGTCTTCCCCGATGGTGATGTCATCTTTCAGCAATATAATTGTCCGTTAACGGAGCCAGACCCGTGCTACAGTGGCTTGGGGAGCATTATAGTGAACCCACGTTGATGTCTCGGTGGTAAAATCCTGTGGAACCCCTCTGGGTCGCTATCGGGCGCCATTACCGCGTGCACAAATCTGCGGCCCGTTATTTGCGCGAATTACTTGACCCGTGCGTAGACATCTAATGCAAGATACCTCCACAGACCTACCATCAAACTGTCGGATCCCCGATACGCAGAATCAGTGGTGCATTTCGTTCCAGAGTGGGGCAAACAAACTATTAAGCAGGTGGTCATAATGTTTAGGCTCATCAGTGTAAAGGGTTATTCAGCTACCCCTACCGCTGACGCTTTATACAACCCCCATTGTTATACCTGGACTTCGTAAATTACGTTTTTGAAAGTAAAGGAAGGAAGAATAACAGACCAGTAGAAAATGTAGGCAGTACATTAGCCGAAGAACCAAGGGAGGTTCTGAGCAGATGGCAACAATGTACAGAATGTCTCTATAAGTCGAATCAATTACCAACTGGAATCAAGCTAGAAGAGGATGTATGCCGGATGATGGAAAGGGGTACAGCATCTTAGACGCAGAAGTAGGAAAGCGTTGAAGGAGATGAAGAATCGGAAGGCATGTGGAATCGATAACTTGACAGTAGAAGTGTTGAAGAGTTTGACAAACAGTGGAAATGATCTACCTCTTGAGCCAAAGCGGCGCTGCTGGCGTCACGTTTCGAATCCCTGGCGCCACCAGCTGGATCTGTTATGTGATGTTCTTCTGGTTTGAGGCGACTAAGGTATTTGCTCGAGGTTTCTGATGGGGGCGGGGCATGTTGTGGCGTGGCGAGTTGGGGAATGGGGACGTAGCGAGGAGGACGGTGTGAGTGGTCCGCCCGGAGAGTAGGCCGAGCACCCGCGCAAGCGTCTTCGGCACGGAGTCCGGCGAGTGGCTGCTGGGCATATCTGTGGACCGATTGGAATACGTGGCCGATTTCGAGTGCCTTCTAAGTGTGTAGCCTGGCCTTTCAGCTCTGGGACCTGACACACCGGTAAGAGAGTTGTAGCGTTTTGCTGTGCTGAATTTTCCATTTGGTAATTTTGCTTAACTGAAGACCTTCTGTTGGTATTTGGTAATTTTACTTAGCTGAAGCTGTTATTATTGAAGGCCTGGCTGTTTTCTGTTTGGTAATTTTACTCAACTGAAGCTGTCATGATTGGTCCCGCCTGCTCCCTTTTGAATAAATTAAGAGCCATTTCATAATTTGGGTTAGCTGAAACTATTATCAATCAAGGTCTACCAGTTTTTATTGTGCTATTATTGAGATTTGATACCTTACGCAGTCTGTGTTGTCATTTACTGAATCTGTGATTGCCAAAAGCCTACGTGTTTCAGAGGTATTTGCATCAATAAGGTAGAAACAGGAAATGACACATGATGGTACATGGGCCCTAACCTTTCGCCTTACATCCCTTTATCCATAATTGTAGGTTACACCTCTATAATGAGATATATGACAAAGGGGAATGGCCTGGTGAGTTTCCCGCAACGATAACGATACGATTGAGAGAAAGAGAAATATCAAAAAATGTGTAGAGGGTAGGTCTATCAGCCCAATTTCTCATCCAACTAAAGTATTGCTGAGAGTGCCGAATAGAGAGCTATGTATGGCAAGCTGGATAGATGGATTGGGGAGGAACACTTCGGATTCAGTAGAGGTAAATGAACAAGAGAATAATAGGTGACAGATATATTGAGAAAGGTAAAAACTTTTTACTGTTTTTATTGATTTGGGAAAAGCTTGTAAGGGGTTCACCACCCTGCTGGAGAAAATGTAATCTCGATGTATTGCTCACTCGCTAGAACGACAATTCACAGGCGCTGCCTGAGACATAAAATATCTTTGCCCCTGTCAAAATAGGGCTGCAATAGAGCCGCAGGTCAGAGCAGTCTCTGCCGCAGTTACAGTCGCTCGCTGCTACAGTGTAGTTGTAGTCTGTCGCTGGTACAGCGCAGTTTATAGTTAGTAGTTGTTAAAGTCACAGTGCAGAACAAATTGTAAAATTTTATTATATGGAACTGAATAATTATTGTCATCAGCCGCAGAGCTAAATGATGCCGTGGAATGAGATGATGATAAACAAATGAATAACTGTTAATATAATGAAATATCAACAGTGTAATTAAGTCAGTCATCTATTGGAAGAAAGCAATACCCTGTAAAATAAATAAGTTAAATAACCACAGCGTTTACTGTAAACTGACGTGGATATTTTACGATCAGAACGAAAGAGAGAAAATGCAACACTTTGCCATGAAAAAGTATGACGCGATTATGGCAGGCTATCAAGTAAAACTAAATACGTTAATTTTAGTGATGAGGTATGTCAGATGTAAGAAACTCTATAATATGTGAAATGATGATGCGAATGAAATAATATGAAAGAGAATGATGCAGTGTATGAAGTAATATGAAAGAGAATGATAATGGTAATAATTTTATACGGAAGAGAATGATATTAGAGGAGTCATACCTTGAGCTAACACAAACAAATGATGATGGTAAATACTGAAGTCTTTATTTTTTGCATATGATGATAATGATGGTTTCCCTTTAGTTATGAGATGCTATGTAGTTGTTTAAGTATTTGTTGTAGTTTTTTTTGACAGTATGTCATATATCGCACAGTATAATGAATGAATATTTTTGGGAGAGACAGCTAGAATACATTCATATTAAAAACAATTTCTCATTACCTGTTAATTTAGATTTTATTACATTTTATGCATAATGTGCGTACATTTCTTCCTTCAGCTTAATAATCGACTTTATATTTTTTCCAGGAATAATATTTCATGTGATCAGAATCATTTTTGAAATATGTTTTTTATGTTATATGCTACAGACACTTAGTTATTAAGCTTGCTCCACTACTTGTATTTTATCTACTTCTTTCTATCATTCATGAATGTGATCATATATACTTTACTTATTTGGTAACCTTGCTGCAGCTGACTCATGACGACTGACATATGACGTTTATAATTTTATTTCCAAAAGTAAATCAAAAGCAAATATTCTCATGCGCCAGCAACTAATCATTAATCCCAAAGGAATGCATTGCTAGTCCATAAAACAAAAATATACGTACTATATATTACAGAATTCCGTTCTTGTCTTATTTATGGATTCCATTACCTGTATGTATCATTAGGCTAGGCATCTTGATCACTAGATTAAATGTCATACATTGTAGGTATCTCTCATGTCACTTACACAATATTATGTGTAATTACTAGCAGCTAAATGCTACACGTAATAACACCTATTTCTGGATAATAATTTATATATCATTTGTATCAGTTAATGAAATTTTGAAAGGCCACTGAGTGCCAACACTTCTCCAGCTAAGAATATATAAGATTACTACTAATGATTTCTATGTTACACTTATTTAATGTTTTAATTTTACTGTTTGGCCTTTGAACGCCATATATTTTGTAAAATTGTCATGTAAAGCTTCCTAGAAGCCACATAAATGAGTAACATAAAAAAAAATTTCTTGATCTACTAATTACGTCAAATCAAGTATATATCCATGTAAAACCGCTAATGAACGCTCATGTGAGCTTAACTTACATACGTTATGGGACAGAAACTCAGCTTATACTTTATAACTATGGACTGATGTCAGTAACGAAATTTTCACAAAATATTATAAGACTAAATGTATCCTTCAACCTCTGACCCAATTATCACCAATTAATGAGACTTTCCTATATCCTGCCCATCCTCATGGACATCGAGCAATCTACTTGGTTTTTTTGCACTAATTCAGCGTTGATGCACAAATAATGGATTCTACAAGCATGTGGTGTTGACATATCAAGCTTTCCACCACACTGACCAAAGGAGACGTTATTATGGACCTACTGCTTGGTGTACCTAATGTACTACCAAAACGGCAACATACAATATGAATACTACAGGGCTATTACAAATGATTGAAGCGATTTCATAAATTCACTGTAGCTCCATTCATTGACATATGGTCACGACACACTACAGATAAGTAGAAAAACTCATAAAGTTTTGTTCGGCTGAAGCCGCACTTCAGAGCACAGTGAGACAAAATGGCGACAGGAGCCGAGAAAGCGTATGTCGTGCTTGGAATGCACTCACATCAGTCAGTCATAACAGCGCAACGACACTTCAGGACGAAGTTCAACAAAGATCCACCAACTGCTAACTCCATTCGGCGATAGTATGCGCAGTTTAAAACTTCTGGATGCCTCTGTAAGGGGAAGTCAACGGGTCAGCCTGCAGTGAGCGAAGAAACGGTTGAACGCGTGCGGGCAAGTTTCACGCGTAGCCCGCGGAAGTCGGCGAATAAAGCAAGCAGGGAGCTAAACGTACCACAGCCGACGGTTTGGAAAATCTTACGGAAAAGGCTAAAGCAGAAGCCTTACCATTTACAATTGCTACAAGCCCTGACACCCGATGACAAAGTCAAACGCTTTCAATTTTCGGCGCGGTTGCAACAGCTCATGGAAGAGGATGCGTTCAGTGCGAAACTTGTTTTCAGTGATGAAGCAACAGTTTTTCTTAATGGTGAAGTGAGCAGACACAATGTGCGAATCTGGGCGGTAGAGAATCCTCACGCATTCGTGCAGCAAATTTGCAGTTCACCAAAAGTTAACGTGTTTTGTGCAATCTCACGGTTTAAAGTTTACGGCCCCTTTTTCTTCTGCGAAAAAAACGTTACAGGAAACGTGTATATGGACATGCTGGAAAATTGGCTCATGCCACAACTAGAGACCGACAGCGCCGACTTCATCTTTCAACAGGATGGTGCTCCACCGCACTTCCATCACGATGTTCGGCATTTCTTAAACAGGAGATTGGAAAACCGATGGATCGGTCGTGGTGGAGATCACGATCAGCAATTCATGTCGTGGCCTCCACGCTCTCCCGACTTAACCCCATGCGATTTCTTTCTGTGGGGTTACGTGAAAGATTCAGTGTTTAAACCTCCTCTACCAAGAAACGTGCCAGAACTGCGAGCTCGCATCAACGATGCTTTCGAACTCATTGATGGGGACATGCTGCGCCGAGTGTGGGAGGAACTTGATTATCGGCTTGATGTCTGCCGAATCACTAAAGGGGCACATATCGAACATTTGTGAATGCCTAAAAAAACTTTTTGAGTTTTTGTATGTGTGTGCAAAGCATTGTGAAAATATCTCAAATAATAAAGTTATTGTAGAGCTGTGAAATCGCTTCAATCATTTGTAATAACCCTGTACATATCAGTGTCTTGGCAGCACTGATTAATTCTCCGGAAAAGAGAACTTCAAACTGCCATACCTGGTGTTGTGCTTCTGTGAAAGGATACGGACTTTTTAGTGCAGCTATGTGCAACCCACTGTGCTACAACCATGATGCTACCCTTTCCAATCCTCACCTTCTTCTTATAAAAGATACTAAAGACTTATACTAAACAATAATTTGAATTGACAGTGCATGTGCACATTATCTGATTCTTAATATTCATAACTACCTTTGTATGTTCAATAGTTATATAATTTGTCAATGATTTCATATGTACTCTGTAACCATGTAAAACATATGCATATTAATTACCAAAACTCATTTTGTAGACTTAGTAAACTAAATATTTCATATCTATTTGCAACATAAAAATTCGGCAAGTCTAATTGACTCACCATCGCTACCAACACCCAGTGGAGTGTTATGTAAGGGGTTCACCACCCTGCTGGAGCAAATGTAGTCTCGATGTACTGCTCACTTGCTAGAACGACAATTCGCAGGCGCTGCCTGAGATATAAAATATCTTTGCCCCTGTCAAAAGAGAGCTGTAATAGAGTCGTAGGTCAGAGCAGTCTCTTACAGCCGACAGAAAAATTCCATATGACATCTAATTTTTATAATTTTTCCGTTGCGGTCATTTGGCGAGAAGTATGTGAGAAGAAGTAATATGCTGCCCGACTCTTCCTGGAGTGGACGTTCTCTGTATCTCAACGGTTAACTTCTCTGTGATGCACAACGCCCCTACTGTACCGTTTGCGATAGAAGGGTGTTGAGAACTCCTCCCTAACGCCCTCGCACCGAGTAAACCTCCGGTGACGAAATGTGCCCCTATTAGTCAGATCTTCTCTGTCTCTTCTGTTAATCGTACTTAATCCTAATGATCGTCGGTCAAGAATTCAAAGAATGTTTTGTTAGCCATTTCTTTCGTGAATCAATTACATTCTTCTAATGGATCTCAGTTTGGCGTCTGCTTTTCCTACTATCTATTTTATTACCAAATTTGATGCGTCAGGAAGTGTCCTGTCAACTGATCACTTCTTTAAGTGAAGTCATGCCATAAATTTACTATTTCCTCGTTAGTTACCCTACCCATCATTCTGATGTTCAACATAGTTCTGTAGCACTACGTAGCAAAAGCTTCTATTCTCTTCTTGTCGGAACTACTTATTGTCGAGCGTACACTTCTGTTCATCACCTGTTCAGTAACCTTTTCAATACATTTAGAAACGGCCATAACACTTAAATTTATAATCGCTGTTAGCAAATTTCCGTTTTTCAGGAATGTTTTTGTTGGTATTGCCAGAGTGTATTTCATATCATCTTTACTTATTCCATTGTGCTAGTTTGCTCCTACATCTCACGCCACGTCTGCTACTTTAGTGTCTCATTTCCTAATCTCATTCCCTCGGTGTCACCTGATTTATCTTGATTGCGACCCATTACGCCTGTGTTACTTTTGTTGATGTTCACCGTGTAACTTCGTTTCCAGACGTTATCCACTCCGTACACCTGCTCTTCCAAGTCGTCTGCTGTGTTTCACATTGTTAACATGTCATCGGCAAACGTCAAAATTTTTATTTTTTTCTCTCTGAACGTTTAATTCCATCTCCAAATTTCTCCTTGGTTCCCTTTACTGCTTGATGAATGCGGAAATAGAATGACATAGGTGATATAGGCTACAACTCCGTTTTGCTCCATTCTCAACCACTGCCTCCATTTCACGTCCTTCAATTCTTATAATTACAGTCTGGTTTCTACAGAGGTTGTAGATTATATTATGCTCCATACATGTTAAACCTGCTACCTCCAGAATGTGTAGGTTCTCAAAGATTCCATGTTAACATTTATATCCTACCTTTTATTACAACGAAACAATCTGCACTGCCCAGAACGATGATTAGTGAATAATACATAAATTTAGACAACGCTGTCCGTGGACCGCAGCGATCTGGCGCTATACGTACATTAAAACAACAGTCGAGATCGCAATAGTATTTATTGTAATAAACGTCCTGCATGTCTCGCCGCGCGGGGTAGCCGAGCGGTCTCAGGCGTCTTGTCACGGTCCGCGCGGCTGCCCCCGTCGGAGCTTCGAGTCCTCCCTGGGGCATGGGTGTGTGTGTCGTCCTTAGCATAAGTTAGTTTACGTTAGATTAAGTAGTGTGTAAGCTTGGGGACCGATGACCTCAGCAGTTTGGTTCCATAAGACCTTACCACAAATTTCCAATTTTTCCTGCATTCCTCATCTAAAGATGAATCCGAAATAGGTCGGAACTAGTTATGAAACTTCACTGACTACAGCTATTTGTAACCAGTTTCACCAGTGTCCCATCTGCAGCTACATCCGCCTTGATCGTACTTTATGGTCGAACCACTCTGCATACCCGCAACCTCTACGTATGGGGTGGAGTGGAGAGCGGGCGGGGGAGGGAATTGGAGGACCCTCGCGGATGTAAAAGTTTTGTCGTACACCATCCTGTGTGAACTGTTACAGTAGTCTAAAACGTATAGTATAGGAATGAGCAACAGCACCTCTTGTGGTCCCTACGTCAAGGAGAGTAATTTTCCACTCTGTCTGCTTCCAAGTGACGTGGATAAACCTCTGCCGACGCGAAGAATCTGCAGTCTGTCGGCAAAGCCGAAGTTCTCCGGAAGCCATTAATAACGGGAAAACAATGGCATATCCCGCCGGCGTTAACGCGCAGTGCGCCCTTCGCAGTGCGCCGTGTTCCTGCGTGAAGCGTGCAGGCCCGCGGCCGGGCATTCCGTTTAATTTCTTTTCCTGTTTCTTTTTATTTTCGATAAGACGCCGGCACAAAGCAGCCGCTAGGGGCGCGCCCGTCGGCGGAAGCAGACGGCGGATCACAGGGGAATCAAGGAGCGCCTCCGGGAAAGCAAATTAGGGGCCACCGGCTCACGGGATCCCCGGACGTGGACGCCGTATTCCTAGCGGGCACCTCTTCTCTCTCTCTGTATGTGTTTGTGTGTGTGTGTGTGTGTGTGTGTGTGTGTGTGCGTAACGAGGGGCGTAAGGATGCTACGTGTCTCCTGGAGAAACTGGAGGGTACCGAGGAAAAGAAAGTGGCCAAGTGCGAACAGCGCTCGCGCACTGAGGGTTCCATACAAACATAATTGTGAATATACAGAGTTCATCCATCCTGGGAATCGAGCATCTCAACGATTCTCGCCTAGTATCGATATTGATGCTGCCAAGATATTGGTCCCGGGAGTTCCAGGACCGTATCAAAATACGAGGGTGAGTCAAATGAAAACCTTAAATTTGTAATAACAAGTCGAAATTTCGCGACGTTATCCTGTGTGGTGTGCGTACTGTAAGACCGTCAGTACACGCACCATCAGATTATTTGACTTGTCGCTCTAACGAAGTAGGTGAGTGTCAGCAATGTGTCTCGTGTTCTTATCGTGGTGTGTTTATCTTCTGCCGTTAGGTCAGACGATAGAAATGCCACTTACACGCTTAGAGCAGCAGATTGACGGTGACCAACTTTAAACAGAACTTGATTAATTTTCACACACATTTATCAAAATAATAACAAGCATAAAAATTACTTAACTTGGTTCTGGATGTTATTTACAATTGACAATCTGAAGTTCCTTTGGTATTGGTACGTTAATCGTATTCTCACATATATCTCTGCTGCTTGACAAAAGTGTCTATACATTTATCTTCATGGCTAAGTACAGGAATATGGTAATCTTATTAGGCGCAGACTGAAACTTGACTATAGACTGGTACAGACAAATATAGAACTCGTACAGACTGGTACAGACTAATGCCGACTGGTACAGACTGGTGCAGACAATATGCAGACTGACTAATCGGTCTGTACACTCGTTATAATACCTTGCGCGTTCATGTATCACTGCGCGAGTGTGATCCGCGAGGAGAAAAGGTTCTACGTAAGCAGCAATATCATTGGCTACGTTACATATTAATACGCGGATCGGCGGAAGCAGAATTTGGTCCGTCTCTATGGCAGCGCCATCTCATAGAGCGGAGATGGACGAGCGTTGAGCCTGCACTGTTGTGCTTAGCGGGGCGCGCTCTAGTGGGAAAGTTGTGTACGCGCTAACTACGCGGAACTATGTACACAACATCCTGTAAGTTGGTAAGTGTGCTACAAACAGCATGCAGAATGGCCCGTAGGTGGCAGCACCACTTGCGACTTCCGCCAGGGACGAACAGCGTTCTGTTTTTCCGTAGTAAAGGTATGAAACCTATTGAAATTCATGGACGAACGAAGGTTCAGTACGGTGATGCATGTTTGTCACAGCAGCAAGTCTACGAATGGAATAGGAAGTTCGCAAATGGTGTGACTTCAGTGGAAAATGCTCATCGTCCAGGTCAGACACAACGAGTTGTGACTCCTCGGAATATTGCAGCAGTTGAAGACATAGTGAAGGAATACCGCCGAGTGACACTGAATGACATTGCAGTATGTTTACAAATTAGTCATGGGTCAGCACATTGTGCATGATGTGCTCCAGTTTCACAAACTGCAAGATGGGTGCCACGGCAGCTGACTCCTGAAGTGAGAGAACGACATGTTGATGCTTGTGAAGAACATGTTGATGCTTGTGAAGAATTACCAAGTGATTTCCATATGTTTTGACCACTCAAAGACGCAATGGGAGGAAAGAGGTTCCGTTCTGATGAAGAGGTACGCCACGCGGTGCATGAGTGGTTGCGCGGACTACCAAAAGAATTTTTTTCTAAAGGAATTTATGCATTTTGTAAACGCTGGAAGACTTCCACTGAGCATGGGGGATATTATGTTGAAAAGTGATACAGCTTTGTACCACTTCTGCACAATAAATAACATTTAAAAAATATTTAAGGTTTTCATTTGACTCACCTTCGTATCCGCAGTAGTTCCTCAAACTATCCAGCCCATAAAAAAAGAAGCGAGAAGTATATATATATATATAGAGAGAGAGAGAGAGAGAAGATTTAATAAAACATTTATATTTAATTATTAAAACATGACTAAAACTTAAATTTTATGTTTGCATGCAGTAATGTTCGTCTGTTATGTTTATGGCGGATGGTGAATGCAATGTATGTTCAAAAGGCAAAAGATAATTTTTATTTGATATAATTATAACAGGTTTCAGATTTTTACTTAACTTGTACTGTGAAACCTTGCTGCTTGCCGCATTTCATAACTCGAGGCCAACGGGAAGCACCTTGCAAGTCTCGATGAGTGGGTTTTCCGAATATAAAAACATGTGACACAAATCACCGTATCTTTTCATTGCATTGACTTTTCAGCTTTCAATTTTTGCACCACCAAGCAACCATAGAGCTTAGTATGTGGCGTAAATTTGGACTTGATACGCCAAATAGCTCCAGAAAAACAGCCTCTTAACAGACGGACTGACTGATAAAAAAATTATAAATATTTTTTCATATTATGTAATTACCAACAAACAATTTTAGGATTTTTTCTGTAAGTACACTGCGAAACCTTTCTTCTCCACAAATTTCATGGTTCTAGGTCAACAGGAAAAACCCTATACGTTTTGAAGAGTGACTTTCGAGTACAAAAATATGTGCAGAAATGGCCATACATTTGACTGAAGTCACTTAGAAGCTTAAAACTCTTCCACCGGCAAGGAACCATGGACCGTAATATGTAACACAGATTTGAACCTGATACGTCTGCCCTTTCCTGACAAAAAGGTTCCTAACAATCGGACAGACATACAAACGGACGGTCGGAAATAAACCTCTCCTACAAGGCTTCCGTTATCACAGACTGAGGCGTGGAACCCTAAAAGCAACTAGCTCTTCAGACAAAATATCATTATTATTTTTTTAGCGTATAGCACTATTGTTCTGCAAGACACTTGAAGGAAAAAAAAGAGCCCAAAATATAAGTTTTACTTCCTAAGATTAATTCAAGCTATCCACTCCCCAGAACATATTGTCTTCTTCTGAGGGAATACGCGAACAATAGACATACACTACACTTAGACTACACCGAAACGGATATATATACAGGGTGGTCCATTGATCGTGACCGAGCCAAATATCTCACGAAATAAGCGTCAAACGAAAAAAACTACCAAGGACGAAACTTGTTTAGCTTGAGGGGGGGAAATCAGATGGCGCTATGGTTGGCCCGCTAGATGGCACTGCCATAGGTCAAACGGATATCAACTCAGCTTTTTAAATAGGAACCCTCATTTTTATTACATACTCGTGTAGTACGTAAAGAAATAAGAAAGTTTTAGTTGGACCACTTTTTTCGCTTTGTGATAGGTGGCGCTGTAATAGTCACAAATATATGGCTCACAATTTTAGACGAACCGTTGGTAATAGGTAGGTTTTTTTAAATTAAAATACAGAACGTAGGTACGTTTATACATTTTATTTCGGTTGTTCCAATGTGATACATGTACCTTTGTGAACTTATCTTTTCTGAGAACGCATGCTGTTACATCGTCATTACCTGTAAATACCACATTAATATAATAAATGCTCAAAATGATGTCCGTCAACCTCAATGCATTTGGCAATACGTGTAACGACATTCCTCTCAACAGCGAGTAGTTCGCCTTCCGTAATGTTCGCACATGCATTGACAATGCGCTGACGCATGTTGTCAGGCGTTGTCGGTCGATCACGATAGCAAATATCTTTCAACTTTCCCTACAGAAAGAAATCCGGGGACGTCAGATCCGGTGAACGTGCGGGCCATGGTATGGTGCTTCGACGACCAATCCACCTGTCATGGAATATGCTATTCAATACCGCTTCAATCGCACGCGACCTATGTACCGGACATCCATCATGTTGGATGTACATCGCCATTCTGTCATGCAGTGAAACATCTTGTAGTAACAACGGTAGAACGTTACGAAGGAAACCAGCATGCATTGCACCATTTAGATGGCCACCGATAACATGGGGGCCAATTATCCTTCCTCCCATAATGCCGCACCATACATTAACCCGCCAAGGTTGCTGATGTTCTACTTGTCGCAGCCATCGTGGATTTTCCGTTGCCCAATAGTGCATATTATGCCAGTTTACGTTACCTCTGTTGGTGAATGACGCTTCGTCGCTAAATAGAACGAGTGCAAAAAATCTGTCATCGTCCCGTAATTTCTCTTGTGCCCATGGGCAGAACTGTACACGACTTTCCAAGTCGTCGCCATGCAATTCCTGCTGCATAAAAATATGGTACGGGTGCAATCGATGTTGATGTAGCATTCTCAACACCGACGTCTTTGAGATTCCCGATTCTCGCGCAGTTTGTCTGCTAATGATGTGCGGATTAGCCACGACAGCTGCTAAAACACCTACTTGGGCATCGTCATTTGTTGCAGGTCGTGGTTGACGTTTCACATGTGGCTGAACACTTCCTCTTTCCTCACATAACGTAACTATCCGGCGAACGGTCTGGACACTTGAATGATGTCGCCCAGGATACCGAGCAGCATACATAGCACACGCCCGTTGGGCATTTCGATGACAATAGCCATACATCAACACGATATCGACCTTTTCCGCAATTGGTAAACGGTCCATTTTAACACGGGTAGTGTATCACGAAGCAAATACCGTCCGCACTGGCGGAATGTTACGTGATACCAGGTACTTATACGTTTGTGGCTATTACAGCGCCATCTATCACAAAGCGAAAAAAGTGGTCCAACTAAAACATTCATATTTCTTTACGTACTACACGAATATGTAATAAAAAATGGTGGTTCCTATTTTAAAAAAAACGCAGTTGATATCCGTTTGACCTATGGGAGCGCCATCTAGCGGGCCAACCAACCATAGCGCCATCTGGTTTCCCCCCCTCAAGCTAGACAATTTTTGTTCTTTGTAGTTTTTTCGTTTGATGCTTATTTCGTGAGATATTTGGCCAGGTCAGTATCAATGGACCACCCTGTATATATGTATATCCAAAAACGTTTTGCGTCACCTCGGCTCCGAGAGTTCCGGAACCTGCACAGATATTTGGACTACAGATCAACATAAACATTTCTGCCCTTTTTGTTGCTCATGAAAACCACACATTGCATGTTGTACAACCATAGAGCGAGACCTTCAAAGGTCACGGTCCAGATTGCTGCACACACCGGTACCTCTAATACACAGTAGCACGTCCTCTTGCATTGATGCATGCCTGAATTCGTCGTGCCGTACTATCCACAAATTCATCAAGGCACTGTTGGTCCAGATTGTCCCACTCCTCAAAGGCGATTCGGCGTAGATCCCTCAGAGTGGTTGGTGGGTCACGTCGTCCATAAACAGCCCTTTTTGATCTATCCCAGGCATATTCGATAGGGTTCATGTCTGGAGAACACGCTGCCACTTTTGTCGAGCGATGTCGTTATCCTGAAAGAAGTCATTCATAAGATTAATACGATGGGCGCGCCAGTTGTCGTTCATGAAGACGAATGCCTCACCAATATGCTGCCGATATCGTTGCACTATCGGTCGGAGGATGGCATTCACGTGACGTACAGCCGTTACAGCGCCTTCCTTGACCACCAGGGTCGTACGTCGGCACCACATAATGACACCCCAAAACAGCAGGGAACCCCCACCTTGTTGCACTCGCTGAACAGTGTGTCTGGGGCGTTCAGCGTGACCAAGTTGTCTCCAAACAATTCTCAGACGATTGTGTGGTTGGAGGGATACGCGACACTCAACGTTGAAGAGAACGTGATGCCAATCCTGAGCGGTCCATTCGGCATGTTGTTGGGCCCATCTGTACCGCGCTGCATGGTGTCGTGGTTGCAAAGATAGACCTCGCCATGGACGTCGGGAGTGAAGTTGCGCATCATGCAGCCTATTCCGCACAGTTTGAGTCGTAACACGACGTCCTGCAGCTGCCAGAATTGCATTATTCAACATGGTGGTGTTATTGTCAGGGTTCCCCCGAGCCATAATCCGTAGGTAGCGGTCATCCACTGCATTAGTAGCCCTTGGGCGGCCTGAGCGAGGCAAGTCATCGACAGTTGTTGTCTCTCTGTATCTCCTCCATGTCCGAACAACATCGCTTATGTTCACTCCGAGACGCCTGGCACTTCCCCTGTTGACGGCCCTTCCTGGCAGAAAGTAACAATGCGGACACTATCTAACCACGGTATTGATCGTCTAGGTATGGTTGAACTACAGACAACACGAGCCGTGTATCTCCTTCCTGGTGGAATGATTGGAACTGCTCGGCTGTCCGACCCCCTCCGTCTAATAGGGGCTACTCATGCATGGTTGTTTACATCTTTGGATGGGTTTAGTGACATCTCTGAACATTCAAAGGGACTGTGATACAATATCCACAGTCAACGTTTATCTTGAGGAGTTCTGGGAACCGGGGTGATGGAAAGCTTTTTTTGATATATATATTTGCAATGTGAGACTATGGACAACGGGCACAATTAAATGATTTAATACAACAGACATACACTATACTTAGACTACACAGGAACGTATATATATTGCAATGAGAGACCAAAAATAATGGGCACAATTAAATGATTTAACAGACAGTATTTCAAAAAACAGCACATGAAGAGCACCTGCACACACGACCCAATAGACATGCCTCTATGAAACGAAACAACACTCCCCAGAGGTGAACAGCGACACCCACAGTGACAGCACTGACATTGAGGAGGATGAGAAGGAGGAGGACGAGGAGGAAAATTTGATGTAACATTAAATAACACACATAGAACTGTAAATCAGACATAACATGCCGAAACGCACTGACAAATTGTACATACCAGTCAAATAATAGTTATGGGCAGCTAATACTGCAGTAAATGTAGCCAATAAATCACCTCATGTTGTACAGAAATGAATACCTAACGTTAATGTGTAGGATTAGCAAAACCATTTATTTACTGCTAAATGTAAACTATTTCGTCAACAGTTCGAAGAAGCCATTCCGAGGTATTCATTGCGTCACAATCGGTGATGGCACTAAAAAAATCTCTCCTTGCCCTATCTGTTTACATTCTTCTCAAAACAGCAAAATTTTATTTATATTTCTACCGCAAATTACTCAATTGGCCTCACAAGAGCTGAGTGCACCCCACTTGCCAACAGCGCTCGGCGGACACGGACGGTGATCCATCCAAGTGTTAGCCAAGCACGACGGCGCGTAACTTCGGTGATCTGACGCGAACCGGTGTTACCACTGCGGCGACGCAATGGTAAATAAATAAATGAAATACATATTCACTCAAGGCACATGGGCGCTTGAACGAAGAACTTTATTGGACCAGCAGAATGAAATCTCAGCTGACATTCTTTAGCTAGACTACTTGTATTGTAAGGTGACTATAATTTCGCACCTTACAAGCACTCATCTACATACTTTTCCGTGATCTACAACCACAATTAGATATCATATGGTAGGTTGTACATCGTATATACGATTATTTAAAGAAGACTGACATTGTCACGTAGGCCTTGTAAATAACTGTTAACGCTTTTGCATGAAAGGTGACGGAGTGTCTTTATTATCAAAACGGCGTAATGAATGATTGCCTATACTAGTAGAGGCTGGAACGCTAGTTGAGATAAAACGGCACCCAGAACTCAGCTCGTGGGGCGAAAAAGCCCACGCAGGTGTGTTGGTCCTGCCTGACACAGGAAGTGCCAAGACGGACAGTCCGGACACTTGGGCCCGGAAACACAACACAGTGGCGGCTGGCCGGTGTTGTAGCTGGGCTAGAAGGATAACCGGGAACTCTGAAAATCTTGGACACAGCTGAGAGGAACGAGGAAGCGTCACATCGGAAAACACGCAGGTTGGGTTATTTCCAAGGATTTTTACTCAGAAGCGTACCATTGTATCAGTATGGGTATTTCCTTGCAAACTTTCCACGCTGGACGACAAAAGACTAAAATATGGTTGGTCGGCGTTCGGAGGAATCTGTAGAGAGGGAGAATATTCCGTGGTTTTGTCAACATGATTCGCCTTCTGCAGTTACGAGGGAGGGAAGCGGAGTCTTACTGGGAAGCCAGCAGTGGAGAGGAAGTGGTCTTCCGTTTTGAGCAGCCATGTTGGACGGTCGCTCAGTATCAGCTTTTGTTGGTACAGACGGACTTGCTGTCTTTGCTCTCAGGCTATTTTATAGTTAGAACGGTTAGACATTGTACTGTTGCGAAATTATACGACACTGGACTTCACCTCCGGGTTGGAAGTCGTCATTGCTTACGCAGCGTTCAGTGATTGAGAGCACTTCTTCTGCCTATACTTAACGTTGAGACGTTATTTGAACTCCGCCCTTGTGGCTGGGAGTTCCCGTTTCTCGTCCGTAGAAAAGAGACAGGACAAGACGGTATTAGAGTACATCAGTCAGAAGACTGCCTACTGCCGTCCTATTGTTTGAAATTTTATTTTCTGGCTGGACTTCTTCCATCGTCGCAGACGTGTAGGAGAACCATCACTCCGACCAACCGGACGCAGTACATACGGTAATATTGCTAATTGCTTCGGCTTATTAGGCCTATAAAGCTAAAAAGCTGTGATCACGCTAGTTTATTTCCACTGAGGTTCCGCCCCACCGTAGATCATCTTTGAAAGTAGTGTCTTCTAGTGTTTGGTACGTAGATGATGTCAGTCATTTCGGGTTATTTATGTTAGATTGCGGGCAGGCCTCTGTGGGCGAGCTGTTCTAGGCGCTTCAGTCCGGAAACGCGCTGCTGCTACGGTCGCAGCTTCGAATCCTGCCTCGGGCATGGATGTGTGTGATGTCCTTAGATTAGTTAGGTTTAAGTAGTTCTAAGTCTAGGGGACTGGTGATCTCAGATGTTAAGTCCCATAGTGCTTAGAGCCTTTTTTGTTAGATCGCGTGGCCATAAAATGGGCAGAGTTGGGCAATTGATCGGCAATTTTTAGTCAAGAAATATAGACAATTGTAATATAAAGGGTTGTTTTTTAATTTACAATAAATGTATAATAAGAAACAACGTTTATAATTTAGTAGTATTAGTTGCCTTAATCTTTTATTTATGTTTAGGTTATAATTTATATGTTAAAGAGTATTAAGAGATCCTAAGATCTGCTTCAGGGGGTAGGCAGACAGGGCTAAGTTATCATTTTAGCGTTCAATATTTCCCGTTGCGCATATGCATTTTACACTCGCCTGAAATAGCGTTTTTGAGTATAACACTGCCCGACAAAAATAGTGAAGCGCCCAGAAGGGAAGGAGCAAACATGACACTTCATCAGTAATGTGGTTAAAAAATAGAGTCAAATTTACAAAGAACTAGACAGTATGAGCCCATTTACCAGTAGGACGTTTCACTCCCTCCAACCTAGAATGCAGTCACAGATTGGGTTGGAAAGGGTGTCCTAGAGCCGCTGTACCCTCTCTTGAGGCAGGTTGACCCGCAACTGTTATAAGTGGTTCTCGACATGCTGGCCACACTGGGACGCAGTTGACGTCCTAGCTATGAGCCAAGTGCCATGTTTGGACAAGCATTGCATCAGTCGAATGAGAGGTAACCCCGCCCCGGTAGCTGAGTGGTCAGCGTGACAGACTGTCAATCCTAAGGGTCCGGGTTCGATTCCCGGCTGGGTCGGAGATTTTCTCGGCTCAGGGACTGGGTGTTGTGTTGTCCTTATCACCATCATTTCATCCCCATCGACATGCAAGTCGCCGAAGTGGCGTCAAATCGAAAGACTTGCACCAGGCGAACGGTCTACCCGACGGGAGGCCCTAGCCACACGACATTTCCAACCCATGAAGATGCTGGAAGTCTTTGACTTATTGTTGTGCGATGAGAATTCCCTCAGTCAGTACCAGCAGTGACCTAAAGTCATACCCAGTGGCTTCCGACGACATTATTCCAGGAGTAGCACCCCTTCGCCTCTCCTGAATATTGGAAGAATGGCACCTCTCCACATGTTTCCGTCACACTCACCGACAGTGGTCACATAGAGCGGTGCAGAACTGCTATTCATAGCAGCCGTGCATCCCATTCCAAACTCAGAAGTTTGTTTTGTGGTGTTAACAGCAGCCTACACAGACTCAGCAGTCCGGCTGGTGCTAGTGTCCGAACAGTATGTTGCAGGGAGTCCATTACTTGTCGTCATACGATAGGCGCAAATGTGATGGGTTTACCATGTATTTACTACACAATATGGCGTCCGCCCCTGGTAGCTGAGTGGTCAGCGCGACGGAATGTCATACCTAACGGCCTGGGTTCGATTCGCGGCTGAGTCGGAGATTTTCTCCGCTCAGGGACTGGGTGTTGTGTTGTCCTTATCATAATAATTTCATTCCCATTGCCATGCAAGTCGCCGAAGTGGCGTCAACACGAAAGACTTGCACGAGGCGAACAGTCTACCCGACGGGAGGCCCTAGCTACAAGGTATTTCCATTTACACAATACGGCGAGCCTCGCTTCTGGTGGTCAGATTTGGTGGATCGGAACCCTAACTATGAGTGTGCATGCCCTCACGATGCCATACATTTCAATATTGGGCCATGTCACATGCGACTCCCCCTCAGATCGAGATATCGCACGATTCGACCAAATAGCCGAATGGAGACCGTCAGTTAAGCCCCTATGAAACTCTGTCGGGTGCTGATAACATTGTCTCATACAAGTACGATTCTTCACAGTGATCACTTAAAACATGAAGCCCCTTGTATACCCTACCAGGCCTGTTAACAGCACTGTTAACGACACTAATGCACACTGGAGTCTGTTCTGTCTGTCATTGAGATTGTAATTCTAACCATTTTACATACCCGCCGATGGAGTGTACTTGGACGAAGTGACACTGACATAGGACGATGTCTTTTGGGTGCTTCACTTTTTTTTTGTCGGAAAGTGTATTTTAAGCACAAATACCGTGCTTCTTGCGAATTCTGTTTAAATTTTTCCATAAATGGAGGTTTCAAAACACTGGTCATTTCTGATGGGTTTATCAGGTCACGAAGGTAGTAGAGAACGTCTTAAACAATTCCAACCATTTGGCATTGATTGTAAGAAAATGAAATACCTACAGCCGTCCTTATGGTCTTAGTTATTGTGTAACTACCAGTTTCGGCGCTTCAACGCCCCATAGTTGATGCAGGAGTTGTTATCACGATCCAGAAATACGCTGCTTCAATGGCCAAAATAACTGGCTAACGCAGACTGTGTAACTGTGTCAGCACTTGATGGTTGGAGTGCTGATATCACAGCTTCGAATGGTCTGCGTAAAGCAGTTACGTTGGCCACTGCGTAATAACTCCTTCAGCATTAACTAAGGCCTGAGGATGCCGCACTGAAGCGCCGAAACTGGCAACTACATAATAGATAAGATCATAAGCTCAGCTGTAGGTGTTTACAATAGTGAGCGACCGTGGTCCCAAAGACCTCCAGTCAAAACGATGGACATAAAAAAAATTGGCATTGAGACTGATGCTGTTACCGACGAGTCGGTGAACAAGATACCAGGATGGCTTTCAGGATAAAAGTCAATTTATTGCCAGCTGGAGTACGTCCTGGTGGATGGGCAGTTCGGGGTTATTCATGATTTTCTTGTATGAGTGCCTTCCATCTTCTGCGCTGTGAGGGTAGAATTATGTGGTTGAGTTTTGGAAGTACTCTCAAGTCTAGCAAAGATACAGTCATACACACATTTTAGAACCTGTGCACAAGCACAGGTCAGGAACGATGGGTATGAGAAGAGACTGAAAATCGAACTCCAAACTTCCGGATTTGCAGTGTGGTAGTTACTGGCGAATCATGCAATCTGTGTGCAAGTCGCATTAGACTATTCCGTTTTCTCGGACTTAAAGCGGCTCGGGTTGCAGCAGCGACTAGCACACAGACGTACCTCCCCCTGCAGGATGTCGGCTTGCTAGCTCGTACAGTGAGTGTGGGCCAAGCCGTACAGGTGAGCCAGGCCACAGACTGGAAGTCGGCATTGCGAGAGCCCAGCGCTCATTACGGCAGGAAAGTTTTAATTACTGGCCGAGTTCCGCACTGTGGAAACACTGCCCCATCTCGGAGAGAGTCGGTTCTACGCCCGCTGCGTACAACGCGCTGCTATAGCGGCTACCGCACGCATACTGTGCGCTTCCTCTGCGTGCGCCACAGGTTTCTCTTCTTCATACTTGTGGCGGACAACTGTCCCAACCCACAGGCCGTCAGTTTCGTGTGCCACAGATCTGAATCAATAAAATCTTCTCGGACTTTCAGTCGTGCCAGATGCTTACAACACCTGCGCTTTTTTCCAGTCGCTCGGGACTTTGCGCTGGGCAAGAGATTCGCGATAAATGAAAGCTAAGTACGTAGTCAATGCAGTAGAGTACTCTCTGTAAAACCGAATTGGAATCCCATCAGGACCTGGCGATTTATTTATTTTCAACCCATTCAGCTGCTTCACAACCCCAGGGATGTCTATCACTATGTCCTCCATACGTGAATCTGTACGAGACTCAAACGACGGTATGTTTGTACGGTCCTCCTGCGTGAAAGATTTCGTGCTTTGACACTGGGAGTCAGTGTCCAAGTTACGTAATGTTTTAATATCAATTTTTTGTTACGAGAGTTACTCTATTTTTAGGAAATGAATTGATACTGGCTTTTGCATCATTCTGTTTCTGACATTATCCATACTACAGCCAAAAAGTTCATTATTACGTGATTTTCGAAAAGTTGGAAAAGTTTTATTCTGATAATCTAATAAATTAATGTTCACTTCATTTTTAGGTTCATTTTCTGATTATCTCGGTTCATACAAAGGGATAGGATGGATACTGCTTGTATAATGACGGAGGAAAATTATATACGTGACAATGTTATTCAAACAATAAAATTCTAGCTACGCTGGTCAGTCTATTACAGTTCTAGTTATAAAAAGTATAGATCTTACTTCACTTCATGATGCCGTTGGCTTGTCGAGTGGCTTCAGTTAGCAGTGAATAGGGCACAGGTTGATCTTCTTGCCATACCATAGCCAATAACAAGGTCCCACAGTACTCTTGAAGTTTTGTGAATTACTCTTGCTATATTTGTACTGTGCCCAGTAAATGCCATAGCTTGTCCACATTAAACATCCGCCGAAACAACCATTTCAGTTTTCACTGCTCAGCACTTCGGAAACAGACTTTTGTCTCCGCACTTTCGCATAGCCACACCGGCGAATAAACGCAACCAACGACACCAACCGTCTTCTCGCGACTTCTCACTGCTACTTTTTTGGCGCGCTTGCACGCCCAGCGATAATGCATTTACAATTTATGACACACTTTGACAATAGCTTTTTCCTGACTAGGCCAGCGTGTCTACTTACGAAATGTTAACATTCCACGCGTATTCTCTTTCTTAAATAACAAATAGCATATGTAACGACAACATATTTACACGAATAATACAGGGTGAGTCACTTAACATTACCGCTGGATATATTTCGTAAACCACATCAAACACTGACGAATCGATTCCACAGACCGAACGTGAGGAGAGGGGCTAGTGTAACTGGTTAATACAAACCATAAAAAAAATGCACGGAAGTATGTTTTTTAACACAAACCTACGTTTTTTTAAATGGAATCCCGTTAGTTTTGTTAGCACATCTGAACATATAAACAAATACGTAATCAGTGCCGTTTGTTGCATTGTAAAATGTTAATTACACCCGGAGATATTGTAACCTAAAGTTGACGCTTGAGTACCACTCCTCCGCTGTTCGATCGTGTGTGTCGGAGAGCACCGAATTACGTAGGGATCCAAAGGGAACGGTGATGGACCTTAGATACAGAAGAGACTGGAACAGCACATTACGTCCACATGCTAACACCTTTTTATTGGTCTTTTTCACTGACGCACATGTACATTACCATGAGGGGTGAGGTACACGTACACACGTGGTTTCCGTTTTCAATTACGGAGTGGAATAGAGTGTGTCCCGACATGTCAGGCCAATAGATGTTCAATGTGGTGGCCATCATTTTCTGCACACAATTGCAATCTCTGGCGTAATGAATGTCGTACACGCCGCAGTACATCTGGTGTAATGTCGCCGCAGGCTGCCACAACACGTTGTTTCATATCCTCTGGGGTTGTAGGCACATCACGGTACACATTCTCCTTTAACGTACCCCACGGAAAGAAGTCCAGAGGTGTAAGATCAGGAGAACGGGCTGGCCAATTTATGCGTCCTCCACGTCCTATGAAACGCCCATCGAACATCCTGTCAAGGGTCAGCCTAGTGTTAATTGCGGAATGTGCAGGTGCACCATCATGCTGATACCACATACGTCGACGCGTTTCCAGTGTGACATTTTCGAGCAACGTTGGCAGATCATTCCGTAGAAACGCGATGTATGTTGCAGCTGTTTGTTACAACACGCAACTGAACGTCGGAGGTTTCAAGCGTCAACTTTAGGTTACAATATCTCCGGATGTAATTAACATTTTACAATGCAACAAACGGCACTGATTACGTATTTGTTATATGTTCAGATGTGCTAACAAAACTAACGTGGTTCCATTTAAAAAAAACGTAGGTTTGCATTAAAAAACATACTTCCGTGCATTTTTGTATGGTTTGTATTAAGCAATTACACTTGCCCCTCTCCTCACGTTTGGTCTGTGGAATCGATTCGTCAGTATTTGATGTGGTTTACGAAATATATCCAGCGGTAACGTTAGGTGACTCACCCTGTATTCAGCACGACTAATAAGGCAGACTTCGCAAAACACATAGAAAATGTATGACCATCCACAGAGTTGTGGTGTAACACCCCCCATCGCGGCAAGCTCCACGGTTCATGAGTCACCAATGTGAATGCGTGTCTAGAAATAAACTTGTGTGTTAAACCTACTTATACATGTGTGGCAAACGAAGGTGATGTCGCATTTAAAGAAATATATTTTTTTCGCAAAGTAATCAAGGTTTAAATGCTACAAATAGTTTCATTCGCTTGAAGTGTAGGTAAAACGTAACGTCAACAAAAATCGTTTTAAATTTTGTTATTTGACGATATTGCTATATCTGTCATTAGCAGTGGGTGTTTTAAAAAGAACAAGAGATAATTTAATAACTAATGGATCTAAACTAAATTTTCTAATTGGTATTCTGAGAGGGGGGAGTTAATTTAGATAGCATAGACGTTAACATCAATTCACCCGCACTGTTTATGTGGTGTAATAATAAACTCGCTCACGTGATAGCTTACTGACTCCTAGCGTTCTGAGTTCTACAATGCACGTATACCTAAAACTCAAGATAGTAGCAACCGAGCGAAACATCGCAATAAACATGATACTAATCAAGTTTACAACGAACGGGGTTGATGTGCTTGACAGGCAGTTCTGGTCGGCGTTCTTCGTCGTTTCCTCCAACCTCTACATGTGGATGCTAGGATGATTAGTTCAACACATCACGGTCAATTCTTTCCCAACCGCTCTGTAATTGTTTGCTAGCTTTTTGCTTGGCAGTCACTCCGTGTAAGTGTGTAGAGGGGAGTGTTTCCACCTTGTTCCTTGTCTGGGGGAAATTAATTATGACTTCTCGTCTCTATCTTGACTGCGTAAGGCACTCTAATTCGTACCTACTTTCAAGAGACTCTGAATTGGTTAATTTGAAACTGACGTTGTGGACGCAACACACGAAGGAAAAGGTATCATTGAAATATTCATATAGTAGAACCAGAAAGTTTCACATTGGCCTGAACATCCTACTCAAGGGTCCAGTTGCAGCCAAAAATTCCCTAAGGACAACCACAGCTAAAGAGAAACAGGCATTGTTAGCAAATAATAAAACAAGTAGTGGTTATAAAGTGATGGACAACTTGCCGTTACTCTATAAGTTAAATTTAACTCTCCATTGCATATATTACCGGGGTAAAGTTTCAGATATAAATAAGTAATCACTCTCAAGAGAGTTTGGTCGCTTTATTGTGAGCGTTATTTCCAATCCGTGTTCAAAATAATGAACAGCAAACCTGTGACGTGACTGCTTGCCTCATATGCCTGCAGCCGAATCCGATAACCGTCGGTGTGTTCAGAATGTACCTTCTCATTGCAACCGCTGATGTCCGAACAAGTAGAATAGGGCGGACGACGGTTGCCAGGATTCCTATGACATCGGAATTACCGGTCCTCAATCCCGTTGTACAAGAGCGACGTTCTGGTCAAAATCGACTACTCAAAGTGCATGAACCTTTTTTGCCTTCGTGTACATTAGCAACCAACCACGAGGCGAGTGTGTGTACGACGTCGATGGTGTATAGGCCGTGCCGAGTGTGGAGTTCTAAATTTACGACTGTGCTGCACTGCGCATGCGCAGAGACATCTTGCCGTTACTCCAGAAGCTAACATAGGGAGTTATAAACTATTCTGCTCGAGCAATTGCAAGTATGGACTACTATTAGCTGTATAATGGAATGATGACAATGAAAATTTCTGCCTCATCGGGACTCGAACCCGGATTTCCCAGTTATGACAAGCGGTCGCCTAACCATTTGGCTAACGGAGTACAACTCACGGCTCCATCCGAACTTCCGTATGTCGTCAAGTGCCTGTCCACACCCGTAATCGTACATCCATTATGTGTATTCCCATACAGGAGAAACAGTTTACTTGAAAATCTCTTGCCTGCTATCAGTGTATAAATATGATACTACAGTGCCCGTGTTATTCAGTATTACGATGCAAGGTTCCTTCGGACATGCGTGAAATACCGTATTAACCTGCAGACCCCGGGCAAGCGATTTTAAAGTAAACTGCCTCCGCTGTACGGGAATATACATAATGCATGTACCAGTACAGATGTGGACACGTGATTGACGACACATGGAAGAGAGTCTGGCCGTAGGTCGTACTTGGATAGGCAAAAAGAAGTCAGCAAGGTAGTTCAGCGAGTTCGGTTAGAGGCTAACACAAAAACTGAGTGAATGGATCAACGAAGAACCTAAATAGGTGTCATCGGACGTCCGCCCCGAACAAATTCAACGAACAATATAGAACAAAATGAGATTTAAAAAAAAAAAAAAAAATGGAAAGGCAGCCGCTCGCGAGAAGCGGGAAATCGGGGTTCGAGTCCCTATCCGACACAAATTTTCATTGACATCATTCCATTATACAGCCAATGGTAGTCCACATTCGCAATTGCGATTAAGTTTCATGTCGTTAATAAGTTTTTATAATTCGGAATAACACAGGCACTGCAATATCGTATCGAGTTATAGGAATGGATTTTGTGGTTTCATATCTTTTTATTCTTTTCATGCTGTTTGTTTTGTTTTCGTGGCATATTGAGAGGTTACACAAGGTCCTGGTATGTTTTCCTACTAGTGTTTTCCTACAAGAGAGACGAACTATCTGAAAGCAAAAAATATTTACGTTTTACAGAGAAAATAATTACACTTTGCATGAATTAGAACGTAAATAGATAAACTGTTTTAACAAAAATTATTTCAACAGTGGAAAAAAGATAATGATTGGATACGAAAAATAATTTTCCTTGTTACTTCTCACTTAGCAAGAAAACAAAATACAAAGGCTGAAACAAAAAGATACTGTTTACTGTGTCCTACATTTTGTCTGGTGTGTTTGCAAGTACATATTTCCTCGAGCAGATAAATGTGTATGTTCTGAAATGTTTGAATGACACTATTCCTATTCTTTCCCTTCTCAGCAGCGTGAATACCTAACCACACGACCTTTGACAAGATCTTCCACTACGAATTCTGCTTTGCTCATTAATAAACACTTTTGTCATTGCTTGTCTCTAAATTTTGTTACTGTATTTCGATTTTTCCGTAAAACGGATAGTCCCTCATAACCTCGTTTTCACTATTTAAATGCTAAACTGCAAAGCAGACAGCTCTCACAACACCGGCTATTTTGGCGCTGACGAGTAAACGGAAATGACCACTCAAAACAGACAACTCAGTACGGGAATAAAACGCCAGGGGCGCTGCAGTAGACGCATTTGTCTCGAGAAGTCAATTGAGACAAGAAGGTCGGTCGTGCAAAAGGGGCTTCAGTAAGCGTCCGATGTCAAAAAACACGTCTCCTGCCAACTGCTGAAAAACGCAGCAGTTCTACCTCCTGAGACATAGAAAGCAGATAATTACTTCGTTCCTCAGAAGTTTCCCAACCTGCCTACCCGCCAATCAACGCAAAGGAGAACGTCTTCTGTATCAAAACGCCGCTTTGAAGAATAAGAAGATAATGATGAAGAAGAAGGAACCTTTCAAATTTTCAGCTGTTGTGGGTATTTTGAGAAATTGCTGAGTTCTATGACGATAGCACCATTGTAGCTCAGATTTTGGGGTACTATTCTGCACTACCTAAGGACTTTGGTAGCTATTTTCTCTTTACTCTCTGATTTTTCTTTGAGGGGGAAATCTGCACGCTAGAGTTTTACCGACATTGAAATAAAATTAGTATTAGAAACCGGATTCGCATTCTGAAGTTTTCGTAGGAACTCAACTCTGCATTCAGATGGTGATACTAATGGTTTCGTGTGACCCAATGGTGGGGTGCATGTCTGCCTGTTGGGTGCCACTTGGGCGACTTGCGTATACCTAACCCACACCACTTATCCAACCAGGCAAAGGGAGCCTACAGTTTAACGTGGAATCCGAACCACGTGTCGTTTAACTCCCCACATCGTTGAAAGGCGAAGGTTAGGTTAAAATGAAGGCTGAAAAACACGTGGCCCGATCGAGACTCGATCCCGCGTCCTCTCGCTTTGCAGACACTCGTTTTATCGCTAGATTACCAGGTCCGGCAAGTGGGGTTAGGTAGTTAATCTATAGGTTTTGATGATAGAATTTCGAGTATCAAAATATCTAAATTGTTAAGACTTTCGTGGCCACTTGTTGACAAACTGCCTATTGGCTTCTGTCTCGGGTTCTTCGGCCGACGTTCATCATTAGATGAACGTCGGCCGAAGAACCTGAGACAGAAGCCAATAGGCAGTTTGTCATCAAAATATCTGACATAATCGGCCGTATGTTTTGATTTCGTTGACTTAGAAGCTTAAATTTTTCACACCGTCAAGGGTCTGTAGACCTCAGTACCTGACATCAATTTCAATTGGTACCACCACGCGCTCCTAAGGAAGACGGGACTTGACAGACGGACAAAAAGAAAAAAGGCAAAAAATATTGTTGTGTGTGATAGAATTACAATTTAACGATTTTAAGATTTTTCCTTTACTTGTACTATGTAATCTATTGTTCTAACAAATATCTAGATCAACGGGAAGTACCCTATAAGTTTTTATGAGTGATTTGCGGGTATCAAACTGTGTGACATAAATGGCCATATGTTTCGACTCCACTGACTTTCACGCTTAACCTTTTCGCACCCCTTGGTATGTGACACAAATTTCAGCTGCCTACTTCTACTTATTCCCGAGACAAAGGGGTCTTAACAAACGGACGGAGAAGACGGAAGGACAACAAATGGCAAAAAAATATTTTTGCATGATATAATTGGAAATTAACGATTCCTATACTTTTTCCTTTAATTGTACTGTGAAACTTTGCTTCTTATCAAATTTCATAATTTTAAACCAATGAGAGGTACACTATAGGTTTTGATGAATGAGTTTGCGAGTTTAAAATGTGTGACGTAAATGACAGCGTCTTTTGACTGCATTGACTTAGAAGCTTAAATTTTTCACACCGTTAAGGGACTGTAGTTCTTAGAAAGTGACATAAATTTCAAGTTGATATCTGTAACCGTTCCTTAGAAAAAGGGGTCTTAACAAGCGGACAGACAATCGGACGAACCACTAAAAACGAAATACATCATATATGATACGTGTTCTATTGGACATCTCTGGAAGAACAGAAACCCAGGTAATAGTAACATCCACCGAAGCCCCAAAGACACTGGTACAGGCATGCGTATTCAAATACAGATGTATCTAAACAGGCAGAATACGGCGCTACTGTCGGCAACGCCTATATAAAACAACAAGTGCCACACACAGTTATGAGACGGTTTACTGCTGCTACAATGCCAGGTTATCAAGATTTAAATGAGTTTTAACGTGGTGTTATAGTCGGCGCACGAGCGATGGGACACATCATCCCCGAAGTAGCGATGAAGTGGGGATTTTCCCGTAAGATGATTCAACGAGTGTACTGTGAATATCAGGAATCCGGTAAGACATCGAATCTCCGACATCGCTGCGGCTGGAAACAGATCCTGCTAGAGCGGGACCGACGACGATTGAAGAGAAGCGTTCAGCGTGACAGAAATGCAACCCTATCGGAAATTGCTGCAAATTTCAATGCTGGGCCATCAACAAGTGTCAGCGTGCGAATCATTCAACGAAACATCATCGACATGGGCTTTCAGAGCTGAAGGCCCACTCGCGTACCGTTGATGACTGCGTGACACAAAGCTTTACGCCTCGCCTGAGCCCGTCAACACCGACATTGGACTGTTGATGTCTAGAAACATGTTGGCTCGTCGGACGAGTTTCGTTTCAAATTCTATCGAGCTTATGTACGTGTGCGGGTATGGAGAAAATCTCATGAATCTATGGACCCTGCATGTCAGCAGGGGACTGTTCAGGCTGGTGTAGGCTCTGTGATGGTGTGGAGTGATATGGGACCCCTGATATGTCTGGATACGGCTCTGACATGCAACACATGCGTAAGCATCCTCTTTGATCATCTGCATCCGTTCTGTCCATTGCGCATCCCGAGGGACTTGGGCAATTCCAGCAGGATAATGCGACACCCTACACGTCCAGAATTGGTACAGAGTGGCTCCAGAAACACACTTCTGAGTTTAAACAGTTCCGCTGCCACCAAACTCCCCATACATGGACATTATGGTGCATATCTGGGATGCCTTGCAATGTGCTGTTCAGAAGAGATTTCCACCTCTTCGTACTCTTACGGATTTATTTACAGCTCTGCAGGATTCATGGTGTCAATTTCCTCCCGCACTGCTTCAGACATTAGTCAAGTATGTACCACATCGTTTTGCGGCATTTCTGCGTGCTCGCGAGATGCCTACACGGTATTAGGCAGGCGTACTAGTTTCTTTGGCTCTCCAATGTGTAATCCTTGAAGGTATTTCATGATATCTTCAATGTGGATGCACCACAGGTCTGACCTCTTGCGGGAATCGTGCGAGATGCTGCGAGCAATGAGGAAAATGGACAGGGGGCGCTTTGGAAGTAATTTACGAAAAGTTAGGAATTTGGGTTTGACGGGAAGCGTGCTCTGATAGCCGAAGCAGTTAAGGCGCCCGCTTGCGTAAAGCGGGAAATCCGGGTACGAGTCCCGATCCGGCACAAATTTTCACTTGTCGCCACTGAATTATTCAGTACTCTCACGCGTCTGACGTCGGTATTTCTCTTTCTTCGCGTATATATCAGAGTACTAGCTGTAACGTGGGCTTTACTACTCAGTAGGAATATAAATCTGTCTTTGCTACTTGACCTCGTGGGGCCGCCCATGTGCGCGGGGCTTGGCACGTGGCGAACGGACCTTGTCTTGTAGTGCCACAAGTCTTGTCTGCTCTAGCTAGAGTCTAGCATTAATATCCTGGGTGTGGACGGGGCAAATTCTGCTCGAACTAGAGTCTAGCATTAATGTCCTGGATGTGGACGGGGCAAATTCTAACGTTGCTTTACCTAATAAGCACCCTAAGTGTATTGCATCCACTACATGATAAGTATGATACTACATTCAAATTTCTTTGACGTAGTTTCCTTTCATGCTGTTCAAACTATACTAATTTCCGAGGTGGCGTGAGGTAAATTGTTGCAGCGCCGTAGACAACAGATAGCAAGCGCGAAGCAACAGAGAAGTGGCGCCAGCAATCGCGGGCCCTCGAATGACGTCGCCAGCTATCCAGTGTGTGCGAATGCTTCCACGTAAATCGAGCGGAGCAATTTTCGCTTCCGCGAATGGAAATTGCCACAGCAGAGGCCGTATATAGCGGCCGGAGCGAGGAGTCTCGTTGCAGTCCCCCCCCCCCCCCCCCCTCCCGCCAGCTATTGCATTCGTTCGCTCTGCAGCATTATGACGTCGCCACGTTGTTATTGCCAATCTGAAAACTCTCCACAGCAGCAACCAGAGAGACTGGCATGATGTACGCCTAGCTACTCAGTACGTATTCGTGCGTTTGAAGAGGAATGATTTGAAGCACATAAGTTTATAGCTTTGAGTGAGTCATTTGAATGTAAGGTAATACTAAAAAGAAATCCATGTATGTGATAAGACATTTTGTCTATTTGTCCATGACAGATATTTTTAATAAGCTTCTGGCTCAAACTAAACAACAGCTTTTATTAATAGGAGGAAGGTCTCGAAGAAAACGACATAATAACACATAATTAGCTCGGATACAGAAAATATCGTTATTGTGAAACACAACTGGCTCTTTATTCACGCGAAGTAATGAGTGATGTCGGCAAGAGAGCTCAAGTTGATTCCATATTTCTAGGCGTTCGACCCCGTTCCTTATAAACAGCTTCTAATCAGATTCCATAGAATATCGTCTCGGTTGTGGACTACTGGATTCGCAATTTCCTGTGGCAAAGGGCAGAGTTCGTAGTAACACGGGGGATTAGGGGTGGCGTGTAGTGAAACAGCAGCATATCTGCGGTGCCAAAAGCAGGTGCCATAGTCTCTCTGCTGTTCTTAATCTATGTAAACAATTTAGGAGACCGTCTGAGCTATCACAGTACGTACACACGTACTATAAAGTCGCGCTACACTGCATGCAGATAGTCGCGAAATACTGAGGTGACAAACGTCATGAGATGCCTCCTACAATGAAGAGATAAAGAATCTGATACACTTGCCTAATATCTTGTAGGGTCCCTACGAGTACCCAGAAGTGCCGCAACACGATGCGGCATGGACTCAACTAATGTCTGAAATAGCGCTGCAAGGAATTGACACCATGAGTCCTGCAGGGCTGTCCATAAATCCGTAAGAGTACGAGGGAGTGGAATCTCTTCTCAACTGTTGCAAGGCATCACAGATATGCCCAATAATGTTCATGTCTGGGGAGTTTGGTGGCCAGCGGAAGTGTTTAGACTCAGAAGAGTGTTCCTGGAGCCACTTTATTAGCAATTGTGGACGTGTGGGGCCTTGTCCTGCTGGAATTGACCAAGTCCGTCGGAATGCACAGTGGACAGAATGGATGCAGATGAGCAAGGAGGATGCTTACGCATGTGTTACCTGTCATAGTCGTATCTAGGCACACGCCCCACACCATTACAGAGTTTCCACCAGCTTGAACAGTCCACTGCTGACATGCAGGGTCCATGGATTCATGAGGTTGTCTCCACACCAGTACACGTCCATCCCCTCGATACAATTTGGAACGAGACTCGTCCGACCAGGCAGCATGTTTTCAGTCATCAACAGTCCAATGTCGATGTCGACGGGCCCAGGGAGGAATAAAGTTCCGCGTCGTGTAATCACTAAGGCTACACGAGTGGGCCTTCGGCTCCGAAAGCCCATATCAATGATGTTTCTCTGAATGGTTCGCAGCCTGACACTTTTTGGTGGTCTAGCATTGAAATCTGTAGCAATTTGCGGAAGGTTTGCATTTGTGTCACGTTGAACAATTCTCTTCAGTCGTCGTTGGTACCGTTCTTGAAAGACCTTTTTCCGGCCCGCAATGTCGGAGATTTGATGTTTTACCGGATTACCGATATTCACGGTACACTCTTGAAATGGTCGTACGGGGAAAGTCCCACTTCGTCACTACCTCGGAGATGCTGTGTCCCATGGGTCCTGCACCGACTATAACACCACGTTCAAACTCATTTAAATCTTGATAACCTGCCACTGTAGCAGCAGTAACCGATCTGACAACTGCGCCAGACTTGTTGTCTGATATAGGCGTTGCCGACCGTAGCGCCGTGTTCTGCCTGTTTACATATCTCTGTGTTTGCATACGCATGCGTACATCAGTTTCTTTGGCGCTTCAGTGCAATATCGACGTGGCATGGACTCAACAAGTCTTTGGATGTCCGCTGCAGGAATACTGAGTCATGCTCCCGCTATAGCCGTCCATAATTGCGTAAGTGTTACCGGTGCAGTTGCGCACGAACTGACCTCTCGGTTATGTCCCATAAATGTTAGATGGAATTCATGGCGGACGATCTGTATGGCGAAACTATTCACTCGAAATGTTCAGAATTTTCTTCAAACAAATTGCGAACAACTGTGGCCTAGTGATGTGAGTTCGTTTGAGAGGCACCCACATGCCTTGCTCATACTGTGGCATCAAGCAGTCAGGCCTGCAAGATGAGTGGTCTGCCAAGCGAGTGGATTCATTCTTATTTATCGAGTAATATGAACTCTCGTACTCTGAATTAAGTTACAAATTATCCTCCTGTATGAATAATACGCAACGGAAACGCACATCTGACTATCAGTAATTTACAGAACCCTGACTGTTCACTACGCACTGGCAATACCACATTTTCTTTTTGTCTTTTATTTAACGGCTTTTATCAACACGTGGCCACCGCACTGAATATGAATGGCGCACACATTATAAATTCGGGACATCATGACAACATACAATTCGAAGGAAAAGTCCACCAATCTTTTTCTTTTCACTATCTTATTTATTCCGATAAATTTTATAACCTAAAGACACAAATTCTATAACCTACAACAATAACACATGAGAAATTCCGCCCAGTGGGCATGGCTTTACCTTGGTGAATCTCTATATTATGGTCTCGTCATTATTTAACGCTACAGTGCACTTTCTGGATAGGATGGTGGATCTTTTATTATTTATCACACTTCGACTCTCACAATCATCATCACGAAACTTTCCTCCAGACCGAGCAGTACGAAAGGAACACGCATAACCCACTACCTCTGAAACTACCTTGCTACTCTCCCATGCAAACCACACATACTTAAATTACATGACATACACCACGCTGCAACATGAAATACAAGACAGGGAATAGTCACAACATTATCACTTTCAGCTTTCCCACTTCAATTAATATTTATCCCAGTTTCACACGACACTGCCCCACTTCGTAATTCTACTTTCCTACTATGAACCCTGGAGATATATGCACGTCTTCCTGTGCAATGCAAGCCAAGTGGCGTTGCTGGATAGACGGCTGACTCACCTTGCTTCTCTCTCAGAGTATTATAGTTTGAATCAAGCGTCACACGGAAACATATCACGCAAAGTAATATTAAGAACATATTCGTCACACACGCGAGTCCTCAACTGATACCATGGACGAGTACTTCTCTTTATCCTTTGTCTCATACACAGATTGAGACTCACACAGTACTCACCAAGTGGAAGTACTCGCCTCTAATTTCAAGTCCTGCACACGCTATTTCTTAAATATTTCAACTTATAGTACACACGCTAGTAATTCAGCTTAACTTAAGCACACGGAAGTATTTCAACTTATTGCTACACGTGGTTTCATTGTGACCGTTGGTCACTTCCGAAGATTACTACGATCCCATTAATATTACCTGCCTGACATTTAATTCTCCCCACAAAAGTTCCTGAAATAGAGAAATTATTATTTCAAACTACTCTTAAATATTCCACATGCATACCATGTCTCCACTCTTTTGCCTCTACGGAGCACAACTAAGACAGGTCTTAACAGCACAAGATCCAGCGGCAAAGTGCTGAAACATGGCCGTTCTTCAGGTCCTCTCGCACCTCTGTCGAAGTGGGGGACCACCTTGCTACCGTATTGGTCAGCCAAATCTCAGGCGCTCAAAGCTCAGGTAAATTTCATCTCTTTGGTCCCACCAAAGGTGGCCAAAGGATCGTCTCAAAGATGATCATATATTCACATTCACTATCTGCGGTTAGCAGACGACCAACATTCATTCATTTCACAGATCTCACCAAACTGGATGTAGGGATTTATTTTGTGGGAGTGCACATGTGATCAATTAAATAAATAAATTGTCATTCCTTCCCACACTGGTATCCGGCTTCGCTGTATTAATTGAAATTGAGTTATTATTAGCAAAAATATGTTGTTCTGACAAAAATAATGAAGTATGCTGTACCTATTTTCAATGTCAGGCGGTACTGTACCCTTTCACGTTGTTTGGAAACGTGAAGTCCTCGAATGGCTTCAAATTGTCTCCGGACAGCCATTTCCAGTCAATGATCAGTTCGGTTGGATTAGAGGACCAGTCCATTCCATGTTGTCATAACCTATACCATTATGGAGCCGCCACCAGCCTTTATAGTGCCTCCTTCACCACCTGGATCCACGGCTGCGTGTGTCAGTGCCACACTCGACCTCTACCATCAGCTCTTACCAACTGAAAGCGGAACTCATCTGACCAGGCCACTGTTTTCCATTCGTCTAGGGTCTGCTGATACGTCACGAGCCCAGGAGGGACGCTGGGGGCGTCTGTCTCCACTACCATTTCGCATTCAAAGTCTTTTAATTCCCGTCGTGCGGCCATAATACGAGGGCTGTCCAGAAAGTAAGTTACGATTGATCGCGAAATGAAAATCACAGTGAAAATCAGAAATGTTTCATTTGTAACAGTTAGCTACACCTTTCAGGTACTTCTCTACGTAGTCGCCGTTCTGACTCAGACATTCGTCGTAGCGTTGTACCAACTTTCCAATACCCTCATCGTAGAAGGCAGCCGCCAGTGCTTTCCGCCAATTCTCTACTATGGCCTAAAGCTCGTTGTCTGTGCCAAAATGTTGTCTTCATAGCCAGCGGTTCGTTTGAGCAGAGATGAAACTCAGCGGGAGACAATTACGGGCTGTATTGTGGGTAACCAAAAATTTCCAATTGAAACGATGCAGGAACGTCTTCATTGTCCCTGCAGAATGAGACTGAGAATTGTCTTGAAGAAGAAACCGCACGACGCTTATGTAATGTTGGTTGCATAGCTTCAGGGGAAAATTCTCACCAGGCCCTCGTACTTGGCGGGATACACTATTTTCTATAACATCTTTACGCGCCCACTAAGAGCTCAGGAGCGAAAAGAGCGACATAATTCTACCTAGAGTCATACTAGAGACACTGCCCAACACATCTTTGCAAAGCTTTATCGGATTTTCATAGTCGTTTCCATTTCGCGACTGATCGTAACTTACTTTCTGGACAGCCCTCGTAATTTGAAATGGGTCACCAGAGTGTTAGCGATACTACTATCATCTGTATATGTGCATATCGCTGTCACATGACTACTGTCGTCTTAGTGTATTGTACTGTATCAGTCGCTAGGTTATTTAAAAAAAAGAACAAAGTAATCGTAAACGTTACTTGAGGAGATCTTTATTTCCGGGACGCATTACTGTTGGTACGAAACTTTTCGAGAAATTGTAAATCGCTCTATACGTGGTTGAAGGAAAGATTCCGAAAGGTTCCACTGTATTACGGAAAAAAATTCCAGTATCTATTAGGTTAGTTGTAACACTCCGATTTCCTACCAGTGCTGGTTCTTTCACCAGCCCTATGGATACACATAAATGAATTAGTTATTCTTTATATTATTAAAAGTAAGAAAGTATCGCGGATTTTTAACATACAATGTAATAGGAAGTCTCAACGAATACTAACGCGGCTGTGCAAATGCAGGCGGCACATGTCAACTGACGTTTGTGTATTATCGGCCGTTTTTAATTTCGTTCACGAGTAAACAAAGCCGGCCGCTGTGGCCGGGCGGTTCTAGGGGCTACAGTCCGGAGCTGCGCGACTGCTGCGGTCGCAGGTTCGAATCCTGCCTGTGGCATGGATGTATGTGATGTCCTTAGATTAGTTAGGTTTAAGTAGTTCTTAGTTCTAGGGGACTGATGACCTCAGATGTTAAGTCCCATAGCGCTCAGAGCCATTTGAACCATTATTTGAGTAGACAAACTATAGTTTCCCATTCTGTCATGTGCAAATGTTAAAAGAATCAAGTTATAACTGGAGTCAAGAGGCAAAGGACGCATGAAAGACATTTACATTGGCGTGCAAAAATGACAATATTAACTTTCACAAGAGGTGTCACCGCCAAATATCCTAGTTAAATGAAACTTGGACGCTACTTTGAAAGAACTACTACAGTATGGTACAGTAGGTATCTGAAAGAAATACGAAACGAAAATAACAGAAATGACTTTTTTGCTCAAAGACAAACGTTACACTGAAGTCACTGCTATTAATCATTGTCACCTGGACATAACTTAAGGCGTGACACGGTTTTTAATAGTGTGTGACCACCACAGACAGCAACGCATGCTCTGCAGCGTGTTCCGATACTCACCATAACGCACCACCATTCATAAAAATGAAGGCAGGGTGAATGTACCCCTGAAAAGACGCCCATGGGGAAGAGTCACTCTATCACACTGATGTTGACTGGTGCGTTTACTGTGTTGAAAGATCTGGAGGTCAGTACACCCACGCATCACCACGCCTCCCCACCGTCCGCAGCTCGTGGTCGTGCGGTAGCGTTCTCGCTTCCCGTGCCCGGGTTCCCGGGTTCGATTCCCGGCGGGGTCAGGGATTTTCTCTGCCTCGTGATAGCTGGGTGTTGTGTGAGGTCCTTAGGTTAGTTAGGTTTAAGTAGTTCTAAGTTCTAGGGGACTGATGACCATAGATGTTAAGTCCCATAGTTCTCAGAGCCATTTGAACCATTTGAGCCTCCCCACCCCATAATATCTGGACCACCAAAACGAAATGCTGGACATACCCTCATGTGGCAGGAGCTCGGAAAGCGTAATGCATCCAGAAAAATGACGAACATGATCGTTTTGATGGTTCAGCTGTTATGCTATGGTGACACATAATGTTGAAGTGCGTACTGACCTCCAAATCTTTCAACACAGTATACTCACTGGCCAGTCTCATTGTGACTTTGTACTTCTCCTCCCTGCGCTTCTCTTCAGGAATGCGTTCTCTCCTGGTTTCATTTTTATGGCTGACCGTGCATGGCCGCCTCCAACAGCGCAGGTGGAAGAACCCTTGGAATGAGAGGACATTCTGCGAATGAAATGACCTGTCCATACCCTCGACTTACTCCCATCGAGTACTTGTGGAATACTTAAGGTAGACATATTGCAGCACGTCCACATTCATCAACGACCATCTAGCAGTTGTGAATTGCCCGTCCTGTCACAACAACTCCTCGTTGTCAGCATGGGAGGACCTTGCAAAGCATGCATTGCCATCCGTGGTGATCACACACTCTATTAAGAACCAGGTGCCGCCTGTTTAAATGCCGAGGGAACCACCATAAACCGCGGTGGCATCAGTGTAATTATTGCCTTTAAACAAAAGTGTCATTTCCATTCGCCTCATTGCGTATTTATTTCAGTTACTCTCGCCCTGAAGTTTTGCGAGGGAATACTAATTTACAGACCACGTATGCATATAATTTTTTAGTCAGAATTAGAATAATACTTACATATTTATACATACATAATACATATTCTCATAAAGAAGGTAAGTCAGTGTACTGTACTACATAAATTCTGGAATAAAACAAAATGTACTTACTTCATTGAAGGCCTGTTTTCATCGTCTTTATTGCAGTCTGTACGACGACTTCCCATTGATCCCACACCTTTCTGTAAGCACTGTAATTGGTAGTAACCAATCCAGTTCGACCTTCTTGAAGAAGCACTGTGAGCCGTGCTCTCTCCCTATTATGCGTTTTCGTGAACTTCGCTGTCTATCTGTGTTTGGTTTCCCGCCCTTGTCGTGGTTAAGTCGTGGTTATTCTTCCTTCTGCGTGTGTCAGCAGTGATTTGTATCGATATTTGCGCCGTGTACCATCTTTGCTTTGGTGCATATAGTTTCCGGCAAGTGGGTCTGGAGAGAGTCGGTCGGTTGTTGCTGACGAGGGAAGTTCTCCTCGCGGTGCAGTCTGCTGGGGCCGCTGGCAGTCCCTACACAGTGTCGCAGCGTGTGTGGAGCTGTCCGATCGCTACGACCTGCGTCGTTCGCCGACTCAGGACGTCAAAGTTGAGTAGTGGTTTCAACTACCCAAGCCACGTCTATTCATGTTGTGCTGGTTCGCTTCGGTGGTTTGCTGTTGGGCAGGTTTTCCGGTGAGCACCACCGAGTGGTTCTACTGCTGAGATTTAGGCGCCATGCGGTGCAATTAACTATTTTGGTCTACTACGATGTGAGTGCACCAGTGAATCTTCTGTCTTGTGGCCGTTAGTGTTCTGGTTATCTGCCCTGGGCACTGACGTAAATTCAGGCAGTGTTCTTTCGAGCGAGTTAACTATTACCGTGTTTCAAATTCAAATGTACCAGCGGAATTTTCTGCTAGTGGCCGTTAGTGTTCCGGTTACCTGCCCTGGCCACTAACGTAATTTCAGGCAGCGTCCTTTCCTCACCTGTTGCCGCTGTTCAACATGGTGTGTAATTTTGACAGCTAATACATACTCGATTGTGGATTATCACGTTTGTAGCATTGCCGGTTTGAGTTCTCATGTACTGATTAACGGGAAGCAAGTCGTTCTGTCGGTCGGTCCGTGGCTGTCCCCTGGCTGGGTTCCGACGGATCAAGTATAGCTGGGCTCACCACCTGTCTCAACTAAGTGAACGAGGGCAGACCGACCTCCCTGGAGACCTTCTGAGTGCCACCGGTGTTTATCTGTTGTCAGCTATTTTAAATTTTAGGCTTATGGTTATTGTTTGTTTCTTAAAATTTTGCAAATTAATTTAAATTTATCTTTCAAGCTTAAACACTGCGGCCTTCTGCCTTTAAAGATATGGCAATATATTTTGAACTTTTGAAGTTTGATTGTGGATCTCAGCCATTCGTATTGCCCATGGCATATGTTGTTTCTTTAAATTATTTTATTGCTATCTTAATTGAATTTTGATTTTATTAAAGATTTCTTGTTGGCCTTCTGCCTTTGACGGTCTGTGGTAATATATTCTAAAATTTTAGAAATTAATTGTGGCCCTCAGCCATTTGTATTTCACTTTGCGTATGTTGTTTTTTGAATTATTTTATTGCTATCTTAATTGGATTTTTATCTTGTTAAGATTTATTGTTGGAGGCCTTCAGCCGTGAAAGAGTTGCTAAATTATAATAAATGACAATTAGAAGCAGAAACTGACTTCAACCCTTGGCCCTTTCCACAATCCTATTACCTGTTCTGCCCAGCGGGTTTAGCGGGCGTTTCACACCGCCTTTTTTTTTACTCTCGTGGGCTCGTGTTCTCCCCTGAACTGTGATTTTAAATTGCGTACTTTTTCGGTGTCGTGTTGTGTCATCTCGCATTTTTTGGCGAAATTCTCCACAGCGTCTCTCGTTTTGCTTCTATTTTTGTAGTCTTGGGACGTCACATCTAAAACACGTGGGAGGACTTGAAAATCTCCGGTCATTTTCAGTGTTGCCTCTATAGCGGGCAAGCAGAAACTGGCTCGGAAACTGTAGTGATTACAAGAAGTCGTGCAAGATTGTCGCGTGTTTCCAGCTTCGATGGAGACTGTGAGATATGCGACTTTCATGTTGTAGTGCCGTAACATACCAGAAAAATGTCGCGGAACAACCCTGAAACTTCTCCCCGCGACTTGTGTTTCGCGACTTTGTCGCTAGGTGTGTACGCGGCTTTAAATTCCTTGCAGACGATGCTGTCGCTTACCCTCTAGTACAGTCATCAGAAGAGCGAAACGAAAAGGAAAATGATTTAGTCACGGTATCTGTATGATGCATTAAGTGGCGACTGACTCTAAACATTATAAATAGTGAGATCCTCATCAAGAGTACTAAAAAATTCCGTTGAATTTCGATTACACGAAAAATGACGCATATTTAAAGCCTGTCGATTCAGTCAAATACTGGGGGTTACAGTTACGAACAAGGTGAATGGAAACTGCCACAAAGATAATTTTGTGGGGAAGGTGAACCGAAGACTGCGTTTTATCCGTGGAATACTGCTAAACAGAATGCTTACAATGCTCTTCTGTAATACTGCTACGCGGTATGGGATCCTTACCAGAAAGTACTGACGGAGGAAATCGAAACAGTTTAAAGGAGGTCAACTAGTTTTCTGTTATGGTGAAACAGGAGAGATATGATAAGCGAGTTGGGGTACAAATCGTGAAAACAAAGCCATTTTTCCCTACAGTGAGACTTTTCACGAAATTTCAACCGACTTCCTGTTCCAAGTACGAAAATATTTTACTCTCACACACCTTCAAATGGAGAAGCGATCATTAAAAAAAACGTGAAATAAGAACCGGGGCAGAAATATGTACATGTTCATTTTTCTAAATGCTATTTAAGAAGGAAATGGTCAAGAAGTAGACCGAAATTGGTTCTATGAAAGCTTCGCCGAACAAGTGTGAATCACACAGTAGTCATGTAGGTGTATATGAAAGACAAAACATTGACTCACCCTACACATTCATATTTCTGCTCCGATGATGATGCTGTCAAGGACAATGTTGAAGGGCAAATGTATAAGTCTGAGGTAGGTAACCCAGTTAAGAAACGACAGAGTTGAGACTTACAGCCGAAAACTTCAAAGTCACTGCAATAATGTTAACTGTAAAACTTATACGGGTGCTGTATTCAATACAGTACAACTCCAGTTATGTTTGGGGGACACCACAGGCAACGAAATTTCTTGCTAGGAGGTGTGCTTCTGTCTCTACATTTATGTCGTACACAAGACTTTTAATATGACCACACAAGAAGAAACGGAGTCAAATCAGATGAACGATCTTGTCTTTCAGCAGTACCTCACCTTTCTATCCATTCTACAGAGGAACATATGATGCGGGTGGTCACGGGCGAAGTGAAGGTTCAAATGGCTCCAAGCACTATGGGATTTAACATCTGAGGTCATCAGTCCGCTAGACTTAGAACTACTTAAGCCTAACTAACCTAAGAACATCATACACATCCAAGCCCGATTCAGGATTCGAATCTGCGACCGTAGCAGCAGCGCGGTTCCGGACTGAAGCGCCTAGAACCGCTCGGCCACAGCGGCCGGGGGGGGGGGGGGGGCGAAGTGAACTGAGGCTCAGTCTTGTTGCACTATCACGTAGGATAGCTTCTGACAAAGCGAGGAAACACTCTTAAGCACCCTGTACACTGGTACAGTGAAGTTGGAAGGAGCCGGATACAGCTTGTAAACAATTTGACAATGCCGAAGAACAGCTTCACAGAAAATATGTCTTGATGGCTCTCTACCGATGTTTGTATTGTGCTTTACAGATACATGAATTATGTGGCTACTAAGAATTCCATCTCTGACGAAACGCTCTCGATCTCTGAGGTAAGTAGTATTCTGGCTGTACATGAGTAGATCTGAATCCAGAAAACAAAGCATTTCGCCGGACAGTGATGTTCCATGTGGTTCCAAGCCACTTTATGTGAAAAAGGGGCTTTCCCCGGAGCGGCATTTTTCCTGTACGTCAGAAGGTTAGCCCGCAGTGTGGGAAGCAATCAAAGATACCTAGAAAGATGTACGACTCACCAGGAGCAGTATTTCCAGATTCTGGTATGGGCATCCTCAAGGAATTATTTTTAAATGGCTTTAGAATGAACACACACGGGTGTGCGAAACAGAAGGACGAAAGTAACTTTCGCGTGATATGGCACTGACGAGTAACATAATTTTCCATTGTTTGACAAGTAACATAGCTCGATGGGAGTTGAACCACACATAGAAAGAACTACTACAGTCCACTGAGGTGACAGAAGTCATGTTGAGCCATGCTACCGCTATAGCCGTCTGTAATTTTTTTGTAAAGGTCTTATTTTGACCAAACTGCGGAGGTCATTGGTCCCTAAGCCTACACACTATTTAATCTAATTTAAACTAACTTACGCTATGAACAACACACACACCCGAGCGAGGACTCGAATCTCCGACGGGGGGAGCCGTACGGACCGTGACAAGTCGCCATAGACCGCGCGGCTACCCCATGCGGCCGTCTATAATTGTGAAAGTGTTTCAGTGAAGGATTTTGTGCACGAATAACTTCTCGATTATGTCCCATAAATATATTGTATTCGTGTCGGATGATTGGCCAAATCAGGCTCAACAGGCGATGTCATGTTGTTAGCAAAGGCACTCGCGTCGGTCGTCTTCTGCCACAGACCATTAACGCCAAATTTCGTCGCACATACGTTCGTGGTACGTCCCACACCTATTTCTGCGATTATTTCACGCAGTGTTGCTTGGATGGTAAAACTCACAGCTCTGTGTAAAGACCACTCCTCTCATGTACGTCTACGTCTACATCGATACTCTGCAAATCACATTTAAGTGCCTGGCAGAGGGTTCATCGAACCACCTTCACAATAATTCTCTATTATTCCAATCTTGTACAGAGCGCGTAAAAATGAGCACCTACGAGTATCTTTTCTTGCGAAGTCTGATTTCCCTTATTTTATTATGATGATCGTTTCTTCCTATATAAGGTCAGCATCAGCAAAATAGTTTCGCATTCGGAGGAAAAAATTGGTGGTTGAAATTTCGTAAGAAGACTGCCGCAACGAAATACGCCTTTGTTTTAATGGCGTCAACCCCAAATCTTGTATCATATCCTTGACGTTCCCTCCTCTGTTTCGCCATAATACAAAACGTGCTGTCCTTCTTTGAACTTTCTCGCTGTAGTTCTTTAATCCTATCTGGTAAGGATCACACATCGCGCAGCAGTATTCTAAAAGAGGACAGACAAGCTTAGTGTAGGAAGTCTCTTTGGCAGATCTGTTACATTTTCTAAGTGTCCTGCCAATAAAACACAGCCTTTGGTTAGCTTTCTACGCAACATTTTCTGTGTGTTCCTTCCGATTTAAGTTGTTCATATTTGTAATTCCTAGATATTTAGTTGAATTTACCGCCTTTCGATTTGACTGATTTATCGTGTAACCGAAGTTTAACGGATTCCTTTTAGCACTCATGTGTATGGCCTTACACTTTTCGTTATCTAGGGTCAACTGCCAATTTTTGTACCATACAGATATCTCTTGTAAATCGTTCTGCAGTTTGTTTTGATCTTCTGATGACTTTACTAGACGATAAACGACTGAAACAAATTAAGATGGATACTCAGATTTTCTCCCAAATCGTTTATATAGGTCAGGAACAGGGGAACGCCAGAAATCACATCTATTTTCTCGATCACTTTCCGACAGTTGCTACGAACTGTGACCTCTCTGACGGGAAATCACGAATCCAGTAGCATAACTGAGACTGTATTCCATGAGCACGGAATTTCACTACAAGCCACTTGTGTGGCACAGTGTCAAAAGCCTTCTGAAAATCTAGAAATACGGAATCAATTTGAAATCCCTTTTCAATAGCATTACCCAACACTTCATGTGAGTAAAGAGTTTATTGTGTTCCGCAAGAACGATGTAGTCTAAATCCGTGCTGACTGTGTGTCAATAGACCGTTCTCTTCGAGTTAATTCATAATGCTCGAACACAATGTACGTTCCAAAATCCTGCTGCATATCGACGTTAAAGATATGGGTCTGTAATTTAGTGGATTACTCGTACTGATGTTCCTGAATAGTGGAGTGACCTGTACCACTTTCCAGTCTTTGGGTACGGATCTTTCGTCGAGCGAACGTTTGTATATGATTGTTAAGTATGGAGTTATTGAATGAGTAGACTCGGAAAGGAACTTAACAGGTAAACAATCTGTACCGGAAGACTTTCTTTTGTCAAGTGATTTAAGTTGCCTCACTACTCCGAGGACATTTGCTTCTACGTTACTGATGTTGGCAGCTATTCTTGATTCGAATTCTGGAAATTTTACTTCGTCTTTTTTGGTAATGGAATGCCGGAAGGCTGTGTTTAGTAAGTCTGCTTTGGCTTTGGCCTCGCGTCGTCTGTATTGAAAAATAATACCTGAAATTTGGTATTCTCGGCACACTCTTGACTCTGTGGATCTCAGAAATCTGAATTCCCTAACGACTGGAATGTCGCATGCGCCTAGCTCCAACTATCATCCCGCGTTAATTCTCGTCTTGCGGCCACAATCAAGTCGGAAACCTTTTCACAGGAATCACCTGAGTAGTAATGACGGCTCCGCCAATGCGCTGCCGTTCTATACCTCGTGTATGCGATACTATCACCATCTGTATATGTAGATATCGGTATCCCATATCGGTGTATAGAAGAAAAGGTAGAGGAATCAGACGAATAGAATCATACTTTTATTCAAAGATGATAATAACTACACTGCAGTCACCGCGATTTGTGGTAGTCCCCTGAACAGTAGAAAAGTCAGGTTCGTAATAAGGCGTATGATCACGACGGACGATAATGCATGCTCTGCAAACTGCTCACTTGGCGGCTGCAAAGTTGCTAAGAAGCGCTTATGGTAGGAGGTACCAAGCATGCCACATGCGCTCGGTGGGATTCAATTCGGGAGAACGAACAGGCAAGTCCTTCGATATTCTACCGTTCCAGGAGCTCCACCAACTGCTCTATTCGATACCATCTCACACTGCCATCCACAAAAATGAAATGAGGGACGCACTTGGGAAAGGGGTACAGTGCCAGGACCGAGTGTTCCGTGTTGAAAGATTTGGAGGTCAGTAAACCCATGCAACATTACGCGTCCCTACACCATAACGCCTAAACTGTACAAACGGTCATGTTCGAAAATATTCCTGGGTGCTCTGGTCATATGAGAGTATGTCAAGAATCACTAAGCAAACTGCTCTCATCCTACAAGAGCACACAACAGAGCCGTTTTTGGGCCAGTCTCTACGCTCTTGGAGCCATTGCAAATCTTTTGTTTCAAAGTCATTAGTATAATGCACTGCTACCTTATTAGATGCCTACATTTTTCACTGAGATTGTTTTATTGTTCCTTGTAATCTCAAAAATGGCGACGTGTGGTAAATAAGTATTTCGTTTTAATTGCAGAATCATCTCAAGTGTTGGTCCCTCTGCAACTGTAACTACTCTGCAATGCTTCCAGGATAAATTACGTCGCAATTTTCAGTTGTATGCGTGAGTATAAGAAAACCTTAATGAATTATTAGACACGCGACTGAAGACGGATATGACCATTTGTACGTTAACAAACCTACGCTGTTGTTTCCTACATATTTGTTGTACTCATTGGCTCATTATACCGAGAAATATGTGCAAACTCGATTGGCTTGTACACAACGCATTCGTTTACGGTTTGACAAGTGGATGAGGGTGAATCGGTTCTGTCCTCTTTTTATCATTGACTTCCGAAGTGCGTGCTGTATGCCATAGTTATATCTCTCACGGAGATCGTAATTTTACAGAGTCCCTCGTTGATAAAAAAGTTTTATTGTGGTTAACACACTTATAGCTCAACTTAAGCCATTCGTTTGGAAAAGCGTGACAAGTACACAGCTACTTGCTTTATCTGAACATTTCGTCGAGGAAAAGTGTGCGACCCAGTTTCTTTCTCGGCAAAGTAACGGCCGTAGAATTGCAACGTTCTGCGCAGTGGTAGCTATCCTTCTCGCGTGACCATCGCATCGTGTGCTTCCGTGCCTGCCAGACACTATGTGTGTTGGTGTGTGTTACGTCACATTCTCCGTGTTCGTCACGGTCCCATTGTGGCCACCACGGCAAGTTGTGCAAAGCGAAGAGAATGCGTCAGCTTTTGCAAGAAGCGCTGCAATACGTAGAGCAAAACACTTCGAAAGGTGCAAGAGGCATGTAGATGCCTCGAGGCGATATCAAGGTTAGAAAAATAGTCAGCCAAAATCAGCGCAAAGCACGTATAAAGAAGACCATCTTTTGCTATCTTGTGATGGTCGTTTCGTCCCTACGAAATTGTTAAACTTTATTTTCTCGGAAACTGACGTTTGAGACCGTGGCTGCGTAAAAAATGCAAACTGATTCTTGCAAAGAAGAAAACAGCAATACGCCGCTGTTAATAATGCTATGTATTTATAGAAATAACGCTGTTAGCAGTTTCTAACAGATAGGTTCATTTTCAAATGGCTGTCACGTTTCTATTACAAGTAACGTAAACAGTAATAAATATGATATAAACGTAACAACTGTCTATAGATGACCCTGTCGATTCGAAATAGGTAGCGGTATTGTTTGTGTAAATAAATACAATTATTAACAGTGGCAGGTTGCTGTATTCTTCTTTGCAAGAATAAAATGCTGCACCCAAAATCTTACATAATCATTGTTTGGTTTTTAAACTTTAGCAGACGCTGTGTTTGCAGGCTAAGTTATCGGAAATCGGGTGCGCCTATTATGCAGACAACTGTTGTTTATGAACGCCCAAATTTGGCGCCAGACATATGAAAATAAGTGAGAATCAATAGGCACTAGACAAGTAGCAGCAACATATTGAGTTTCGGCGAGGACACAAGTTTGACTTTCTAGTAAAATTTTTCAAAAAGATGTATCGTGCATTTCCAGAAGAGATGAGCATGCAGATGAGGACGGATACTTCAAAAACAACTGTAAGTAACCACAAGATATGGTTGCGAAATATTCTCGGGCAGCAAAATTATGTTTATAGATATAGTGATTCGTTAACTCGCCAAAAAAACGGATAATATTAGCATCATTTAGTTGAAGATGGCAAGATACCGGCACAGAATAATGTCAAGAGGATCCTCCTGAATCCAGTAATGTAAAAAACCACAACGACGTCAGCTGTTTTTCAGCCTACTTGCATTAGAATAATTGGCACTTAAAAGTGTTTGCATTTTACAGAACTGAATATAAGTGCCCATTGATGATGGCACAAACATTCTCAGACATCTTTGAGCATTTGTAAACAACAGTTGTTTGCATAATAGGCGGACCTGAATTTACATAATCCTCCGCAATGTGTTTCCATCCTTTTGTGTCTACTATTTTCCCTCTCTGCTACTCCTTAAGCGTCATGTTAACTATTCTTGGATGCTGTGGTAGATTTCACATTAATCTGGGCCTTCTTTGCGCGTTTATTTTTTCTGTTTCTTTATATAATGTTATTTAGGTTAAGTCAACAAATTTTGCATGTATGTAAATGTTGTACATTTACTGGGAAGCAAAATAAAAATAGCTCGGAAAATTTTTCATGCATTTTCAGACAGGCAATCGAGTTTGCAACATCTACCCTGGATGCGGGTAATCTAAGTTGGGTTGCTTACCTTAAGGTGCATGAAAAATTTTCCGGGCCAGTTTCATCTTGTCCACCCTGTAAATGTATGCCACTTACTATAGAAGACATTAAAAACTAACAACTTTTGTGAAAGCTTGTTTAAAGCTTGCATAGATTGCAGCAATTCAAAGGAAACGTTTAAAAGAGAATTGTACAAAGTGTGTCTATGTGGTGTGAAGCGTCATTTATGCAAATAGTGTTATGGAAAGAATAACATGTACATGTAGTGAAATCGCAAAAATACAGTACGTATAACTGGGTCTGATAGTTAATCAGTAGATGAGCGTCCATTTTATTCCAATAAAAATTGAATATGCGATTCCATACAAATGAAACTGGTGTCCATTTGTATTCTATATCCAGTCCGCCTAAACATCCTGCCATAAACCACACAACATAAATTTTATTTTCAGAAACTGCCAAATTACAGCAATTCATGACTCATTTACAAGGCATTAACAATTTTAATGACATTAGGAACGAAAAGTCTCCGTACAGGACACAGCGACGCGGAAGCACTGGTAGCGAGGCCAGAGATGGCAGTATCCGCCACCTCCTACATATGACGTCAGGTAGGAGAAGCTTACTTGCATACATCTTTGCCCTCCACAGATACTGGTAGCAAACCTAGGCGAATAAAATAAATTCTTTCACATGTACTTTCAGAGAATAACAAACATTTGAACTAGCATATACACTCCTGGAAATGGAAAAAAGAACACATTGACACCGGTGTGTCAGACCCACCATACTTGCTCCGGACACTGCGAGAGGGCTGTACAAGCAATGATCACACGCACGGCACAGCGGACACACCAGGAACCGCGGTGTTGGCCGTCGAATGGCGCTAGCTGCGCAGCATTTGTGCACCGCCGCCGTCAGTGTCAGCCAGTTTGCCGTGGCATACGGAGCTCCATCGCACTCTTTAACACTGGTAGCATGCCGCGACAGCGTGGACGTGAACCGTATGTGCAGTTGACGGACTTTGAGCGAGGGCGTATAGTGGGCATGCGGGAGGCCGGGTGGACGTACCGCCGAATTGCTCAACACGTGGGGCGTGAGGTCTCCACAGTACATCGATGTTGTCGCCAGTGGTCGGCGGAAGGTGCACGTGCCCGTCGACCTGGGACCGGACCGCAGCGACGCACGGATGCACGCCAAGACCGTAGGATCCTACGCAGTGCCGTAGGGGACCGCACCGCCACTTCCCAGCAAATTAGGGACACTGTTGCTCCTGGGGTATCGGCGAGGACCATTCGCAACCGTCTCCATGAAGCTGGGCTACGGTCCCGTACACCGTTAGGCCGTCTTCCGCTCACACCCCAACATCGTGCAGCCCGCCTCCAGTGGTGTCGCGACAGGCGTGAATGGAGGGACGAATGGAGACGTGTCGTCTTCAGCGATGAGAGTCGCTTCTGCCTTGGTGCCAATGATGGTCGTATGCGTGTTTGGCGCCGTGCAGGTGAGCACCACAATCAGGACTGCATACGACCGAGGCACACAGGGCCAACACCCGGCATCATGGTGTGGGGAGCGATCTCCTACACTGGCCGTACACCATTGGTGATCGTCGAGGGGACACTGAATAGTGCACGGTACATCCAAACCGTCATCGAACCCATCGTTCTACCATTCCTAGACCGGCAAGGGAACTTGCTGTTCCAACAGGACAATGCACGTCCGCATGTATCCCGTGCCACCCAACGTGCTCTAGGAGGTGTAAGTCAACTACCCTGGCCAGCAAGATCTCCGGATCTGTCCCCCATTGAGCATGTTTGGGACTGGATGAAGCGTCGTCTCACGCGGTCTGCACGTCCAGCACGAACGCTGGTCCAACTGAGGCGCCAGGTGGAAATCGCATGGCAAGCCGTTCCACAGGACTACATCCAGCATCTCTACGATCGTCTCCATGGGAGAATAGCAGCCTGCATTACTGCGAAAGGTGGACATACACTGTACTAGTGCCGACATTGTGCATGCTCTGTTGCCTGTGTCTATGTGCCTGTGGTTCTGTCAGTGTGATCATGTGATGTATCTGACCCCAGGAATGTGTCAATAAAGTTTCCCCTTCCTGGGACAATGAATTCACGGTGTTCTTATTTCAATTTCCACGAGTGTAGTTTAAAGACTAACGATTTTTGTCTGGTGTAACAACCTACTTATCCAGACACATCCTCACATTATACGAACATTTCGTGTATTTAGTAGTTCTCTGTGCACTTCACATGTCGACCAAATCATCGACTTTACTCTGAATACAAATAAATAAGTACATTTCCACACACTTAAGAGTTCCAGTTTTCATTTTCAGGAGATGGTGCCCCACAGCTCCTACATGTTTAAAAAAATGCCATACTGCTGCCTTGAGCTGCTGGTAAAATAAACTACTGCCCATTAAAATTACTACACCAAGAAGAAATGCAGATGATAAACGGGTATTCATTGGACGAATATATTATACTAGAACTGACATGTGATTACATTTTCACGCAGTCTGGGTGCGTCGATCCTGAGAAATCAGTACCCATAACAACCACCTCTGACCGAAATAACGGCCTTGATACGCCTGGGCATTGAGTGAAACAGAGCTTGGATGGCGTGTACAGGTACAGCTGCCCATGCAGCTTCAACACGATACCACAGTTCATCAAGAGTAGTGACTGGCGTATTGTGACGAGCCAGTTGTTCGGCCACCATTGACCAGACGTTTTCAATTGGTGAGAGATCTGGAGAATGTGCTGGCCAGGGCAGCAGTCGAACATTTTCTGTATCCAGAAAGGCCCGTACAGGACCTGCAACATGTGGTCGTTCATTATCCTGCTGAAATGTAGGGTTTCGCAGGGATCGAATGAAGGGTAGAACCACGGGTCGTAACACATCTGAAATGTAACGTCCACTGTTCAAAGTGCCGTCAATGCGAACAAGAGGTGACAGAGACGTGTAACCAATGGCACCCCATACCATCACAGAGGGTGATACGCCAGTATGGCGATGACGAATACACGCTTCCAATGTGCGTTCACCGCGATGTCGTCTAACACGAATGCGATCATCATGACGCTGTAAATAGAACCTGGTTTCATCCGGAAAAAAGACGTTTTGCCATTCGTACACTCAGGTTCGTCGTTGAGTACACCATCGCAGGCGCCCCTGTCTATGATGCAGCGTCAAGGGTAACCGCAGTCATGGTCTCCGAGCTGATAGTCCATGCTGCTGCAAACGTCGTCAAACTGTTCGTGCAGATGGTTGTTGTCTTGCAAACGTCCCCATCTGTTGATTCAGGGATCGAGACGTGGCTGCACGATCCGTTACAGCCTTGCGGATAAGATGCCTGTCATCTCGACTGCTAGTGATACGAGGCCGTTGGGATCCAGCACGGCGCTCCGTATTACCCTCCTGAACCCACCGATTTCATATTCTGCTAACAGTCATTCGATCTCGACCAACGCGAGCAGCAATGTCGCGATACGATAAACCGCAATCGCGGTAGGCTACAATCCGACCTTTATCAAAGTCGGAAACGTGATGGTACGCATTTCTCCTCCTTAAACGAGGCATCACAACAACGTTCCACCAGGCGACGCCGGTCAGCTGCTGTTTGTGTATGAGAAATCGGTTGGAAACGTTCCTCATGTCAGCACGTTGTAGGTGTCGCCACCGGCGCCAAGCTTGTGTGAATGCTCTGAAAAGCTAATCATTTGCATATCACAGCATCTTCTTCCCGTCGGTCAAATTTCGCGTTTGTAGCACGTCATCTTCGTGGTGTAGCAATTTTAATGGCCAGTAGAGTACTTTATTTGTACAACCAGTTACAGTCACCTGACCATCGTCAGCTCATAGGAGAATTCACAGCATCTTGTTACGACAAATACAAATGTCGTTATCGTCAGGTGATAAAACCATCCAAATATAAATTACGTCGTCAATCTATAAAAACTGTTCTAGGGAGTGATAACGTTCAAGTTAAAATTATAATCGGCGTTAACCTGTGATCACGTTAGTACCACACTACAGGCGCCAAATGCCGACACGTCACTGACTTTTCCCTGTATGCTGAAGCAAATACACATTCACGTAATAGACCCTCATTTTTTGTCTGAGATAGTGTCCTTCAGGTGAATTAAAAATAATTCCCAATCTCCAGTCCTGACAAAATTCAGAAGATTTCCTTGCTTATGGGCCAATGCTGGAACTAGAAAACCCGTCCCAAGTATTGTCAGATGGGACTCCCTATGCCTCAATATTAGCCTGCCTAGCATTTGACTGAGAAATCACTGACTCTGCATGGGTCACTATTTGAACAGCGCACGGTAACTAGAGAATGAAAACTATTTAAAAAGATACGAGTGCATAAACTTAAAACTACGTTGTACACGTTTCCTTCCTTCATGTAATACGAACGCTGGCTGTAAGTCAATGACAGAGTTTCAGTAACCAGCCACATACTCATTAATTTACAAAGAGAAATTGTTTCCTATTATGTGAATTTTAGGTGTGTACATATCGTGTATTTGGATGAATTTTTACACATTCCGTGAATTCAGTTTCGCTATCGAAAATATCATAATACCGGTACGAGTAACGTAAGAAAGAAAATTAAAATTAGAAGTCCTCCATAGAACCCTTTCTTCGTCTATTCTTTTTAGTGCTTACTCATTTTTTACTTTATCTGTACATTTAATTTTCAAGATTCTTCGATACTGTAAATGTAGGGCCTACACACTTGGTTAGGCCCAAAACTTTAGCCACCTCAGATTATTTTTATTGCTGACATTCGGTTTTGGGCATTAGGCTGTGGAAGACGTAATTCTCTGTATTATAACATTTCGTCCTCCAATGCTGGAGGCTTTAACGACTCAGAAAGCAGTTACGGTTTAAAACAAGCTCAGCAAGCTAATCTGTTTATATGTATTCAGGCAACGGTCGGTTCATGACGTCATCAGACTGCTGACTAATATCTCGGAGTCGCGCCGATGTTAATGGAGCTTGTAGTGGGAAAGAGTTGACCCAGTTCCCTTTTTTAAAAAAAAAAAAAGCACTAGGGCCCGCAGCTTGTGTCATTTCTGTTCTTCTTCTGTAATGCTAATGTTGTTTTTGTCCTTTGAATTTCTATGACCTATTGCACGTCCCAGCATAGTAAGGATTGTAGAGCTTGCTACAACCACAGAACTAGTCAGAAAAATAAAAATGAATTTGGTGGTTCCATGGTCCCAGTGCATGATCTGCTACTGTTGATTTGCTTAAGGCGGGTGTTAATGCTTCATTTTGTAGTTCCTACGTACACGTGCTGCAGGAGCAACGGATTCTGTATACTCCTGCTGTGGCAAGCGGCGGGCTAAGTCCTTTGCAGAGAGACATATTCACGCATCTTTCTTCTTGATTTAAATACTGTGTCAATACCATGTTTTCTGAGTTCTCTGCTGATGAGATCTGTGACATCTTGTACAAATCAAAGGAAAACATTGCCTTCAGTTGTTTTCCTTTTTTTTTTTTTTCGTTAGCACCTCTAAACCTAACGGGAGTGTCGTGTCCTATTACCTCTTTGTCAGAGTAGCTATTTCTTCTGAAGGTAGTTCTTAAATGATCGATCTCGTTCTCCAAGAACTGTGATTCACAGATTCGTTTAGCCTGGTCCATCAAAGAACTCTTCTTTTCTGCCTTGTATGGTGAACTTTAAGGCGTAAAGTCTACAGAAAGCCCACTCACACAGATAGATACTTTCACAGAAATTCTAGTCGTCGTTCTAAGTGATGGTACTGCGCCCCCATGCTACATAAAACGGGGCAGATCGCTTTTGCAGAAGCAACGAAAAAAGGCGCGCAAAATTTAAAAGAACGCAAAATCCCCAAGACAGGCATGTTCAAAATGTAGCGTGTGCTTCAATGCGAGATGCTTTTACTAATTTCCACAACGAAACTCTGTCTCGGAAACTGGCAGAAAACCCAAAGAGAATCTAATCATACATAAAGCACATCAGTGGCAAGACGCAATCGATAGCTTCATTGCGAGATAACAACGGTAAAGTCACTGATGACAGTGACACTAAAGCAGAGTTATTAAACACGGTTTTCCGTAACTCCTTCACCAAAGAAGACGAAGTAAATATTTCTGAATTCCAATCAAGAACAACGGCCAAGATGAGAAACGTAGAAGTACATACCCTCCGTGTACCAAAGCTGCTTAAATCACTTAATAAAGGCAAGGCCTCCGGTCCAGATTGTATACCAGCCAGGTTTCTTTCAGAGTATGCTGATACAATAACTCCATATTTAGCAATTATATACAACCTCTCGCTGGAAAATTGCTCGAGTCACACCAAAGGGAAGTAGGAGTAATCTGCTGAATTACAGCCCCATATAAATAACGTCGATTTGCAGCAGGTTTTTGGAACATATACTGTGTCCGAACACTATGAATTACCTCTAAGAAAACGATTTATTGACACATAGTTAGCACGGATTCAGAAAATATCAGAAAATATGAAGCATAACTAGCTCTTTATACCCTTGGAGTAATGATTGCAGAAGGCTTTCGACACGGTTCCTGACAAGCGTCTTCTGACATGACAGTTGGATCAATCAAACTGTTAACTACTAACCGCGCAGTGCACTACAATAACGGGTAGTGTCGAGTTCTTGCACAGCGGCTTGCCGATGGAATACACAAACGATGAATACATCTATTTCTGGTGCTGGGTGCATCCGATAACCAAGCAGTTGCTGCTGCTCGGTCGTATGTTGCACGGCACCCTCAAAGGCGCCAGCCTGATAAAAATGTCACCTGGAGCAATGCCTTCGGGAAACCGGTGACCTTCGTCCACAAGTAATGAACAGAGGTCGTCCAAGGACTAGACGTACTCCACAGAGGACGCGATTCTTCGAACCTCGGCGAAATGCCCGTTATATTGCAAGCCAGTTCCAGATATCTAAGAGGCTTGTGGATGAAGTTTCGCACGATGAACAACTAAATCCATATCATGCCACCTTACCACCAGCGGTCAGTAGACTGCATTCGACAGGAACAATTTTGTGAGTGACTTTCACACCAAGTGAAAGATAACGAGTATTTTATAAGTAACGTGATACGCACTGACGAAACTAACTTCACTTGGGAAGATATTTTCAACCTCCGCAACAGCCATTATTGCTAGGAAAACAACCCTATGTGGCTTTCATTCACGCTTGGGCATAAACCTGTCGGCTTGGTCGTTGGAGCGGAGCTTTTGGGCCCTTATCTACTGCCAGACAAATTGAATGTTTCTCTGTATCGTACGTTTCTTTGCAATATTTTGCCTGACGCATTAGGAAACGTTCTACTTGGTGTTCGACGACAGCGATGGCTTCAGCGTGTTGGTGCACAGCCACACTTTGTAATGAATGTGCGTAACTATTTGAATTAAGCTATTCCAGGGAAGTGGACTGGACGTGGAGGTCAAATGTTCTGGTCTCCACGTTCTGCGGAACTTAATCCACTAGAGTTTTATTTGTGGGGACAGTTAAAGAAACAAGTTTATATTACTCCACCCATGGATGTACACGACCTAACAGCTCGCGTGCATGCCACTTCAGCAATAGAGGACGCAGGTCTCTTGTGTAAGGCCCAAAACAGTATGATCCAGTGAGTGGCGAAGTGTTTGCAAATGCGAGCTAGTGGCTTTGAAGATCTTCTCTAAAGTGAGCGTTGCTCGTAAGTTTATATCACGGCTCTGTGGAGATAATATAAAACTAGTGAAAAACAGTCCAGATCGCAATGGTTATTTTATTTAAAATGACAGGTTTCGGCTTAGTCTTAAGCCGTCTTCAGAATAGCATGTGAAGGATAGAAATCGTTCTAGTTTCATAAAGAAATCAGTGACTTAAAATAAAGTAATACATAAAATCGAACAGTCGTTACCCATCACCTGAAGTTGACGATGTCCAGAGCATACAGTTGACGTAAGTCCCTGAAACTGCTACTGTTGGCTACTCAGTATTGCACTATATAGATCTGGTGAGGGCGTTTTTGTGCTGTAGGTCGTCAACTTTAGCCAATGAGGAACGATTTAGATAAATTAAGTACCATTTGAAGAAGCAGTTTATCTAAAAGTGAATAATTATAATAAACGTAGTGCCTATAGGACAGAACAGATTGTTAAAAACAGAGAGTAATTGTAATAAGACTATTTAAAATTAGTCTCTCTTATTTCTTGTAGTACCATCTGGTGGAAATGATTTACTTAATCAGCATCGGCTATTTAATCAATAGAATGTATGTGTAGAATAAACAAATGTATTTATGTAAAATAATTATCATGGATGGTAATCATACAGTAGTTACACTATGTTCTGAATAATACCGCATTTAGTAGAACATTGGCGCACTCTTCTGGCCTGAACTTTCTATCTACGGGCGCCGTTGCCATGGAGACGTCGTAGTAAGATGGCTAGCAAGTACCAAAGATGCATATCATGGACGCATGTGTTAGCATAACGACTGAGGTCGATCGCAGCTGTCAAATATAATCGGGATGATGCCTTCTGAAGTGGAGCCAGTACAAATTTTTCTGTAAGCTGCCAATAAAAAGCTAGTCGTACTCGTAATACGGACCTGTTTTACAAAAGAACGATACTACTTGGAAGCCAATAAACCGTTATTTGTGGTGAAATTATGTCAACGTATAAAATCCGATCATAAAATAGCGTCCGATCATATAACAAAACTGGAATGCTGGTCATATTGCTATTTTGTCAGAAACTGGTATTTTGATCCCGTGGCTGTGTACAAAATATAGGTTGACTCTTACACAGAAGGTTACAGCAACCAGACACTTTTTACAATGCTATTTATTTAAACAGCGCCGTTACCGGTTTCGAACCGACAGGTTCATTTTCAGACTGCTAGTCCACGTTTTACATTAGATTTCGCCTTTTGTTTCCCCACCTGACGAAATTTCCTTGGCGTGGTGGTGCCCTACAACCAAAACAAGATGTGAGACAAGGTCTTTTTAACTGTAATTGTGCCTCACAACGATTTTTAGGTCATGTAAACAAATTATTATTATCAAAGGGAAGATGATTCGGTTACTTACGACGAAGAATGCGCGCCATGATGTTGCAGTGCAGGTTGCTCATCGTCTTGCAGCCGTGAAAACTGTATAATTCACTTTTTTGTCTATATATATGCACATAATGTAAGGCAACACTCACACACTAAGAAGATTCATCACATGGAGGTATATATACGAAGATGGCGACATTACAACCATAACAATCCCAAAGCCTTCCGCTTTCAGAGATATTTCAAATGGTTCAAATGGCTCTGAGCACTATGGGACTCAACATCTTACGTCATAAGTCCCCTAGAACTTAGAACTACTTAAACCTAACTAACCTAAGGACATCACACACACCCATGCCCGAGGCAGGATTCGAACCTGCGACCGTAGCAGTCCCACGGTTCCGGACTGCAGCGTCAGAACCGCACGGCCACCGCGGCCGGCATATTTCATTATGTTCATGTATTGATGGTACAAACTTACAAACTGCTAATGTTACATTACTTACTATTTACAGTGAAGGAGAACTGATTAAAATTAAGATAAACAAATAAAGTAGTCAGTTATAAAGTGTTACTGCAGTGATATTACGTAAATATTATGGTATGCATTGGAACAAAAGTAAATGATAAGGGACAGATGTACATAAATAAATATCACAACTATGGACATATTATGACATACATTGAAAGCATAGTAAATGGTTTGGGATGAATGTGCATAATATAAATATTACAATAGTGTGCTTTTTTTGCTTTAAATTGGAAGGCAGGTGAATGAAACATCTTCCCTTTAATAATAATAATAATTTGTTTATACCACTTAAAATCGTTGTGAGGCACAATTGAAGTTCAAAAGACCATGTCTCACATCATGTTTTGGTTGTAGGTCACCACAACCTCAAGAAAATTTCGGTAGGTGGAGAAACAAAAGGCGAAATCCTGACTGTTCGGCAGGTGGGGAAACAAAAGGCGAAATCTAGACTGTTTTTCACTAATTTTATATAGCTTACAAGATCGCTGTTCTCCGAAAATGTTACCATAAATTTTGTCTGTGAGGATAAGACTGTACGTCAAACGTACCGAATGAAATTATTATTCGTAGCATAATGTGCACTGTATTGTAGCCCACATATTGCGTTTTTTGAACCTTATTGAATGCAGACGATGTTTCTGTTTTCACTGCTACTTCTTACTGGTTTTATTTGTACCATGGATGCAACAAATTGGCCGTTAACGTCTGTAAGAAGTTAACGTTATATCTTAATGTTTAAATAAAGCTAATACTAACAGAAAGAAAAGCACAAGATACCCCATTGTGGAGGTGTAAATTGGATACTGTTTGATGCTTTAACTGAAAAAAAAAAAAGAGTTTGGCACCAACGCGACTCGAATTTCGGATGTCGGCAAGTCTGCATATATGTTCCCCAAGGCATTGCCTCGTGTCAAGCCCCAAAAGAAATGCTCCACCATTTTAGGCGTTGGCCGCTATCAAGAAATACCCCAGTAACAAAAAAGTCATGAATGAAACTATCTCCGTCACACCAGCACGTCCTAGCAAAGACTGGCGGTCGCTTTTGACATATCATCGAGGCACGTCTTTTCGAAAGTATGTATGAATAACCGTTGGGGGGACTGAATGTGTAAAGTGGAAGAAGCGACATACGTCAACTGCTCCTTGCATGGATGGTCCAACTGCGAGGGGGGGAGGGGGGGGGGGGGTTAGGAAGGCGATCCGGAGAAAGTTCGAGGAATATTGTTGGTACTATGGGTTCGTGAGAACTGCGCAATGTCGGACGTTAAGGTATTGCCAGAAATCGAGGGCTGATTTGTCTCCACCACTACCAAACAGGTAGCGGACTGCTAATCCGAGTCACCGAATAGGTCTTTGCACGCGGAAAATAGCCCATGTCCTGGAAGACAATCATTGTGGGGTAACGTTGTCAGGAGTGGTGCGTGTGATGAACGCCAACATCTGGCGGACCATAAGCCAAACATTACTCGACTCGCCGCACACTAGTCGACGGCTATTGTCGTCTTGCACGCCACACGTAGGACATAATGGTGATGGCGCCAAGTGGATCCGGTAGAGACGCGATTGGCAGACCTGCTTCACTGAGCTAATGGCACAGCTTCGGCAGAATGTAGAGTCCATGCTACCTGTTCTTGACCGCGTCGCACGCGTTTACAGCATTGACAGAGCCTCGCTTTTAGAGGGTTGGGTTGGGTTGTTTGTGGTAAGAGACCAAACTGTGAGGTCATCGGTCTCGTCGGATCAGGGAAGGACGGGGAAGGAATTCGGCCGTGCCCTTTCAGAGGAACCATCCCGGCATTTGCCTAGAGCGATTTAGGGAAATCACGGAAAACCTAAATCAGGATGGCCGGACGCGGGAGTGAACCGTCGTCCTCCCGAATGCGAGTCCAGTGTGCTGACCACTGCGCCACCTCGCTCGGTTCGCCTTTAGACCGCATTTCTATTAAACCTATTGGAGGGATTAGGTATTGACACATACACTTCTATCTTGAGATGGGCTAAGGAATCGTATGCCGACCACACGGGTGCATTTTTTCTTCATCCTGTATAACCAAAATAAATATTATCACCGTGCAGTTCTACCTGTTTTTCCTCTCATGTGACGTCACACGCTGCAACACCACGGGTCAGAACCAATCTGCGATATCGTCATGTTGAACCTACCCGGTCGCTTTTCCACAGCGAAACACGACGGCCTTGTGGCAAGTGGAAGACCCGCGGAGGAGCTAAAGCAGGATCTTGACAAATGGTGGGGGTAGTTCGGCGCCTCCAGAGACAAAAGAACACCCACGCTACAGCAAGCGCATTTTTGTTCTCCTCCCATCGGGAATGAGCGAGAGAGAGAGAGAGAGAGAGAGAGAGAGAGACGAAAAATAAAGGAGTAATAGTAACAGGGTGACTGTTTTCCAGATCGAGAAACGAGCCACAATTTTGAGAAACGAAAAAGGACGACAGAAGGGGAGACCGCCCGTGTAGCCGGCTGGTGGCGTGGGGTGGGTAAGTGGCGGCCCCTCCTAATTAGCGTGTATTGTCGCGCGGCCCTCTACTTTCGGCACATATTTACCCGCGGCGTCGTCGCCTTCCTGTTGGGGAATTAGAGACGCCGTCTTCATCGCTCCGCTGCGCGCGTCTGCGGCCGGCCAGGGATTACCGGCTACTCCGCTACCTGGCTGCCTACCGCCGCTTATTGATTCCGAGCGTCGGCAGTCACACGGCGAGCGACAGAGCGTGAAATGAGGCCGGGCCAGCGCGCTCTGTTTATCTTCGGTAACCACCGCCCTCGCTCAGATTACGCGCCGGGTAATTTGGCCGGCGTGCTTAGCCCGGATCTCGGCCGCCGCGGCTTCTCCCAGGTCTGCTCGATGAGCCGTGGAGACCCGCAGCCTCTCTGATTGTGCCGGTCGCTGGCTGTCCTTGCGTCCCATTACACAGAAACGTCCGGCGTCCGTTTTACTTTCGTCGTACGAAAGCCAACCGCAAGGATCATGTGTGACGAGCAATCACGCCCGTAAAATACGTGCTCGGCGTAAGCGATACGGCTAACACTAGCAGTTACACGTAACTGAAGGAAGGAAAAAGGAATACGGCAATGACGTCTTTCGTGAAGGAGACAGGGGTTGGCAAACGATACTGAAGTTCGAAAGAGCTCGGGGTCGTTCGATGTGTCGCAGAGTTCGATACTGCATCGAGTGTTGCTCGAAAATTCACGTGACGTTTGACTCACGTGGTGTAAGACCAACTGATCGCGAGAGACTAAAAAAGTATAAAAAGAAAGTAAAATTGAAAACAAGCTGCAAAGATCAACATTTACAACGAGGTGACAAAAATCACGGGATACCTCCTAACATCGTGTCGGACCTGCTTCAGTCCGGGTAGCGCTGCAAGTCGACGTGGCATGGGCTCCACAAGTCACAGGAAGTCCACTGCAGGATCACTGAGCCATGCTGCCGCTATAGCCGTCCATAATTGCGAAAGCGTTGCTGGTGAAGGATTTTGTGCACGAAGTGACCTCTCGATTATGTCCCATACATGTTCGATGGGAAAGATGTCGGGGGATCTGGGTGGCCAAACCAGTCGATCGAATTATCTAGAATGTTTGTCAAACCAATTGTGAACAATTGTGGACCGGTGACATGCCACATTGTCACCCATAAAAATTCCATCGTTGTTTGGGAACATGAAAGCCACGAATGGCTGCAAATGGTCTCCAAGTAGCCGAAGATAACCATTTCCAGTCAATAGTCGATTCAGTTGGACAAGAGGACCCAGTCCATTCTATGTCAACAAAGACGACACCATCATTGAGCCACCACCAGCTTGCACAATGCCTTGTTGACAACTTGTGTGCATGGCTTCGTGCGGTCTGCGCTTCACTTGAATCCTATCATTCGTTCTTATCAACTGAAATCGGGACTCATCTGACCAGGTTACTGTTTTCCAGTCGTCTAGGGTCCTACGAGAGGCCTCAAGTGAAGAGTATCGGCGACTTCATTTCCGTCTTCGTAGAGCCATAGTTGAAATGGACGACAGTGGGACGTCAGCTGGTATAAATTTATATTAAACATGAAGAAATTCCTCCAGCTGTATTTAAGGTGTCGATTTTATTTTGGCAAGAAGTTTCAACGTTGTAACAACGTCAGCTTCAGGCCCATACACTTGTTGACGTCAACTGTGTGCGGCTGATACTAGCAGTCGGTTGTGAGATATGGACGTGCTCTATTCATTCTGTCATTTTGTTTGAGGAATTCGAGTGGTGTAGATGGAAGCCTTTTGCAGGTGTCTTGATGAGAATTGTTGAAGGTAGGCCAGTAACAGTGAATGTTAAAAATTAACCCGACCTAACAATTACTCATTCGGGGCTCGTTATATTTGTGTCCAATGAAATGGCTATTGGTCATGAGGCACTGTTGTCTCGATTAAATATTGTCCATGGTAATTGCCATATTGGGTATTGTTTGTCTGTGAAGGAGGAGATGGACACTTCGTCGTCCCCGTTTAGTCCGGAGACGACGGTATGAGAAATATCGTCCCCTGAAGCGTCGTGTTATCCGCAGGCGTCCTCGTATGGCACACGGAGCACGTCCATATCTCACCACTGACTTCTAGTATCAGCCGCACGCAGGTGACTTCAACAAGTGTATGGGCCTGAAGATGACGTTGTTACAACGTTGAAACTAGTTTCCAAAATAAAATCGACACCTTAAATACAGCTGGAGGAATTTCTTCATTTTTAATATAAACTTCGTTTCCGTGGTGAGAGGTAATGCTTCAAATTTAGTAATCTCGGCACACTCTTGGCACACGTTAAACAATACCACGCTGACTCGCCCTGCTCTTGCTTGGATGCTCTGAATCTCCTGTCCAACTGCTTTTACACTAATATTCAAGAGTCTGTGGATTGGTTATCCTGTCCCGCACGGATTGCCGCACGCATTAGCACGTCACTTCCGTCATTCAGGGAGGCCGGCCGCCCTGGTTCGAATACGTCCGGCGCACGAAGGTTACTGTACCAATCAGTCTCGATATTGTTGTTTGGCGGTTTCCGACGTCCGACGATAAGTATCCTCTTCGATAAACTTTCTCGTATGAGGTAACACTAAATGCAGAGAGGTGGGGTGCACGAATTCCGTCTTTGGGGGAAGGGGTGGCGACAGGAAACGCATGCAGCCAGCATATACAATGAAGAAACTGGTACACCTGCCTAATATCGTGTAGGACTCCCGCGAGCACGCATAAGGGGGCAACACGACGTGGCATGGAGTCGACTAATGTCTGAAGTAGTGCTGGAGGGGACTGACACCATGAATTCTGCAGGGCTGTCCATAGATCCGTAAGAGTACGAGGGGGTGGAGATCTCTTCTGAATAGCAGGTTGCAAGACATTCCACATATGTTCAGTAATGTTCATGTCTGGGGAGTTTGGTGGCCAGTGGAAGTCTTTAAACTCAGAAGAGTGATACTGGAGCCGCTCTGTAGCAATTCTGGACGTATGGAGTGTCGCACTGTCCTGCTCGAATTGCCCAAGTCCGTCGGAATGCACAATGGACATGAATGGATGCAGATGATCAGAGAGGATGCTTACGCACGTGTCACCTGTCAGAGTCGTATCTAGAAGTATCAGGGGTCCCATATCACTCCAACTACACACGCCCCACACTATTACAGAGCCTCCACCAGCTTGACAGTCCCCTGCTGACATCTAGGGTCCACGGATTCATGAGGTTGTCTCCCTACTCGTCCATCCACTCCATACAATTTGAAACGAGCAGGAAACATGTTTCCACTCATCAATAGTCCATTGTCGGTGTTGACAGACCCAGGCTAGGCGTAAAGCTTCGTGACGTGCAGTCATCAAGGATACACGAGCGGGCCTTCGGCTCCGGAAGCCCATATCGATGATGTTTCGTTGAATGGTTCGCACGCTGACACTTGTTGATGATCCAGCATTGAAATCTGCAGCAATTTGCGGAAGGGTTGCACTTTTGTGACGTTGAACGATTCTCTTCAGTCATCTTTGGTGCCGTTCTTGCAGGATCTTTTTTCGCCGCAGTGATGTCTGAGATTTAATGGTTTACCGGATTCCTGATATTCACCGTACACTCGTGGAATGATCGTACTGAAAAATCGCCACTTCATCGCTGCCTCGGAGATGCTGTGCCCTGTCGCTCGTGTGCTGACTATAACACCACGTTCAGACCCACTTAAATCTTGATAACCTGCCATCGTAGCAGCAGTAACAGATCTAAGAATTTCGCCGGACACTTGTTGCCTTTATATAGGCATTGCCGACCGCAGCGCCGTTCACACATCTCTGTATTTGGATACGCATGCGTGCATCAGCTTCTTTGGTCTGTATTTGGATACGCATGCTTCAGTGTACAAATGGTTCAAATGGCTCTGAGCACTATGGGACTTAACAGCTGTGGTCATCAGTCCCCTAGAACTTAGAACTACTTAAACCTAACTAACCTAAGGACATCACACACATCCATGCCCGAGGCAGGATTCGAACCTGCGACCGGCTTCAGTGTAAAACTAAGCTTTAGTGTACAACTAACATTGCCAGATCCATGATAATAACATGTCGACCCTTTGAAGACATGAGTAAGTCTTCGAAAAAGAACGAGATCAATTGATGATTTTGCGAGGTACCTCTTTTGTGGATAAATTACAGCCTTGACATGTAACGAACTTGTTTTAGTTATGTTAGTACACTAAAGAATTTATAGAACGGTGCTACGGCCTACGTTAAATTAATCAAGATTGTGAAAATCTCAGAATTGGGAGAGTAGTTAGAAATGGAGATTGCATATTATCAAAGCTCCCAGCAGGCCGTAAACTGAATGACTGAGGAGAAGAAACCTCACAAAAGCATGGTGCGATCGATTCCCGAATACATATCGTGGACCAAGGCTCTAACCAGCAGATTAATAGGTACAGAAGCAGATTAGGGTGCTGTGTCAGGGGCTCGTGTAGTAATCTCGAGAGTGTTTCAGGATCGCTCCTCCAACTCCAGGGGTAGAAGCAACAAGTGGGGCATTGTGCGTCTCGAAGAGGTTTTACTGTAAATTTCAGAGAGCTTATATTGCAAGAGAAGTCAAGCAACATATCAATTCCTTCCTCAAAGACTGCGTGAAATTATCGTGTTGGTAAAGCAAAAAGTATTAGAGCTGGTAAGGTAGCATACCAAGTTTCATTCTTGCCATTCACCATTCGCGAATGGAACAGTAAAGATGGAAATTATGGAAGTGCACGCAAAAACCTGCACTGTAAAATGTCTGTTAGAGTGAAAATGTAGATGTAGATTTCATTATCCTATAAACCCACCTGTTGCAAATACGGCATAAATTGTAACCAGGTCTCGGTAGAAACACTCTTTGATAATGGCTCTGATTCAAAAAGATGGAGTAAAAATCCTGCTTCCTACTGGGAGCACTCTGTAGACGTTACTTCCATCTGAGACTTGCCAAGAGACACTTCAGCCGAGAGAAGGACTTCGACTCCAGGCTCTGAGGCAGAGCAGCGTTCGGTGCAGGCCAGATGACAGAATTTTACAGCCACTAACAGCTAGCACTCTTGGGCAACGGTAATACTGTAAGTACAGTGAGCAACTGCAGTATTCGCAAATTGAAGTATAGAATGTGGACAAAGATTTCCGATTGATTTTACCACTTTCATCTTTTTAATTCAAGAACATTTATGAACAATCCCGAGCTCAACATGTGTGCAAATTGGATAGTAAGTACATGGGTGTTTCTTTCTCGCACTTCTGCCGAAGTGGGGGAGCACCTTGCTACCGTATTGGTCAGCCGCATTTCAGGCGCTCAAAGCTCAGATAAATTTCATCTCTTTGGTTCCACCAAAGGTGACAAAAGGACCGTCTCAAAGATGATCATATATTGCACATTCACTATCTGTGGTTAGCAGACGACCATACATTCATTCATTTCGCAGATCTCACCAAATTGGATGTAGGGATTTATTTTGTGGGAGTGCACATGTGATCAATTAAATAAATAAATTGTCATTCTTTCCTACACTGGTATCCGGCTTCGGTGTATTAAGTGAAATTGAGTTATTATTTAAAAAACAATGTTGTTATGACAAGAATAACGAAGAATGTTGTACCTATTTTCAATGTCGGGCGGTACTGTACCCTTTCAACTTTTATATCCCACCTGGATAGGCGACTCCTGGGTCTGCTCCTGGGAAGTGCTTCTGTAATGTAGGCCGGGAGTGAAGGAAGCGAGTAGAAGAAAGAGAGGTGAAGCACTTCGGTACTGCATATAACTTTAACACTTTTAATGGAGTCGAAAACACAGGTAAATATCAAATGCATACATAACTTTGGCTAGGATGAGCACGTAGGTGTGAGGCCGTAGTGAATACCGAGCTAGTAATCTATTTCTGCCTCACCGAACACGACTCGCAGACACTTCGCTAACAGTTCTCAGAAACTCACACGAGATAATGCCAAATTCAGAGAACTGGGGTGCACAGAAACCGTCCTGGGGTGAAGCGGTGGAAACAGGAAAGGCACGCAGCCATCCTCTAGCACCTACATTGCCAAATACAGCGTAATAGCAAGCCGACGCTGTGAAGATACGGGGAAGGCTGTATGCACGTAATATGCATGTATATATGTTTGTATGTAATGCTTTCATGTATGCAAGGGTGAGTTTCATACAATTTACATGTTTTGTAGACACGTAAATGATTTGCATGTGTAGGATGTTCTGGATAATGGAGGAGGGGCAACACCTGTAAACAGGCGAACAAAAATACCATTTCTAGCATTGGAATTTGAAAACACTCAAAGATTCATTTTGTCCAATTTTCCGATTGCAGTCTAACCTCAAAAAGACGCAAGTGAAGCAGAAAAATCACATATGCAAAAATTACCAAAGATATTCATACTAACAAATGCACGTATGCACTTGAAAAGGAGAATAAATTCTCGAGACACGTTGTGCTAAGCATCAAAATATAAGTAACCGGAGCAGGTTTCGTTACTTAAATCCTAAATGACACTGTTGCAGACTTAAGTGAAGCATCTAATATGATGCATGAAATTAAAATATTTAACATATTAACTAATTTGTAACGTAACTGAGGTGTGCGTGGCTCGTGTTCGTGCCATCTCGTATTTAACGTCCTGTTTTTGCCGTACTGCCACCTCGTTATGTTAGTTTCAATTATTTGTGTCACTGAGTTGCTGGTTTGCCTGACCGTGAGCGGCAGCAGCAGCGTTTGTGGCCGTTAACGTTCCTGTTACCTGCCCTGGCCGTTGATGTAAATGGAGTTTCCTTATCGTGTCGTTGCTGTCCAGCACTATGTGTCGTTTGACAGCTCTATTATGATTGGTTGTGGGCGCCAGTATCTGCTACGTTGTTCCATTGAACTCCCTGTTGTGCCTTGGTCGGGTGAAGTGAAAGTTATCTTGTCGGTGGGTCCGTTGACTGTCGGTCGGTTGGGTTGTCGTCGGATCGTGAATGGTTGGCCCAACTGCCTGTCTCACCTAAGCGTGCGTTAATGTTTGAATTACAGGCCGACCCTCGAACATCTGAGTGCCCTTGGGTGTACTGCCCTACTTTTTTTAAATTTGTTCTTGTTGTTTGTACTTGTATGGCTTCTAGCCGATTTTTTAAAAATTAGAGTTCTTTTCCTCTTAAGGCCTTCAGCCTAAATTAAAGAACTGTTTCACGTAAGGCCTTTGCTAATTAAAAAAATAATGTTATGGAGTTTTAAGTGTTAGACCTTCAGCCGATTTGAATTTAACTTGTTTACTTCAGCCTTACTAAAGAACTGTTTCTGATTATGTTTGTGTTTTAAGTTATTGGCCTTCAGCCGTTTTTAAATTAAAGTGGCTTTCAGCCGTAATTAATTCGCAAGGATTAAAGCTGTGTGTGTGTGTGTGTGTGTGTGTGTGTTTTTTTAATTTTTTGTGATCTTGTAATGTTTGATCAAGTAATAAAGTTGTATGTTCGAGTGTAACTGACAGCCCTTATTTTGGCCCCTTACCACAATTTATACTATCTGTCCTGTCCTGGGGGATTCGCAAGGCGTTTCAGTGATCAGTCTTAGAAGCTGTTTTATGAAGGGGAAATGGATTCTTTAAAGAATCGGGGTTGGAGAATTACTATTTAGATACTATTGTGACAGTTTTTCGCTAAGGAGTTGCAGTCGTAACGAGATGGTGATTTAAAATCTGGAACTCCTTGTGAACGTGTGACAACCAAGCAAGCCTGTAACAGTAATCTTTTCTCTTTGAACTAAGCGATCATTAGCCGAAAATAAGGTTAGGAGTACTGGGAAGGGGCTAAACGGAGCACGTTTGCTTTCCTGAGATGTAAAGAAGGGTGTGTACAGTAGCGGCGTTTCACTTTGCAAGGGGCTTATGCGCGCCGCGCGTTGAAGACAGGAGCGGCCTTCTCGAGCGGTACCTGTTGGCAGCGGCCAGGGTGAGGAACTGAGGCGTAACTCAGCGCCGCTCACAACACGCGGGGCCGGTCGTAAAGCCGTCCTCGCCGCTACGCGATGCGTCGCCGTAACGCGGCTCGCTACAAGCGGCGCACTGTGCCGTGTACGTCAGCTCACAGCTACCGCGAAACACTGCCGGAGTGGGCCGTCACGGGCACCACGCAGGCACTAGGCGGGTGAAAACTGGACGCTCTGAACACCGACTGGGCGAGGATTGTCCCATTTAAAGACGCGCCGTGTATGCCGCTCGAATGCATCAACTAGATGCAGCCTATGCGACGAGTGTAGTCGCGATATCTGAGCACCCTGTTGTAAGACGTGTATATTTCTATTGTCAGACCACAATTTATGAAACATGTTTATATTTTATTAATACGGTTAAGTAGAAATAATTAATATTTGTCATTTTGGAGATAATTATGGTAGCAGAGAATGTCTGCACCAGAAAGCATTGTTGGCGGGAGAGACCGCACATTGATATAATTTTAAAAAGGGCGGGAGAGCCCGCGCATTGATGCACTTTGTAATGCTAGCAGGGACTGTCGGCACCAGAAAGCATTGTTGGCGGGAGAGACCGCACTTTAGCGTTCGTAGGAAGTCAGCAGTAAGCGAAATGCGAAGCGAGTCGGTAGCAGGTCTGAAGCGAGAGGTTGAGAGGAGCGGTGTGCCTGCCAGCCACCAGCTGTGATTTACAAGAGATTAGAAACGGATGTACAGAGACATCAGCCAACTACTATCGTAGGAGGAACTAACATTATTGACCTTTTTTTTTGAGAAACTCAAGACTACTGAAGGTATGTTTGCGCAATGCTAGTTGTAATATTATTGTAAAAAGTAAGTCCCATTTGAACGTTTGTAAAATCATTTCATTACCAGCAGTAAATATTTGAAGAAACGTTTTCAGAATATAATTAATCTTTGCCAGCAATATTGCATTACTGATTATAATCCATTCCAAAAACCATCAACGTAAAACTTTGCAAAATTTTATTGTTGTCAAGAAAAAGTTTAACTATGAATTACGTAACTTCAGTCAAATTAATTAAAGAATAACGTCAGCTTTGCTACTAAAGAATAACGTCAGCTTTGGTAATAAATACAGCCACTTATTATGACAGCCCACCAGCAGCTAATAGAGCATAGTAAAACAGGGTAAGTATATTCATGTCGCAGTTCGATGTAGCAGTCAGATGGCGATCCAGTAACAGTAAAAAAGGTAAGGAACAGTTTTGAGCTATTGCAGGTAACGGCTGAGGGCCACGACGACGACACGTTCTATGTTTCGTCGAAATAATCAGTAAATCACTTTTAATAAGCAGCATTTAAATATGTATGCGAAGATTGCACTTCTTATTATTGAGAAAGAGAACTAATTTCAAAGGGAAAATTTCATTTGTCATTATTAAGCAAGAGATAGAAATCCTAAGGGAAGGTTTCATAGGTTATTGTAGAAGGGAAGGTTGCGTAAAAAAAAAGAGATATAGAGGAGACGGGAAGGTTTCACTGTTACAGACGGATTATAATGTGTGCTTTTTTATTATTATTGTAGCTGCAGTTTTTTTTATTTTACCTGCTGGGTAACGATGTAGTACTGGGTCAAATGCTTACCGGAAATCGAGAAATCCTACATCTAACTACAAAAATCTGCGTCTACCCATATGTACAGTGTGCTGTTTTTTGGGTCATCAATCTCGATGAGCCCGCCACAAATTCCTCTCCTCTGCCAGCTTCTTCATCTCAGAGTAACACTAGCAACCAACGTACTCAATGATTTGCCGGATGTATTCCAATCTCTCTCTTCCTCTACAACTCCCTCTAGTACCATGGAAGTCACTCACCGATGTCTTAACAGATGTCCTATCATCCTCTCACTTCTCCTTGTCCGTGTCTTTTATACATTACTTTCCTCTCCGATTCTGCGCAGAACCTTCTCATTCCTTACCTTATCAGTCCTCCTAACTTTCAACATTCTCATTACTTTAGTCTTTCTTCGATTTACTCTCAGCCCATATTTTGTACTCATTTCCCTGTAATACTCTTCCACTTTCACTCAGGATATCAGCGTCGTCATCGAATCTTGTCATTGGTATCCTTTCACCTTGAATTTTAAATCCACTCTTGAACCTTTCATTTCCACCATTGCTTCTTCGTGTGCAGATTGAACAGTAGGGGTGAAAAACTACATCCCTGTCTTACACTTTTTTTGATCCGGATACTTCGTTCTTGGTATTTGTGGCGTCGATAGTTAGGATGCCACAACGTAGGTGCACGCTCTCTTAAGTTGGCACTACGAGAGAAGACTAACTACACCGACCACAGCGCCCTCTGGCCGACGCTGTGGAGCTCAACGAGTGCCATCTTCATTTCGGTCCATTTGATCAAGAGCAGACGGCCTGGAAATATCGCTTCTACTACCGAGTGGGCTAGCTTGCTATTGAGACTTTGTATTAGTTACGTTCAGCTAAAGTTTGGACAGCAACGAGTATTTGTTAGCTTTGAGATTATACAGAACGGTCATCCTAACTTCACAGGATTAGACATGGACTACGGCCTCACACCTACGTGCTAATCCTAGCCAAAGTTATGTATGCATTTGATATTTACTTGTGTTTTCGACTCTATTAAAAGTGTTAAAGTTACACGCAGTACCGAAGTGCTTCACCTCTCTTGCTTCTACTCGCTTCCTTCACTCCCGGCGTATATTACAGAAGCAGTTCCCAGGAGAAGACCCACGCGCCACCTATCCACGTGGGATACAAAAGTCTTCCACTCCTATTATTCCCTTTTGGCTCTCGTACATGTTGTATATCACCAGTCTCTCTCTATAGCTTACCCCTATTTTTCTTAGAATTTCGAACAATTTGCACCATTTTACACTGTCGAACGCTTTGTCCAGGTTGACAGATCCTATGAACGTGTCTTAATTTTTCATTTGTCTCGCTTCCATCATAAACCGCAACATCAGAATAACTTCTCTGGTGCCTTTACCTTTTCTAAAGCGAAAACGATCGTCATCTAACACATCCTCAGTTTTCTTTTCCGTTCTTCCGTATATTATTCTTGACAGCAACTTGGATGACGTTTTTCCGAAAGTCTGCTCGTATACCGCCAGACACATGCATTCTACACACCAACACGAATAGTCGTTTTGTTGCCACTTTTCCCAACCATTTTACACTCCTGGAAATTGAAATAAGAACACCGTGAATTCATTGTCCCAGGAAGGGGAAACTTTATTGACACATTCCTGGGTTCAGATACATCACATGATCACACTGACAGAACCACAGGCACATAGACACAGGCAACAGAGCATGCACAATGTCGGCACTAGTACAGTGTATATTCACCTTTCGCAGCAATGCAGGCTGCTATTCTCCCATGGAGACGATCGTAGAGATGCTGGATGTAGTCCTGTGGAACGGCTTGCCATGCCATTTCCACCTGGCGCCTCAGTTGGACCAGCGTTCGTGCTGGACGTGCAGACCGCGTGAGACGACGCTTCATCCAGTCCCAAACATGCTCAATGGGGGACAGATCCGGAGATCTTGCTGGCCAGGGTAGTTGACTTACACCTTCTAGAGCACGTTGGGTGGCACGGGATACATGCGGACGTGCATTGTCCTGTTGGAACAGCAAGTTAACTTGCCGGTCTAGGAATGGTAGAACGATGGGTTCAATGACGGTTTGGATGTACCGTGCACTATTCAGTGTCCGCTCGACGATTACCAGTGGTGTACGGCCAGTGTAGGAGATCGCTCCCCACACCATGATGCCGGGTGTTGGCCCTGTGTGCCTCGGTCGTATGCAGTCCTGATTGTGGCGCTCACCTGCACGGCGCCAAACACGCATACGACCATCATTGGCACCAAGGCAGAAGCGACTCTCATCGCTGAAGACGACACGTCTCCATTCGTCCCTCCATTCACGCTTGTCGCGACACCACTGGAGGCGGGCTGCACGATGTTGGGGCGTGAGCGGAAGACGGCCTAACGGTGTGCGGGACCGTAGCCCAGCTTCATGGAGATGGTTGCGAATGGTCCTCGCCGATACCCCAGGAGCAACAGTGTGCCTAATTTGCTGGGAAGTGGCGGTGCGGTCCCCTACGGCACTGCGTAGGATCCTACGGTCTTGGCGTGCATCCGTGCGTCGCTGCGGTCCGGTCCCAGGTCGACGGGCACGTGCACCTTCCACCGACCACTGGCGACAACATCGATGTACTGTGGAGACCTCACGCCCCACGTGTTGATCAATTCGGCGGTACGTCCACCCGGCCTCCCGCATGCGCCCTCGCTCAAAGTCCGTCAACTGCACATACGGTTCACGTCCACGCTGTCGCGGCATGCTACCAGTGTTAAAGACTGCGATGGAGCTCCGTATGCCACGGCAAACTGGCTGACACTGACGGCGGCGGTGCAGAAATGCTGAGCAGCTAGCGCCATTCGACGGCCAACACCGCGGTTCCTGGTGTGTCCACTGTGCCGTGCGTGTGATCATTGCTTGTACAGCCCTCTCGCAGTGTCCGGAGCAAGTATGGTGGGTCTGACACACCGGTGTCAATGTGTTCTTTTTTCCATTTCCAGGAGTGTAGATATTCTGATGGAATGTTATCTACCCCTTCTGGCTTATTTGATCTTAACTCTTCCAAAGGTATTTTAAATTCTGCTTCTAATACTAATCCGCTATCTCTTCTAAGTCGACTTCTGTTCTTCTTCTATCACACCTCGTAGAGGTCGTCAAGGCACTCTTTCTATCTATCCGCTCTCTCCTCTGCATTTAACAGCGGAATTCCCGTTGCACTCTTTATGTTAACACCCTTGCTTTTAATTTCACCGAAGGAATTATAGATCAGAATCGGAGCGAGTAAGAGCCGAATGTTACAGGTTGCACATTTTACAAATCAAGGCGCCGCTGTTACATTAGTGCTAACTGACTGTTATATATTGCGATAAAAAAGCGCGCTGTTTCTGTATTAATTTGCCCATGGAAACTTGCGTTTAAGGTCTAACATGGAATAGTATAGCTTATCATTCATTTTTGTAATTTATTACAATAGTTAATCACCATTTAGAGACTACACACTACATCTTCATCACATGTTTTCTGATGCCGTCGTTACAGACTCGGTAACGCATCGAAAGTGAGTATAGGTCAACGCAGTTTTTAGTCATTCTCTGAACAGATATTAAATATTAAAATAAATTTACAGCCGTCTTCGAAAAAGAATTATCTGCGTAAATATATGTATAAACAGAACAATTTTCACTTCTGACCTGTCTTTATATTGCTGTATAATCTGCTTGACTGGAACGCTCTCTTTCAAATTCTAAAGGTAGGAGGAGTAAAATACAAGGAGGGAAAGGCTATTTACAAATTGCCCACGGACCAAAGAAAAATTTGGAGAAAGAATTAAAGTTCAGGGAGAAGAAATAAAAGCTTTGAGGTTTGCCAATGATATTGTAATTTTGTCACAAACAGCAAATGACTGGAAAGAGCAGTTGAATGGAACGGATAGTGTTTTGAAAGGTGGGTATAACATCAGCATCAGCAAAACAAAAGAAAGGGTAGTTGAGTGTAGTCGAATTAAATTAGGTGATACTGAGGGAAGTAGATTAGGAAATGCGACACTTAAAGCAGTAGACGAGTTTTGCTATTTGGGCAGCAAAATAACTGATGATTGCCCAAGTAGAGAAGGTATAAAGAGTAGGCCGACAATGAAAAGAAAAGCGTTTCTGAAGAAAAGAAATTTGTTTACATTGTATATACCGTGGATTTAAGTGTTACGAATCTTTTCAGAAAGTATTCGTATGAAGTGAAGCCATATAAGGAGACATCGACGGTAAACGATTTAGACAAGAAAGGAATAAAAGCTTTTGAAATGTGGTTCTACAGAAGAATGCTGAAGATTAGGTGAGTAGATCACATAACTAATGAGGAGGTACTGAACGGAATGGGGAGAAAAGAAATTTGTAGCAGAATCTGACTAGGAGAAGGGATCAGTTGATAGGACACCTCTGAGACATCAAGGGATCGCCAGTTTAGTATTCGATGGTGGAAAACGTGTAGGGGGGGGGGGGGGGGTCTGCGACGGGGGTTGTAAGAATCATAGAGGGAGACCAAGAGATGAATACGAGGTGCGGCTAGAAAAAAACCGGACTGATGCTGGAAAAAACATTTATTTACAATTATTTACAATTTCATGTTATCTCCTTCAATGTACTCTCCTCCTCGGTCTCTACACCGCTCCATACGAATTTTCCACTGTTCATAGCAATGCTGCAGATCATTTTCGGTAAGTCCATACATTACTTCCGTCGCTTTTTCTTTTACTGTTTCAACAGTCTCAAATCTAGTTCCTTTCAAAGCTGACTTGACTTTAGGGAAAAGAAAAAAGTCACAGGGGCCAAATCAGGTGAGTAGGGTGGATGATCTAAGATGGGAATGTTGTGTTTTGCCAAAAACGTCTTCACTGACAACGCACTGTGAGCTGGGGCATTGTCTTGGTGAAGGATCCATGACTTTTTTCTCCACAAATCGTTCCGTTTTCTCCGTACTCGCTCACGTAGGGTAGCCGGAACGCTAATGTAGTAATGCTGATTCACTGTTTGTCCCTCTGGTACCCAATCAATGTGCACAATCCCTTTGATGTCAAAAAAAAAAACAATCATCATTGCCTTGAATTTCGATTTTGACATTCGTGCTTTTTTTTGTCGTGGAGAACCAAGAGTTTTCCAATGCATCGATTGGCGTTTATTTTCGGGATCGTAAGTAAAAAACCACGATTCATCGCAAGTAATAACATTTTGTAAGAAGGTGGGATCACTTTCAATGTTTTCCAGAATGTCAGAACAAATCATTCGTCGACGTTCCTTCTGTTCAATTGTGAGACACTTTGGAACCATTTTTGAACACACTTTGTTCATGTTGAAACTTTCATGAAGAATCTGCCTAACACTTTCCTTGTCAACTCAGACACTGCTCTGATTGTTAAACGGCGATCTTGTCGAACAAGTTTACCGATTTTTTCAATGTTTGCATCAGTTTTTGCTGACAATGGTCTGCCAGTGCGAGTGTCATCACTGGTGTCTTCGCGGCCATCTTTAAATCGTTTAAACCACTCAAACACTTGTGTTCGCGATAAACAATCATCGCCGTACACTTGTTGTAACATTACAAACGTTCCACTTGCAGATTTTCCTAGTTTGAAACAAAATTTGATGTTAACACGCTGTTCTTTCTGTACTCTCAACATTTTCCGACGCACAGACAAAACGTCAACTACTTAAAACAGACGCCACGGGCAGACTGAGTGCAGGAGGCAGATGAAACTCGAGCAGTAGGCGGAGCGAGAGTCACGTGACAGGCCACGCGACTTTCAGCCTTATTGCATTCGTTTTATTGTTTCACCAGTACTAGTCCGGTTTTTTTCTAGCCACACCTCGTACAGTAAGCATATTCAGAAAGACGTTTGTTGCAGCAGCTATTCGGAGATGAAGAGGCTCGAACAGGATAGAGTAGCGTGGAGGGCTGCATCAAAGAAGTCTTCGGACGAAAGAAAACAAAGACAACTTGTTTCTGTCATTAGGCACGTCGGACGTTTTGGGACATTTTAACTTGCACTTGAAAATGGCTGTAAAGCCAGAATCATGACGGTGCGAAATAAGTGAATAGTAATTTACAGTTTGGTAGCGAAAATTTCATTCAAAACGACTGCGTAGTAGCGGGAATGTCGCGAGTCCGCGATTGTACTTGCAAACTAGTCTGCTCGCTCCCCTTTCTGGCCGAGTCGAGTCCCCTGGTACCCGACAGCAGACACAGGTGAGGAGTGGCCTGCGGCGGAGACTCAGGAGTTGAGTCCACGGGCACACAACGAGATCGCGAGGCCCACGAGAAAGGCAGGCAGGCAGGCAGGCAGGCAGGATTCGAACCTGCGACTGTAGCGGTCGCTCGGTTCCACACTGAAGCGCCTAGAACCGCTCAGCCACTCCGGCCGGCGCAGCACCCTAGAGCGCTCGGCTAATCCCGCGCGGCGTCTATTTTGTACGGGCTGTAAATAAATAGTTGCCACTATTAAAGTTCCAACCCTTGTATCTCGTCGGCTTCACGGTTTCGGAGATGACGTCACAGGACTCGCTGGCGAGTTTAAAGCGAATGTACTGACGTCTGCTGTGTCCCCTACTCAAGCCATCACCTAGCACGCGGCCTTCAGTACCAAATAGGCGTGTCAAATTGAGTACATGATATTTCTCTTTGGGAAACTAACTTGGCTTCTGCTTACGAAGGGACAGCCTGAGAACGCTAATGTGTACCGAAATCGGTAGACAGCGGGCGAAACAAAAATTCTGCGGCTATAAACTAAAATTTTGCAAAAACAGACATAATGTCTTATGGGATAACAGCAATCAGTGATTTTATAATGTTACTTTAAATCCGTCTTGATTGCAAATTTTTTTATTATTATTCATATGACCGGTTTCGGTTCATTCAGAACCATCTCCAGATCTGTAAAAATAATTATACTAATTTACTATTTCACGAAAGCAAATCTTTTTCATCCTATCTTATCAACATCAAATGTACCAGAACGTACCTGATATTTAAGTTACAGGAGTAACCCGTCCAATTCAGCAACTTTCACATGCTACGTCACATAAAATTGGTTGGCAGAGTGCACGTCATTTATATTAATTATGACACTATTACCGACAGGTGGCGTCTGGTACATTTGTTACATTCCATTTGCACATACTGTATTCAGTAGATCTTTTTTATATTAAAAATATGTAATTAAAATATGTAGATGTCAAAGCTAAAATCTGTCCTTGTCAGGATTAAAAAACAGTAAAATTATCATTTTTATACGATCTAACAGGCATAGGGCGATTTATATATCTATGGTGCTGGTGTGAACTTGTTTTCTTCTACGGTCTGCTTCCGTGGTTCCCGCCACTTTGGTGTTGTGCCGCGGTCCGCTCAGTCGTCTGCTGTCCATCGCCGCGGGCAAGAGGGCCGCACAGGAGGGCCCCGTTAACGACGCCAGGCGTTGCACGCGTCTTCCGGCTTCTCCACCGCGCACCATCTCTCATCCCTCGGCCTGGATCTCCATACGCAACAGTTGTCATCTTAGTAGGTCGTCATAAATGCTAAAATAGGCGTTATGATTGAATTCGCTTTGTTCGTTGAGGATTAAATCCGGATCTTTATTTTTATGGGTGTATATTTCGATCTCTTCTAAAATGTTAAGGAACCGTCCCTTGTGAGCTCTATGCAGGATGTCTACTAAAACAAATACTGTTTCCTTTTTATTATTATTAGCATGATTATCATTTGTTGGTTGGTCGGTTTGGGGGAAGGGGACGAAACAGAGAGCTCATCGGTCCCATCGCATAAGGAAGGAAATCGTTCATGCCCTTTTTAAAGGAGCCATCCCAGCATTTGCCTGAAGCGATTTAGGTAAGTTACGGAAAACCTAAATCACGATGGTTGGACGTGGATCTAAACCGTCGTTCTAACGAGTACGAGTCCAGTCTGCTAACCACTTCGCCACCTCACTCGGTATCTTCTTGGAGATGTGGTCCGTCAATGCAACCAAATAAAATGAAAAGTGCAAGCGATATATGCGATGTGTCGAATGCGGGTGAAAGAACGCCAGAAATCGGAGAGCTGGAGCATGGAAACTAACGAATACATCTCCAGGATCACATGCATGAGTTAACAGCGCTGGAAATCGCCGCTGAATATGGTTTCTTTCCCAAATACAAGAAGCGAAACGCGTATGCCAATAAACAAACTGCTTTCAGTTAGTTATATAGACGGAACATACCTCCTCGAATTTAAAGCAACTAAGGGAAAGACGGAAAACAGAAAAATGACGATAAATAAAAGACTGTTTTCCGTTCTATGCCCGTTTCGCTTACTTTTATTTGGGAAGCATCCTCATTGTCCCAAAATACGTGTTTGTTGTAAGTAGACGCAGTTTGTTGTGGGATTTCCGATAAGCATTTGGCTCGGTACCACACCTACGCTCATTACCAAAGGTACGATCGTGTGGTGCACCGACCGAGATTCGTGACTGGCTTGAGGATTTTTTTGGTAGAGATGTAGAAGTAACTTCAGATGTGACGGCACCCACGCTGTTAATGTTGTATATTAATGACCTTGCACACAATATTAACAGTGACCTCAGACTTTTCGGAGGTGATACAGTTATCTACAAGAAAGTACTGTCTGAAAGAAGCCACACGAATATGCAGCTGGATCGACAAGATCTCAGAGTGGTGCAGAGACTGGCATCTTACTTTAAATGTTCAAAAATGCAATATTATGGACTTCACAAAACAAAAAACGCAGTATGCAGTCAGAAATGGAATCGGTTAACACATACAAACGCCCGAATGTAACACTTTGTAGCGATATGAAATGGAGCGATGTCATAGACTCAGTCGTAGGCAAAGTAGGTGGCAGACTGCGGTTTATAGGTAGAATATTAGGGAAATGTAATCTATCTACAAAGGACACTGCTTAAAAAGTCAATCGCGCAACCCAGCCTAGAATATTACTCAAGTACGTGGGAGCCGTGGTAAACAGGATTAACAGGGGATGTCAGGATGGACAGCATGGATGGTCACATGTTTATCTGAGCAGTGGGATTGTGTCACGGAGATGCTGATGAAACTGAACTGGCCGACACTAGAAACAGTCGCAAACTACCCCGAGAAAAACATTTTAGTTTCAAAAACCAGATTTAAGTTGAAACTTCCTGGCAGATTAAAACTGTGTGCCGGACGGAGACTCGAACTCGGGAACAGATTTAAGTTGGTTGGTTGATTTGGGGGAGGGGACCAAACAGCGACGTCATCGGTACCTATCGGATCACGTAAGCATGGGGAAAGAAGCCGGTCGTGCCGTTTCGAAGGAACCATCCCGGCATTGGCCTGAAGCGATTTAGCGAAATCACGGGAAACCTAAATCAGGATGGCCGGACACGAGTTTGAACCGTCGTCCTCCCGAATGCGAGTTCAGTGTGCGCCGGTTCTCTCGGTGAGGTTTAAGTCATGAATCCCTTAATAACCGTTCGCGTACGGGCCGTGAGCAGAAGATTACACTAGTTACAGAGTGCACCGAGGCGTTTAAAAATTTTTTCCCCGCGCCATACGTAAATGAAACGGTAAGGAGCCGTAATAACTGGTACAATGTCAGCTACCCTACACATCTCCAAGACCGATCAAAACTTCACGGACTGCGTGACGTACGGAGGTTTGGACGGTTCTGAAAGCGGGCTTGGATAGTGCAAGTAGTTAAGGCAACCGCTCGCGACAACCGGGAAATCAGGGTTCGAGCCCCGATCCGGCACAAATTTTTATTTGTCACAAACACCTGACGTCAATCCGGATTCGTAAAATGCGAATCCATTTCGGTAAAGCACCTGGCCTCGCCAGATTTTCTACACACAGGACAAAATTCCCAGACCTATCTCAATGAAAAAAACTGTATTAAGGACTAACATTTCATTACTGTCTTAGTTAACGTTTAAGATAAGCGAATCCAGTACAAGAAACTCACCGCACGTATCATAAATGTAATACTTTTGAAAATGTAAAAGAAAGTAGTTAACAATGTTTCTTATTAATGGCGTTAACTGCATGTATGAACAGTTTCTCCTTTGTCGCTGAATGTGGATATCTGACGTGACACGGTTCCCTGTAATTCCTGAATGAATCGCTTCCGTGCAGCTTTTGACGATTTCTAAATCATAATGCTTAGCGTTTAATAATGTGTGTCAAATAGCGAACTGTTCAAGGTGTCATAAAGGTTGTAACCCCCCTATGCCCTCTTCTACTTAACTAGGAAAAACGCCGATGATCACAACTATCAAAGAATATTTTCAATCCATAACGGTGCATTTTTGTTTTCTTGAGCAAGGTGTCCTTACATGAAAAGGAAGGCTGGAGCTGGCAACACATCACCTCTGTGTATTTGAACCTATTATTAATATACACTCCTGGAAATTGAAATAAGAACACCGTGAATTCATTGTCCCAGGAAGGGGAAACTTTATTGACACATTCCTGGGGTCAGATACATCACATGATCACACTGACAGAACCACAGGCACATAGACACAGGCAACAGAGCATGCACAATGTCGGCACTAGTACAGTGTATATCCACCTTTCGCAGCAATGCAGGCTGCTATTCTCCCATGGAGACGATCGTAGAGATGCTGGATGTAGTCCTGTGGAACGGCTTGCCATGCCATTTCCACCTGGCGCCTCAGTTGGACCAGCGTTCGTGCTGGACGTGCAGACCGCGTGAGACGACGCTTCATCCAGTCCCAAAAATGCTCAATGGGGGACAGATCCGGAGATCTTGCTGGCCAGGGTAGTTGACTTACACCTCCTAGAGCACGTTGGGTGGCACGGGATACATGCGGACGTGCATTGTCCTGTTGGAACAGCAAGTTCCCTTGCCGGTCTAGGAATGGTAGAACGATGGGTTCGATGACGGTTTGGATGTACCGTGAACTATTCAGTGTCCCCTCGACGATCACCAGTGGTGTACGGCCAGTGTAGGAGATCGCTCCCCACACCATGATGCCGGGTGTTGGCCCTGTGTGCCTCGGTCGTATGCAGTCCTGATTGTGGCGCTCACCTGCACGGCGCCAAACACGCATACGACCATCATTGGCACCAAGGCAGAAGCGACTCTCATCGCTGAAGACGACACGTCTCCATTCGTCCCTCCATTCACGCCTGTCGCGACACCACTGGAGGCGGGCTGCACGATGTTGGGGCGTGAGCGGAAGACGGCCTAACGGTGTGCGGGACCGTAGCCCAGCTTCATGGAGACGGTTGCGAATGGTCCTCGCCGATACCCCAGGAGCAACAGTGTCCCTAATTTGCAGGGAAGTGGCGGTGCGGTCCCCTACGGCACTGCGTAGGATCCTACGGTCTTGGCGTGCATCCGTGCGTCGCTGCGGTCCGGTCCCAGGTCGACGGGCACGTGCACCTTCCGCCGACCACTGGCGACAACATCGATGTACTGTGGAGACCTCACGCCCCACGTGTTGAGCAATTCGGCGGTACGTCCACCCGGCCTCCCGCATGCCCACTATACGCCCTCGCTCAAAGTCCGTCAACAGCACATACGGTTCACGTCCACGCTGTCGCGGCATGCTACCAGTGTTAAAGAGTGCGATGGAGCTCCGTATGCCACGGCAAACTGGCTGACACTGACGGCGGCGGTGCACAAATGCTGCGCAGCTAGCGCCATTCGACGGCCAACACCGCGGTTCCTGGTGTGTCCGCTGTGCCGTGCGTGTGATCATTGCTTGTACAGCCCTCTCGCAGCGTCCGGAGCAAGTATGGTGGGTCTGACACACCGGTGTCAATGTGTTCTTTTTTCCATTTCCAGGAGTGTATTTCTTCTGCATGCATCACTTGAAAAAGAGATTTCTTGACGTCTCATATCGCCCTCATCATCAGACGCTAAAAGCAACGCCCTGTTGATGTAGTCATCTTTGCCTCTCCCACGCCATCTGTATCATTTGGTTGTATTTAATGCAATTACTTCCTCTGAGAACATTTTACAGTACGAATGTTCTGGGATTGCTTTTTGGTTTTTAAGGTTCCCTACCTCAGTCGGTAGAACCGGATCCCTATAGGATCACTTTGTTGTCCGTCTGTCTGTCCAACTGTTAGAAACGATTTTTCTCTGAAACGGGTAGACGGGTCAAGTTGACATTTATGTCGCATACTAAGTATACGGTCAGTGGCGGTGTAAAAACTTAGAGCTTCTCAGCCAATTCTCTCAAAAGATACGCAATTTACGTCATTTATGTAACATATTTTGATGCTCACGAACTTACTCATCAAGACCTGTAGTATACTTCTCGTAGGTCCAGAACCATGAAATTTGGCAAGAAGCAAGGTTTCACTGTACAAGTAAAGGAAAAAGTGTGAAAGTAGTTAATTTGTATTTATATCACACCGAAAACACTTTTTTTTTGTCCCACGGTCTGCCTGTCCGTCCGTTTATTAAGTTCCAATTTATGGCACATACTACGCTCTATGGTCCTTTGGTGGTGTAACAACCGTTAGATTCTACGTCAATGTAGTCAAAAGATACGACCATTTATGTGACACATTTTGATACTCGGAAACTCACTCATTAAAATCTATAGGGTACTTCCCCTTGACGAAGAATCATGGAATTTGGCAAGAAGAAATGTTTCACAGTAAAAGTGAAGGAAAAAAAAAATCAGAAAATTGTTAATTTATGAGTATACCGCACGAAAAGTATATTTTTTTGTCAATTGTTGTCCAGCCTCAAACTTGAAATTAAAACAATGTCCAGTTAATTTACTTTTCCTTCTCTGTGCCATGTTAATGTGTGTCCTTTTCTCTTTGATTTCCTCTCATATTTGTTCATTAGCTTTTCTTTCAGTCCAGTATTTTTTTCTTTTGGTTCATATTCACATCTCTGTTGCCTCTTTATCTTTTCCTGTTTTCCCACAAGCCACCCTTCATAACCGTAGCATAAAATGCTCCAAATATATGTCTTGACGAATTTAATTCTTCCTTACATCTTATGGCTGTTAATAAAAAGCTCTTATATCTGAATGTGTTTTGTGAGTGCAGTGATCATTTTTATTAAAAACAGTCAAGTGCATAATTTCTGTACAACCGTGATAGTAACAAAAAAGGAAAGCAAAATTTTGATAGATCTACGATGTATGTCTCGCAGAAATATTACGTACACGTCATTATCCTTGTGCAGTAGTTAAGATGTAATTATGAACTAATAACGAATAGCCATAATAGAGTGTATTCGCTCACTTGGAGTCTGTATATTTCTCCTCCGCCCAAAAAGGTAAAAATAAATCTCCATGTTCTGGACTGACAGGCACTATACTCCGTTTATAATAAGAATAAACCTCATGTAAACATTACACTATGTATTCTTCCGCGTTTGTTGGAACCTCATTGGACTTAATTTCATGTGGAGCGGAAGCCATGTTGTCTCGTGTACTGTCAAGCATGATAATGACAATACGTTTTATGCTGTGCATCACCCGTACGTAGACTCAACGATGATACGGGGCAACAGTTTTACCGGTGCATTTAACTTGGACAGCACTGATCCAACTAATCTCTAATATTGTGAACAGTTGTACTATAGACTTAAAAAGAGACGAACCGAGAAACAACATAGCTTCGAATTTCATTTAATTTTTAAACAGAAGGAAATAATATTGGCAAAACTCAAGCAATACTCTTCTTAGATGTACAGACGGAAAACATAATATGCTCTCGATCTTAGCTAACATCGTGTTGTAATCAAAAACAACTGATGAAAATTCCTGACATTAACAAGAGTAATTTTTCCTCACGAGCTATGTGTGGCGTAAAAGCGCATTGCTGATTTCCCATATATGTAAATATTGAAGCCACTGAAGGTTTTACAGTAACTCGTTTGGTAATCTCTGAACTCCTTTCATATCGGACTCCGCGGAATACGGCACATTTCTGTTCTGCCGCCCTGATAACGGGGCGATCAGCAACAGAATCCGAAGCTACCAAAAAGTCAAGACCTCTTTCATGACGTGCATTTCTGCATTTCGCCTCCGTTCTGCAGTGACGTGTCAGGAAGCTTTGTGCATTAATTCCAGTACTTTTGGAAGTTTAATGTCTTGTTATTTCTCGCGACAAATCCCTTAACTTGGCTCCAGATCAGTTCTATTGGGTTTAGATTGCAGTGTTACGGTGACACCTGTAAAAAATGCGGCATTTATACAGTGTGCTCGACGCCACGAAAATTATTGTTTTCCATTTTTCTACGATGCCTATCTCTCTGGCTTGTGTGAGACCACATCTTTCCTACAAAATAATGGGAATATTCAAATGAACAGAATTTGATTTTTCATTTTACTCCAAAAATTTAATTCTGTAATTTTTCTGAACTTGAACAATCTTTAACAATCTTTTATAAAATGTCGATAATTAAGAATGTATATTTGCAATGAAAACCAGAATTTTGCATGCAATATGTAATCAGGAACTAGAAGACATTCATTTTTCTTAAAAATTATTGTTCAGTATGTGAAAATTAATATATATTTTATGAATTTCATATTTAAATGATTTAAGTATTCAAACCGAACAAAAAAAGATTACAGATCACAATGAATTTCGAACCGCTGCCCGCCAGCATACACGATTATCATTCTACCATGCTACTGTTCACGCCACGCATGTAACTGAAATACCTTCCCTTATGTTTACTGCTCAGTGTTTATCTAAAGACGCCAAAGCCGATTTTTCTCTATAATCTTGTGAAAAACATCAACAACAATTTTTTTCTCTCCGGTGTTCCGAGCGCGTGTTTCACTACGAAGCAGGAAGCAGTGTCATCCGTTCTCACTGTACGTACGAAGAGCGAGAGAATCAGAGCACAGGCAGCGTTTACAGACACTGTGACTGCACACGATTTCTGAAATAAAAATTATGTAGCTAAAGCATAATTAAGATAGACGTTAAAGGGCGCTAACACATCAGAACGTCTTAAAGGTTCTTTTACGGTGACACAGTAATAAGATATCTAATTCACAAATTGGACCTACTTCCAAGAGCATAACAACACCAGTGCACGAAAGCTACGGATGCTGACGAATCATCGCTTTTGTGTTTGTTTACATCAGGTTTATTCTTGTGATGAACGAAGTGTAGTACAATGAAGAGCGCGCTGAGAGACTTGAGACGGTGGTGGGAGTAGCGCTGTGGCGCCAGAAGGCTAAACGGCTATTAACTTCAGCTGGCGCCTTACACCGTGGCGCCAGCCGGATCGTGCCGGCAAAATTAGGGGATTTCCACGTACAAATTGATTGGCGCCAGACGTCTAGGCTCATTGTGAAGTGCTTGTTTCAACTTCCAGGGCAATGACCTCGGACAACGGTCACGTCGCCGTGCAGGCTGGATTCGGTCCACCACCGGTAGGCAAGAGCGAAAGTTTGTGACGGATCTCTACTGCTGTTACGGACAAAACCTCTGATCGGAAACCACCTAACGGCGCTGAGAGAACCCTTGGTAGAATTAGCGACAAACTTATCAAAATTTCGGTCTTTGAAGTAGACGAAATTCTTCTACTTCGGAAGCAAAATAACGCATGACGGACGATGCTAGAAGAATACTGTGTAAAAAAGAGGGGCAAAAAATGCATTCCTGACGTAAAGAAGTCTGCTTGCACCAAGCATCATCTTTGATTTGAGGAAGTAATTTCTGGGAGTGTCAGTCTGGAATCGAATTTTGTATGGACGTTATAACACTAACCTATATTTACAGTTCTGCAACTTAATCGTCATAGTTATTGAAATCCAAGTAATTTTATCCTTCTGCCGGATTTATTTACCGTGATTGTGCATCTAATGGATAAAAGTAACCGGACTATGTCTATCGTTTCCCGACAGACCAATGTATCACAAGGAATGCTACAACAACAACGATTTTTAAACCAATGTTCCTCAGACTATAGTAACTATATGTGACAAGAATGACGCAAACTGTCGCCCGCTCAAATCGAACAAGTAATTTCAAAGCAAACCTTAGTAATTATAGCATTTCGAGAATGAAACTGAAACTTTCAATTCTCCTTCCTTTCAAAACTCAATACGAAAATAAATTCAGACGAGAACAAACTAGCAGGGTCAACTACGAGGGTTGGAACTTTAATAGTGGCAACTATTTATTTATAGCTCGTACGAAATAGATACGTGTTTCAAAGTTTTACTGTCCTTCAAAGTAGTCGCCAGCATTGTGTATAGCCCGTTTCCAGCGATGTGGAAGTCGTAGGATACTCTTAGCAGTGACAGTTGTGTTGACAGTTCGAAGCGGCGCGGGCTATTGCCCGACGAATTTGTAGCATTTCTGAAGTGAATGCTGTGATGTGTTTCCTTCAGTTTAGAAATAGTGTTGAACTCAGGAAAGCTTAAGTCAGGGGAGTGCAGTAGGTGGTATAGCACTTAGCAGTCCCATCAGTCAAACAAATCAGTAATAATCAGTAATAGCTTGCACTGTAAGTGCTTGAACATTGTCCTGCAAAACGATGGTCAGCTCCTGCAGAAAGTGTCATCACTTCTGTCTCTATGCTGTTCATTTTTGGAACACAACCTACGACCAGCTTAGAGACAGAAGTGATGACACTTTCTGCAGGAGCTGACCATCGTTTTGCAGGACAGTGCTCAAGCACGTATAGTGCAAGCTGTCACTGATTTGTTTGACTGATGGGGCTGCTAAGTGCTATACCACCTACTGCTCTCCCCTGACTTAAGCTTTCCTGAGTTCAACTCGATTTCTAAACTGAAGGAAACGCTTCACAGCATTCGCTTCAGGAATGCTGCAAATTCGTCGGGCAATAGACCGCGCCGCTTCGAACTGTCAACACAACTGGCACTGCTAAGATTATCCTGGCAACGGGTTATACACAATGCTGGTGACTACTTAGGAGGTTAGTAAAACTTCGAAACACGTATCTATTTTGTACGAGCTGTAAATAAATAGTTGCCACTATTAAAGTTCCAACCCTCGTATTTATCATCACTTTGCACTGGTCTATTGGTAAACATGGATGAAGCAGTAAACTTTGTCACAGTAACGTGTATTAGTTCGTAAACTATGTAACTTTATGCAGTTTAATGAGCACCAATTTAACAATGACCAAAACAGTTTTAGCATACGGGGACCCAGAATCTATTATAGTGTACCATTGCACTTTTAATTGACTTTTATCATACACACACACGTAGAGTGTAAATAAGCCATTATTGGGTGATAGTTAACAAACTGATGAACCACGTAGCAAGTGACACTTGGGGGCCCTGGAACTGCTACTTCTGGTCAAACTTTCATGTATTCAAACGCATAAACATTGGTCAGGATAGTATTTAATGCAATTTAATTGACTAATAATGTGCACACAGAATAAAGTAGGGGGACCCACAAGGTGCTGTACTCTATGACACACTCTTCAACAGACAGTTTTGCTAGGAACGAACTGGTAAATTTGTAATAAAGTTCACTTATTGTGAACTTTTGTGACACCTGGAACATGAGGGTGGCCCTTACACTGGTCTCACAACCTACTTTACAAAACGTTTTTCAGGTTCAAATACTCATAGCTTCTTTAAACAAAGTTAATAAAAAATAGTAATTGGTATTAAATGGATTTAATTGCTTAGATAAACAATTGGAACTGTTTCTGGATTAGGAATAGGATCCTAACGTAGGTAAAGTGATACGGGTCAGATCAGTATACCTCAGATATGTAATTCCGATAAATACCTTTACTAAGAAACGTCACGAAAAACTGGTCCAAGCGTAGTATTACAACAGAGTTGAGCTGGTGTGGCAACGGTGCTGGGCATAATGACCCAACCGTAACTCTTCACATAACGTAGTCTGCAAAATCTCTTCTTAGCGATGGAATTATTAATCAGAGTTTACCATTATCTGTCGTAAAAAAATGCCAAACTCCATCCAGCGCTCTTTCAGTAAAGTTAGCTATAATTTTGACTCGCTCTTCTCTCCAGTTGCTTTCACATCACTGGCTGGCCAACTGGCCACAGACTATCTTTGTTGCGGTAGTGGCGCTCTAGCTTCGCAGTCTCCCACGTTTCCCTGGCATGGGAAGGGGACTTCCTCCACCTTTTCCCGTCGTTTACGATTCTAAAAGCCCTAATCATGAACCAGCTATAACAAGAGAGACGTTCAGGAGGTAATGTAACATTTTTCTCAGGACTGATTTCGGTTGAAAAAGACGCAGAATTTGTTGTGGGACATCGTGGAATATTCCCACTACAGCCCCTATAGTTTCATGTAGTTCAGATAGGTGGCGGCGCTGTACGTAGCCATCGAAAGGGCGTCTGCAACGGAGGTGCGTTCGAAGCAGAGATCTGGCGGAAAACCAAAGAATTGCAGATATCCATAGGCGCTTGCAGAATGTCTGCGGAGACCTGGCAGTGAACAAAAGCACGGCGAATCGTTGGGCGAGGCGTCTGCCACTAACGCAACGAGGTCGCGCTAACCCGTCCGATCTCCCACGTGCCGGCCGGCTGCAAACAGCTGTGACTCCTACAGTGTGCGGACACTCTCATTCGAGGTGATCGACGGATGGACCATCCCTGCGGTATTGCTTGGGCGTTACGATGCTGATCGTGACAATGTTTTTAACGTACATCGTCACAGGCGAGAAAACATGGTTCCTCACTTCGAACCGGAAACAAAAAGGCAATCCATGGAATGGTGCCACACCAGCTCCGCTTCGAAGAAAAAGTTCAAAGCCGCACCGTCAGCCGGTAAAGTTGTGATGGCGTTCTTCTGGGACTCTAAATGGGTTATTCTGTCTGATACCCTCCCTCGTGGTGCAACGACCAGCTATGAAGTTTATTGTGTTACTACCGGAAAACTGGAGCAACGACTTAACGTGTTCGTCGTCACAAAAATGCAAACGAACTTCTACTTCTCCGTGACAAAAAAATGTGTGTGAAATCTTATGGGACTTTACTGCTAAGGGCATCAGTCCCTAAGCTTACACACTACTTAACCTAAATTATCTTAAGGACAAAAACACACACCCATGCCCGATGGAGGACTCGAACCTCCGCCGGGACCAGCCACACAGTCCATGACTGCAGCGCCTAAGACCGCTCAGCTAATCCCGCGCGGCTCTCCCTGACAACGCAAAGCCTCACATAAGTCTGCCCACTCGAAATGAGCTCAACTTTGGATTGTTCTTCGTCATCCAGCCTAGATCTCGCACCTTCCCACTTCCATGTGCGAATGCGCACAGGTTGCCCGGACTCTTACGGGAATCTTCACCTTAACGTGCGCGAGTAATGAGTGGATCGGCAAATATCTATTAGGTACATTACATATGTAGATTGTGGACAGTTGGGAATGTGGGTCTCACGGGAAGCATGGAAGGGTAAGTCCCTGCAGTCGCGCTATTCATCTATGTCCTCGGTGACTCAGTTGGATAGAGCGTCTGCTATGTAAGCAGGAGATCCCGGGTTCGAGTCCCGGTCGGGGCACACATTTTCACCTGTCCCCATCGAGGTACATCAACAACACCAGCCGGCCGAAGTGGCCGTGCGGTTCTAGGCGCTGCAGTCTGGAACCGCGAGACCGCTACGGTCGCAGGTTCGAATCCTGCCTCGGGCATGGATGTGTGTGATGTCCTTAGGTTAGTTAGGTTTAACTAGTTCTAAGTTCTAGGGGACTAATGACCTCAGAAGTTGAGTCCCATAGTGCTCAGAGCCATCTGAACCATTTTCAACAACACCTGTCGGCAGCTGAGGGTTTCAATTGATTATCATTTATCCCATGTGTTTGGCGAATGTAGGATGCACTCCATGGGAAGCAGTACGCGGATAATGGGGGTATTATTGATGAAGCAAGCCTTTGACTCTCATGTCGCCCAGTAGAGCGGTACCATGTGGGCACACAGGCCCTCCCAATAAGGTGCCGTCAGACCTTCTTATTGAACGGAGATTATATTAAAAAATACGGTTTTGTAGCCAAAGAATGGGGAATAATATTTTTATCGGAATCCAGAATAAAACCACCCTGCTTTTAGAAATAAGGACGTGTTGCTTTCCTAATTGAAAGCTTCTTGTACACAGTAAATTCATACACTTAATATACAACATTGACTTCATAGTAATATTCAGTGAAATAACACAAATATGAAACATACAAAATTATGAAAAGAATAAAAAATGTATGGCCGGCCGTGGTGGCCGAGCGGTTCTAGGCGCTACAGTCTGGAACCGCGCGACCGCTACGGGCGCAAGTTCGAATCCTGCCTCGGGCATGGATGTGTGTGATGTCCTTAGGTTAGTTAGGTTTAACTAGTTCTAATTTCTAGGGGACTGATGACATCAGAATTTAAGTCCCATAGTTCTCAGAGCCAAAACATGTATGTGTGTGTGATATAAAGTGCTCCCAGTGCTACATCACTGATATACAGTTTAATTTTTAACTGTGGGAAATCTGGTAAAGAAGAGAATCGATCAGTTTGTGATATGGTGCTATACAAGAATATTAAAATTTTGGTAAGAAATTAGATAAGGCAAGAAATGGGACGGTTCTTAGTTGACTTGCAAAACAGTGACTCGAAGAAGGGATTGCTCAAAAACTTCTAAAGGTATCTTGAAACACATCACCAACACGTCAACAGCTCAGAAAACAAAGGGCGGTCAAAACAAAGCTGATTTCGATTTGACTATTGATATGTCGATCCTTGTGTTGTCCGTCACTTGCAATGTCTTCTATAAGTCTTGCTGTCAAATCACTAATGTCGGTTATATTACATATTGGGTATATTACAAAACGAATGACTGTGACAATCTTACAATAAAAATGACAGTATAAAAGTTTTATTTTAAGAACTGCAAATATATTGATGGGACCTGGATGTATATACAAGCTTATGCATTTTCTGTTTTAAGAGTACTGAATACGAGTTGGTGAAGAAATTTGAATTCTTGAACTCTGTCATTTCATTTAGGTTCTCGTTTTTTATCTTTTGACCGTGGATGAAAATTTCCATCTCCTCCAAGAAGTCCATTTTACAGCTCTTTCCTTAAGTATCCATTACTTTAAGATGGTAGTCAATTGAAACACTGTGTCCTATTAATTTTAAATGTTTCACTGTAGTTGACCTGTTTTATCAAGTCTGAATCAGTCTATGTGTCTTTAAAACTGATTTTAAAATTTCTTTCCGCATGGACAACGTAGTATTTGTTGCAATGACTACATATCACTTTATAAATTTCGGACTTTCTCAGTTTCCGTTTTGGGTGAGAGATGTCATGGACCAATTTCTTTCTTAAGTTGTTGGTGATATCTGTGTTTTTAAACAGCTTGACTATTTTGTCTCAAATTACTCCCAAATAAGGTACAGTTGCAAACTTAGGTTCTTGTGTGTTTTTGGAGACAGCTGTGTCTGTTTCATTTTGTTTTGTTGTTGTTGTTGTTGTTGTGGTCTTCAGTCCGAAGACTGATCTGATGCAACTCTCCATGTTACTCTATCCTGTGCGAGCCTCTTCAACTCCGAATAATTACTGCAACCTACATCCTTCGGAATCTGCTTACTGTAGTCATCTCTTGGTGTCCCTCTACGATTTTTACCCTGCACTCCTCCCTCGAATATTAAATTGGTTATCCCTTGATGCCTCCGAATGAGTTCTCTCAACCGATCCCTTCTTTTGGTCAAGTTGTGCCACAAATTTCTTGTGTCCCCAATCCTGTTCAGTACCTCCACATTGGTTACGTTGTCAACGTTCTTCTTAGCACCACATTTCGAAAGCTTCTATTGTAATTTTTGTCCGAACTGTTTATCGTCCATGTTTCACTTCCATACACTCCTTGTAAATACCTTCAGAAAAGACTTCCTAACACTTAAATCTATATTAGATATTAACATATTTCTCTTCTTCAAATACGCTTCTCTTGCCATTGCCAGTCTACATTTTATATCCTCTGTGCTTTGGCCATCAAAAAAATCAAAACTGACCTACTACTTTAAGTGTTTGCTTTCTAATCTAATATCCTCAGCACCACCTGATTTAATTCGACTGCATCACATTGTGAGTTAACGAGCATTGCGCTCTCATTTACATATATGGCCGAAAGAGTCAGCCTACAGGAATTTTGAAACGAACCCTGTCGTCCAGGACCGCATGCCACAAAGGGCGCAGATTCACCACGAGATGGGGAAACGCACAGGGGTCTATTGCCTATTGAGGCCTAAGCGCTGTAGTGTGCGAGTGAGACAGACGAGAACCTACGTCATGGGGAAACCCAGTAGAAGGCTTTTGTGGCCAAGGGGACGTAGCAGTGTTAATTATGGCGGACCTAAGATTGGCCATAAAGGGAAACGTTTATGAAAACTATTTAATTCTGTAGTAATGCAGGGAATCAAGCCATAGTAATTTTAATCTGCTATCCTCCATAAATTTTCATGGTGATCCCAATAAAACTTTAATACTGATCATATCTATAATAGTTTAGGATTTAGTGTTGAAGTGAAATTAACAAGTTTTGTAACAAAGACCTGAATGCTAAAATCTGAACGCTTTGGTCGATCTTAACGATCGACATTTCGTATAGAAGCGCATCATTAAAATGACAAACGTTGTAAATATCAACTCCGTAACTTCATTTGTTTAAAAGATATAGAAAATTTAAATTATCAGTATTTTTTAGTTAAGTATCAGATCATCATTTCCTCCGCACAAAACACATTGAACGATGACAGCATGACACCTTATTGAATCATTAGGTAATAGAATACTTGTTGTAAAGTTTAGTGTGTAATAGTTACTTTTGTTCGGCATTTATTTATCAGAAAGCACATTGGTGAAAGGCTACCGGCATTGACATTCAAAGTTAAGAAGGAAATTGTACTGGTTTTATATAAAAGAATTTAACAATGCATATTATTGTTACTTTATTTAGAACGCGAAAGTGGTCAAGCTTTGATTATTTAAATATGTTGAAATGTAAAATATTGTAGAATAAGGTGTAGCCAATCAGATGGACGCTTCAGGAAAGGGAACTGCCCTAGTCAGCTGTGCGAGGATATTCGGCGCGCGGGAAAACGCGGCCGGAGACGGGCACAGAGGGCAGTTCCGGCCTAGACACCAAAGAGTACAGTTCCGTTGGAGACACCAAAGGGTACAGTTCGGATGCAGACGCGAAAGCGGACGGTCAGCCTTTAGGCAGTTAGGAAGTGAAACGACAGAAAATTTAGCGTTGTGTGGTATCGCGGGACTAAGTCTATGAGCGGTGAGCAGCCGCGAGCATGGTGTGAACTCTAACTTTTCGCGTAGATAACTTTTATTTCGCTATGAGATTGTCAATGATCGAACTGTGTCAAACCGATATGCGCTCGAATGTAACAGTAACTCTAAATACAACCACTTTTGCTATTAGTTTGCTTTCTGAATAAACATTATTCTAACAAAATATCAACCGTGTGGCCTTCATCATTTATGGGTCGTTAATCAGTTCCCGATATTATTATTACTATTACTATGTTATATTAACTTTGTATTTCGCAAACTTGTCATCAACCAGACAATTTAACCAAGTGTCTAATTTAGGGCTTGTAATGCGACACGTGCGGTTCACCTCCTAGACGAGTCTGAGCCAAGACATTTCCACGAAGAGGAATCGCATGTGAGCCCGAACGTCTTTGGAGATGTTAGCTCGCAACATTTTTCTTGTTTTGCTTCTGTTGATGTTCATCTCATATCTTCCTTTCGACACACTGTCCATTCTCTCCAACTGCTCTTCCAAGTCCTTTGGCGCCTTTGACAGAATTACAATATCATCGGCAAACCTTAAAGTTCTTATTTCTTTTCCCTGAACTTTTTTTAACTGCTTGTTCAATGAACAGGTTAAATAACGTCTCACACACTCTCAACCACTGCTTCCCTTTCATACCCTTCGATTCATATAATTGCCGACTGGTTGCTCTACAAGTTGTATATACCCTTTCGTTTCATATATTTTACCCCTGCTACCTTCAGAAATTCAAAGAAGGAATTCCACATCAAGATTCTCAAAAGCTTTCTCTAAGTCTACAAATGTTATAAACGTAGGTTTGTCTTTCCTTAACCTATCTTCTAATATAAGTCATAGAGTTAGTATTGCCTCGCGTGTTCCTACGTTTCTCCGGAATCCAAACTGACCATACCCAAGGTAGGGGTCCATCAGGTTTTCCACTCTTCTGCAAAGAATTCGTATTAGTATGGTGCAACCATGAATAAATTGATAGGTCGGTAATTTTCACGCCTGTCGGCAACTGCTTTCTTTGGAATTGCTTTTTGTTACGTATTGTGCAAATCAATGTGGCTTTGAACTGTGCATATGGAATCATATCATCCGAGTGGTACACGAGATTCTCAACGATAAACGTCGCTTCGCGCAACCTTAATCGCGCCTTGCTATGTCGCTTATCTTACAGCGCCAGTCTGTGTGGACCGCGCCACGTACCACTGGCGTGACTGCACTTGTGCATCCTTTAAACACAGGCGTGAGAATCACAATGGAAGAATACAGTTTCTCTACCTTTTATTTAAAAAAAAAAAAAGATTTTACAGAAACGTGACAGAGCGGGTTTTAGATCAACAAAGAAAGAATGTCAAGCACTACGATCTACGAAGGATAGATGCCCACCTCTGTCAACATGTGGCTTATACACTGAAGAGCCATAGAAACGGGTAAACCTGCCTAATATCACGTAGGGCCACCGAGAACACGCAGAAGTGACCCAACACGACGTGGGATGGACTCGACTAATGTCTGAAGTAGTGGTAGAGGGAATTGACACCATGAATCATCCAGAGTGTCCGTAAATCCGTAAGAGTACGAGGGGTGGAGATCACTTCTGAACAGCACGTTGCAAGACATCCCAGATATGTTCAATAAAGTTGATGCCTGGGGAGTTTGGTGACCAGTGGAAGTGTTTAAACTCAGAACAGTGTTCCTGGAGCCACTCTGTAGCAATTTTGGACGTATGGGGTGTCGCATTCTCCTGTTGAAATTGCCCAGTTCGTCGGAATGCACAATAGACATGAATGGATGCAAGTGATCCGACAGGATGCTTACGTACGTGTCACCTGTTAGAGTCGTATCTAGACATATCAGGGGTCCTGTATCACTCCAACTGCACACGCCCCACACCATTACAGAGCCTCCACCAGCTTGAACAGTCCCTTGCTGACATGCAGGGTCCATTGATTCATGAGGTTGTTTCCACACTCGACCACGTCCACCATACGCTCGATACAATTTGAAAGGAGACTCGTCCGACCAGGTAACATGTTTCCAGTCATCAACAGTCCAATGTCTGTGTTGACGGGCCCTGGCGAAACGTAAAGCTTTGCGTCGTGCAGCCATCAAGTGTACATGAATAGGTCTTCGGCTCTGAAAGCCCATATCGATGATGTTCCGTTGAATGGTTCTCACGCTAACGCTTCTTGATGGCACAGCACTGAAATCTGCAGCAATTTGCGGAAGAGTTGCAGTTCTGTCACGTTGAACTATTCTCTTCTGCCGTCGTTGGTCCCGTTCTTGCAGGATCTTTTCCCGGCCGGAGCAATGTCGGAGATTTGATGTTTTACCAGATTTCTGATAATCACGGTACACCCGTGAAATGGTCTTACGGGAAAAATCCCACTTCATCGTTACCTCGTAGATACTGTGTCCCATCGCTCGTGTGCCGACTATAACACCACGGTCAAACTCACTCAGGTCTTAAGGTATAATTTCTAAGACTTTCCCGGCGATTAGTTGTCATCTCGTAGAATCAGATGTACTGTCGGTGGTCCGCGCCTTACCAACACTTTATATTTCGACGTCCTAATTCGGCGTCTTCATCAGGTGTTCCCTGAGACTGTTCTCAGGGAACACCCGATGAAGTCGCCGAGTTACGACATCGAAATATCGTGTTGGGAAGACGCGGACCACCGGCAGTACACCCGATTCCACGAGATCACTCAGATATTGATAACCAGCCATTGTAGCAGCAGTAACCATATAACAACTGCTCCAGACACTTGTTGTCTTATACAGGCGTTGCTGACCGCAGCGCCATATTCTTCCTGTTTACATATCTCTGTATTTGAATACGCATGCCTATACCAATTTCTTTAGCGCTTCAGTGTATGAAACTCCGTATACGTGTGGTAAAGTTTATATTGGAGCAACCAAGAGGAGCGTGAATACACGGCTAAAGGAAACAAAACTGTTTTTCGACTAGGGAAAATAGACAAACCGGCTGTAGCAGAGCATGCTCTTCACCCGGGAAGTCACGAACTATTATCGATGGCTATATAGGGAAGCCATTGAAACACATAAACATAGGGATTATCTGAATTGGAAAATAGAGACCATGAAACTCAGCGACGTACAGACCGTAGTCCAGCAGAATCGTTAAACAGCTTTTTATCTTTGACAAGACAACAATTTTATCCCTGACAAGGATTGTCGCTGCTTGTCACTTGTAACTGCGGCCACGCCTCTTTTTCTGCAGTACATACATCTCTCTCACAGGTTCGATCCGTCAGTCGGCAACACTCAACGGAGGAGCAGCGCGTCTGATGATGTGCTTGCGCAGTTCTGGACGAAACTTTAGGAACAGAAGAGTTTCGTGGATCACCACCTTTCACCCCCGATAAGTTTCTCCCACCTATGTTTATTAGCGTTATTTGCTTGCTTGATTGCCCAGTACTCGCGCCTTTCGCGTGTACCTATTATAATGAAGCAGCCGATATATCGTGAATAGGAGGCTGATGGAACCTCTTGAAGTAGTCAGAAGACAGGCCATCTTACAAGCCCCCGCAAACGAGCAAACGTGTCTGTCAAATTAGACCTTATCTAAAGACGGATGTATCACACGAAGTCATACACGTACACACAGTTTGTCACCATAACCTCACTTTGAAGGAAACGCATTCGTGAGCATTTTGACGATACTGAGAATGCCCACAAAAATAAAGTATTTCTAACATACACTTTGACACTGTGTTTAAAGAGTAAGGAGATAAAGAAGAAGAAAACAAGCCGGTGGACCAGGGAACGGCTGAAAATGAGAGAGATTTAACCAGTATTGCTCTCAGAACCAGATACTTGCATCCTTTCTTCGGATGGACAATGAAACTTTTACTTACTTGTTAAGGTCATCGTAAAAGAGCAAAAAACTTGTTTGTCAAATTCGCTCCTGTCTAAACGTGGGTGTGTCAAACAGGTCCGTATACGTACCAACAAACTTTGTCAATTTAATTGTACTTTTTAAGCAGGCGCTTTTTGTGTATGCAGTATTTTGACGCTGATGGGAAAGGCTAGAAACGAAGATGAAGCATTTCTAACACTGGTTAGAGAAGGAGGAAAAAACAAAACGATAGTATTGAAGTAAAATGACTCTGAGTACTATGGGACGTAACATCTATGGTCATCAGTCCCCTAGAACTTAGAACTACTTAAACCTAACTAACCTAAGGACAGCACACAACACCCAGCCATCACGAGGCAGAGAAAATCCCTGACCCCGCCGGGAATCGAACCCGGGAACCCGGGCGTGGGAAGCGAGAACGCTACCGCACGACCACGAGATGCGGGCGTATTGAAGTAAAGAAAACCTTCTAAAAGAAATGTTACGCTCAGAATCTGATGATTACATTAACTTTCAATAACTTGTTTACAGTTAAAGGGGCCGATCAAAAAGTTTCCATTCGAAGGCCTTGAAGTCCAGAATCGGTATGTCAATAAGGTAAAATCGCCTTGAGCATTGAGGCAATAATCCCACCGACGAACCAGGTTGAAGATACCCGTTTAGTAGAACACCATGCTCTGTTGCGTGAAGAAGGCTGTAACTGCCTGCTGGACACCCTCGTCCGACAAGAATCGTCGGCCTTTCCTTTTTTAAGAGACCAAAGGCGTGATAATCGCATGGGGAGAGATCAGGAGTAAAGGGCGTATTCCACGGTGTCTCCCGCTAGAGTTGGCTTAAATTCTGCGTTACGACATTTGCGACATGGGGACGTGCCTCATCATGAAGCGGCAGCACACCTTTTCGCACCATTCCACAGCGGTTGCTTTCGACGGACATGCTGCCCCACACGTTCTTCATTATCCGACGGATGTCTACCGGTGTTTGTCCTTAGGCAGCCAAGAAATGAATAACGGTACGTCAGTCCTGTTTGGACTCATTTGGTAATAACGTCATCATAGTTCACTCTTCCGATTTACCACACGCACGTAGGAAAGAAACGAATGGCACTCTAATCACTTACCTACATGTCGGTGCTTATATACCCGCATCTGAGTAGCGCTATGCTGCAGCGACGTTCTGAAACAGAAACTTTTTGATTGTCCCTTATACATCGCCTTCACATTGGAAAAGAAGATACAAGCATGCGAAAATTTATTGTCTTTTACATGGTCTCCTAACGATAGTTCATTAAACTGGGTGTTCCTATTTTAAAAAATGCAATTGATATCCGTTTGAACTATGGCAGCGCCATCTAGCGGGCCAACCATAGCGCCATCTGGCCTTCAAGCTAGACAAGTTTCGTTGTGTGTAATTTTTTCGTTTGACGCTTATTTCGTGAGATATTTGGTCCGGTCACGATGAATGGACCACCCTGGGTATTGAAGCCATTAAAATACATAAACATAAGGATTATTTGAATAGGAAAATAAAGACCATGAAACTCAGCGACTTACAGACCGTTGTTTTGCAGAATCGCTAAACAGTTTTTTATCTTTGACAGGACTTTGGAAAACGTAGCCCAGATCGTCCGTGGAAGAACCGCAGAACTTCGATTTCTTTTTTTTTTTATTATTATTTCATTGCATCCTCGTTTGTATGTTACGCATAGAATGTTGATTTTCTTCTTAACTTGTTCCTGCGTAGTATATGGCTGAAAAAGGTGCGACACTTGCGACCGAACCGCCGAATCTTTCCATCAGTAAATGGGGTATGTTCTCAACTGACTCGGTTGTTTTAACCCCCTCCACCGACAGAATGACCCGCTTCCTACTTCCGTATGTATAAAGCCGATACGGACTTGTAGCTGTCACGCCTTTGCGCTTACTGCTACGTATTTTAACCGTAAATAGCTCAGCCCTAATGGTAAGAGGTAGTAGTGAATTCACGTTATTAATCTTTGAATACAGCACAGCTGCCACAAGCTCAGCTCACTTTTACTCCACTCCTACCCTTGCCATTGCACCACATTAATTAGGTGCTACATGGACCTTGCTAAATTCACTTGCGTATACATTTTTGACCGTTACTCGCCAGTATTTACCTAATGATTAGTACACTCCTAACCGGACTATTTCCGAAAGAGCTGTGATGATTGAACGGGTTCGATCCACGGCCTACAGTGCCCTACAGTTCACACGGTAACACTGCCTACCTGACCCACTTAACTTGGTAGTGAGCTTATGTATCCAATCACCACTGCTAGCAGCAGTGGATAATCCTATCAGCACGACGAGAGCAGCAGACTTACCGTCGAATCCTCCTGAAAATACTTATAACTACGGTCGCCAGCTCTGAAGGAGCAAAAGAATAAATCAATTTTTTGGCTCGTTTCAAAGTGAAATGGCTTGAGTTGAATTTAAACTTAATTCTGAATATTACTGTTTCTGATCATTCTAGGTGATTCTACAAAGCAAATACTCTCTCAATTTCTGTGAGTTGGCTAGGTAATTACTACCAAGACAATTTATGCCACTTAGGTTAGCAAAATCCTATCCTTCAACTTATTTAATGATGTTGGATATTACTCTTTGGACAATTGATATAGAATTAGTTAAGTGACTTTACTTGAAAGGTTACCCAGAAAAATTTAAGTAACTATAAATAGGCGACTCATTCTGGTGTGACCATTGCTCTTTTCAACATTCTTATGCGCTAAAGTATTCTACACCCAAAAGAATTGTAAATGAAAGAGGCGATGGTGGCCTCAGTCTGATTTCACTACACTATGTTTCAGGTTACTACACTTTACAATGAACAACATGCGTCGTAATTTTACTCATTACTATATTCTGTCTTCTGCACTTGCACAAAAGAAAACTGGTATTCTCCTTTTACATGTATACAAAGTTCGACTTAACAATTGCAAGCAATCTTGCCTTGGGTAGACGTGTCGGTGCTGGTGGTGAGATGCATGTGGCTAATGCAGCTCTTCACGCCTCATGCCCTCAATGGCGGCTGGAACTACGAGCTGTAGCACTTGTATAAGCTACTGCACGTCCGCCATAAAATCTGGGCGCAGGAACTCTTACAATCAGCCCCAGTGGCATAGAGACGGCTTCGACAACCATTCGTCGCCTTCTACTCCACAAACGGCGACGATATTCTCCTCTTCGCTGTTGCACAATCACTTTTGCGTGAGCACAGTTACGCACGTCCGGTCACGTCAACACTCCCCAGGCCATTCCATTGTTCCGTCCCTGTGTCTCCAGCTACCTCTAGCTACGCTTGTATCACCAAGAGTGGGGGCGTTCCCCTACCACCTTTTCACCGAAATCATTTAGTATTTAAGAATATTTATATTTATTACCTTGGAGTTCATACCAGTAATAATAATTTACTACTAGCACTTTATAACATTAAATCATACAGTAATAGCTTATAATTACCATGAAAAAGAATACATTTGACTCCGAGAGCTTAGTGCATTGTCTGAGAGGCAGCGCTAATTCCCAGTTTCGCCAATAGATGGCATCAGGGTGCACTCCCTGGCAGTCCCACACCAGCGCGCCCGTTTCCGAAGCGCGGGCTCCAAATTACTGTCAGCCCACCACCATTTCAGTTCCGTTACACATGCCCCACTTCTTATTGAAGTATCTAACAGTGATAATTCAATAAGAAGTCTCTCCTATAATGAATCTGAAATTTTGGTTAAGCTTTTTACCAAGGGTTTTCCCTTTCTTACTGATACACCTCAGTACTTATATTACTTATTTAAAATTAAACACCAATTCTTTCTATCTTTCCTGCTAAACATTACATAAATGATTTACATATATTCTTTCCAATTTTCTTACTTCTAAACACAGTACACTTTAAACATCTTTTTTACAAAAATTTTAAATACACTTCTTTTATCTCAGGCAAGTAAAACACACATTATGCGCCTATTACTTTAGAGCCCGTCCTTTTCACTTTACCTCCTCACTTTTCTACCTCTTCCACAACACTTATTTACACATCTATTAAGGCTTTCTTAGAAGCTCAGTCTTTCCCAGTCTGTTTAGTCTCTACTTAAACTAGAAGTTTCATTAGAATACTGCAACATTTTTTAGTGAACATTTACCTTTCACATAGAACAAAAGAAACAAAACTATTTACATATTGGTTTACTTTAATATTTATTTATATATTTATTTTCAATCTGGTAGAATTCGTGGTTCATACCTTTTGAGATCCACTATGTTTCTTACTCCCAGGCGTTTTCCTGTTAATGGGTATTCTAAATAATAAGCATTCACATTGGGTATGGACACTATTTTAAATGGTCCATTATATATATATTTAAATTTGCTGATCTCGTTATTAATTTCACTTGACTTTTCATGTGTTTTTACAAGGACGAGATCACCTATTTTGAATTTAGGATTCCTTACTTTCTCGTCATGACGACGAATTCTCGCATCTGCTTGTTTTCTCATCTTGTCTTTTACTAAGTTCTTTTTACTATCATAATCTAATTCAACTCTATCTGGAAAATCTAGTAGGTCTTCTACTAGACTTTTACTTCTCGTCTTTTGCAGGATTTCTTCTGGAGTAAATCCAGTGCTCTCGTTTGTTAATGAATTCATGATTTCTTCGAATTCACTCACATACATGCCCCACTTCTTGTGGTTACTGTGGTGTCACCGCCAGACACCACACTTGCTAGGTGGTAGTTTAAATCGGCCGCGGTCCATGTAGTACATGTCGGACCCGCGTGTCGCCACTGTGATCGCAGACCTAGCGCCACCACCACGGCAGGTCTCGTGATACGAGAGTGGACTCGACCCCAGTTGTACGAGAACCAAGCTACCGCCCAGTTGTACGCGAACCTAGCTATCGCCCAGTTGTACGAAGCCTTTCTCTCTCATTAGCCGAGAGACAGAATAGCCATCAGAAGTTAATGGTTACGAACTAGCAAGGAGCCATTTGTATCAGTGCCTATAGCTTACGAGTATTCAAGAGAGATGTATACCAAGGCCTCAATAAAAGATAAGTAAAAAGCATCTACATACTTTTCTTCGTATTCATTTATAAGTTCTCATGTTCCAGACTTCACGCCCGTCTGCTGTATGCCGTGCGCTATCGGCTACCGCGTAGTCAAGCTTTCTTTTTCAGCAATCCACATCACGGTGTCGGTCCAGCTACCGACACTACAGTTACTATGGCAGTACGTCCTAAGTAACCGACCTATCTCACGCATATATCTTTCTGCCTCACGAGAAACCAATCGAATTTTTGACCTATTCCTGAATGATGATCATCTCTAAATTCTACCCATCTCAGCTGGTTCTCTTCCATTACTCTAGATGATCAATAATTACTTTCTGTTTTATTAACCAGTCAATGCCTAAAATGATCTAGGCACTGAGCTCTGGAACTACTAAAAATGCATTCGAAAATAGCTTGTTTTTTATCTTAAATTCCATCATCACTTGATGTTTAACAGGTTTACTACATTTCCCTGTCGCCCCTATCACTTTAACACCTGTTACTGGCATCATGACTACTCCTCGTTGCTCTTTGATCATCTCAAAAAATGCGTGCGAAATAGCACTTATTTGAGCACCCGTATCCAACAATACATATAAATCGTACCCACATACATTAATGGGCAGGATTGCTTGCATCCTATTGTCCTCTTTCATACTTTCTTTATCTTCCCATAATAAATCCTTTTCCATCGCCAAGTCTTGCCATATTATTTTTCCGGTTTTTATACTGACCATTCCATCTGGAGGTTTCTTTCTCCTTTTCATCCTAAATTCTTTCACCACTTTTTCCAATAGTCCTTCGTCTAGGCTCTTTAATGCCATCTCGTTCTCATTCGAATCTGTCATGCCCGAACTCTCGGTTACGGAATCGGAAACCTCCTCTACTTCTTTTTCTCCCTGGATGCTTTCTGATGATTCTGACGATAATTCCTCCTCCTTAGAAATATGACCTTCTTCGGATTCAAATAATTCTTGCAAATTATAATCCATTTCTCTACTTTCCCTTTGTTGGATAGTGCATTCGCCACTCTTACTTTCATTATTTTCCCCTACTAATGGAATTCCAGTCTCACTCAACTCATTTGCTTCAGTACTACAGGGATCACAACACTCCTTCTCTTGGCGAGATACACTTTCTCTAATTTCTTTAAAAGAATCTTCATCACAGTCATGTACTCTTGCTGTCACTAGGTACACATCATAATCGGTATGGCTCTCTAACACTGTTATATTCGGGTCCAAACTAATCACTGGAGTGGAAGATCTTTCTAATTGTGCTGGCTGGCTTTTGAGCTGATGTACATATTCTGCATACGAGGTAATTTCTGAATCGGCATGCGTCTCTGCACTATGCCCCTTTTTCTTATCCACCCTTCCCTCTTTAATTACTTCCCGATGCGATTCGTCGACTATTTGTACGAACCTTTTACCATAAGTCACATCACTCCTACCTTGCCCCTGCCTCTCTGCACAGTTGCCCTCCCTACCGACAAACAACGCCTTCTCTGACTCTTCCTTCATCAATTCGTCACTCTGACCTCGAATTCTACTTATTTCATTCACGTGAGCCTTCACATCCGACCGATATTCTTTTCCTACTTCATCTCCCTTAATAATTCCTCCCTGCTCTCTCTCCTCTGTTTGTATCCCTGCATTATAGTTCGCAAAGTTTCGTTTATGTAACTGCTCTTCAGGCGAACGACGCACTATCCTACTATAGTACTGACTACTCCGATCTTCCCTATATTTGGGCCATTTCTTTCTTTCCGCGCGCGTTAGGCCCTTGACCTGCGCGATATTTAGTTTTCCTGATTTTGATAATGCATCCCGTTTCCCTGATAGTGTCCTCTCCCTCGCTGAGAGTTACCTCCTCGACCTCATCCTCTCATCATGTTAATTTGCGGTTCATTCCTACCACCTTTTACTATTCCATTCTGATTTCTGAAACCTCGAAACTCTCTAGTTTCACGCCACCTATCTTCATTCTCGATTTTTTCTAAAAATTCATCGAATGTTCGATGAGTGCCTCCTACATAACGCTTTGAATCGTCAGGTAGCTTTTTCCACAACTCCCACACTATCTCCGATTCTGATCTACGATCTTTAAGATACTCTAAACGCTTGAACCATCCTTCACAGTATTCTTTCATGAGCCCACGCCCATGTTCTGGCATTCTGGCGACAACGAATTCTCTCCACAACCTATCTCTCTGTAGTGTACTCCAGAATTTCTCAAGGAACTTTTCTTTGAAGTCTGTAAACTTCAGATTGTCGATATCCAAATTCAATCCCCAACGTTTAGCATGACCTGCTAAAGCGTCTATTACTAAATTAATTTTTTCTTTATCCGACATGTCTGTTGGTAAGACACGTTCACAATTTTTTATAAAATCCATTGGATGCCATCCACCTTGTTTCTTTTGAGGATCGTATTTTTCCTCCCTACTTAGTATTTCCGATTTTTGCATTACCAATGGGATACCACTACAGTTAAGAAACGTCTGATTCTGAACTTGCTGACTTAACAATTTTATCTCATTACGCAGTGTATTTTCCTGTTCCTGCACACTGATTTCTCTATTCTCTGAATTTCGGTATCAAATCTTTTCTCTATTTTTGTGACTTTTCTCTGAACATTTGTTATTTCAGCCCTAATGCTATTTACTGATTTGTTTACCTCTGTGATACGCTGGCTTTGTGTATTCAAAATACCTAAATTGGCTTTTATTTTACCAGATAGGTTTTCATCCAATTGGGATATATGACTAGCCATTTCTGCTTTCAAACTAGCATTCCCTTCTCGAATTTGCGCCATCATCCTATTTAACAATCTTGTTAATTCCATATCCTCTCCCTTGTGACTTGCATCCACAGATACATTGGGTTCACTTTTCACTACCTTTGGTTTCACCTCCCGTTCCTCCTGTTTTGTGGGTGTGGATTCATCTATAGGATTTTCCAACCCTACAACAGTATCTATGGTCCCTAACTCTGGGTCTGACCTTGTAATGTTTTCGTCTTGCTTGTTACTATTCGACTCCATCTTAAGCTGCTGTATTTCGTGCCTAATAGAAATGTTTATTAAACCAAGTATTACTTGTTTAACTCCTACTATTGGACTTTCTTTTGCTGCTTTGCAGGTTGTCGTCTTGAACTTACCAATTGTGGTATATTTGTCTACAACAGAATTTTAAATTTTAAATTTTCTTGAAACTACAGGTTTATATAAAACACTTTTATTGCAGCCATTATTCTACAAACTTGGTAAGTCCTGTCATGGTCGCCACATGCGACCGAACCGCCGAATTTTTCCATCAGTAAATGGGGTATGTTCTCAACTGACTCGGTTGTTTTAACCCCCTCCACCGACAGAATGACCCGCTTCCTACTTCCGTATGTATAAAGCCGATACGGACTTGTAGCTGTCACGCCTTTGCGCTTACTGCTACGTATTTTAACCGTAAATAGCTCAGCCCTAATGGTAAGAGGTAGTAGTGAATTCACGTTATTAATCTTTGAATACAGCACAGCTGCCACAAGCTCAGCTCACTTTTACTCCACTCCTACCCTTGCCATTGCACCACATTAATTAGGTGCTACATGGACCTTGCTAAATTCACTTGCGTATACATTTTTGACCGTTACTCGCCAGTATTTACCTAATAATTAGTACACTCCCAACCGGACTATTTCCGAAAGAGCTGTGATGATTGAACGGGTTCGATCCACGGCCTACAGTGCCCTACAGTTCACACGGTAACACTGCCTACCTGACCCACTTAACTTGGTAGTGAGCTTATGTATCCAATCACCACTGCTAGCAGCAGTGGATAATCCTATCAGCACGACGAGAGCAGCAGACTTACCGTCGAATCCTCCTGAAAATACTTATAACTACGGTCACCAGCTCTGAAGGAGCAAAAGAATAAATCAATTTTTTGGCTCGTTTCAAAGTGAAATGGCTTGAGTTGAATTTAAACTTAATTCTGAATATTACTGTTTCTGATCATTCTAGGTGATTCTACAAAGCAAATACTCTCTCAATTTCTGTGAGTTGGCTAGGTAATTACTACCAAGACAATTTATGCCACTTAGGTTAACAAAATCCTATCCTTCAACTTATTTAATGATTTTGGATATTACTCTTTGGACAATTGATATAGAATTAGTTAAGTGACTTTACTTGAAAGGTTACCCAGAAAAATTTAAGTAACTATAAATAGGCGACTCATTCTGGTGTGACCATTGCTCTTTTCAACATTCTTATACGCTAAAGTATTCTACACCCAAAAGGATTGTAAATGAAAGAGGCGATGGTGGCCTTAGTCTGATTTCACTACACTATGTTTCAGGTTACTACACTTTACAATGAACAACATGCGTCATAATTTTACTCATTACTATATTCTGTCTTCTGCACTTGCACAAAAGAAAACTGGTATTCTCCTTTTACATGTATACAAAGTTCGACTTAACAATTGCAAGCAGTCTTGCCTTGGGTAGACGTGTCGGTGCTGGTGGTGAGATGCATGTGGCTAACGCAGCTCTTCACGCCTCATGCCCTCAATGGCGGCTGGAACTACGAGCTGTAGCACTCATATAAGCTACTGCACGTCCGCCATAAAATCTGGGCGCAGGAACTCTTACAATCAGCCCCAGTGGCATAGAGACGGCTTCGACAACCATTCGTCGCGTTCTACTCCACAAACGGCGACGATATTCTCCTCTTCGCTGTTGCACAATCACTTTTGCGTGAGCACAGTTACGCACGTCCGGTCACGTCAACACTCCCCAGGCCATTCCATTGTTCCGTCCCTGTGTCTCCAGCTACCTCTAGCTACGCTTGTATCACCAAGAGTGGGGGCGTTCCCCTACCACCTTTTCACCGAAATCATTTAGTATTTAAGAATATTCATATTTATTACCCTGGAGTTCATACCAGTCATAATAATTTACTACTAGCACTTTATAACATTAAATCATACAGTAATAGCTTATAATTACCATGAAAAAGAATACATTTGACTCCGAGAGCTTAGTGCATTGTCTGAGAGGCAGCGTTAATTCCCAGTTTCGCCAATAGATGGCATCAGGGTGCACTCCCTGGCAGTCTCACACCAGCGCGCCCGTTTCCGAAGCGCGGGCTCCAAATTACTGTCAGCCCACCATCATTTCAGTTCCGTTACACACTGCTACCATTTAGTAGCTGACAGTGCTGTTTTGTTTTTATCGTTGATCGTAGTTTCCATAGTTGTGAGATAAATTGTAATAAAACTATTTTTCACTAAAAATATGCGGCGAAACATCGACACGAACAATGTCCGTCATTTTGTCAACTTTAGGCTGTGTACGTGATGATTTGCGTGTATGTGATATTCTGTATAATGGTGGAGGCACAATCCCAACTAACTTAGAAAAAATAAAAAAATAAACCCTCAATACAGGCAGGAAATCACACATGCAAACATCACTAAAAATGTTCATGGCACATATGTACTTGAAAATGAGAAAAAATTATAGAAACGCGTTGTGATAAGCATAAAAATAAATAACTGGTAAGTTTTCATTATTTAAATCAAATTCAAATGGTTCAAATGGCTCTGAGCACTATGGGACTTAACATCTGAGGTCATCAGTCCCCTAGAACTTAGAACTACTTAAACCTAACTAACCTAAGGACATCACATACATCAATGCCCGACGCAGGATTTGAATCTGCGACCGTAGCAGTCCGGTCTGAAGCACCTAGAACCGCTCGGCCACAGCGGCCGGCTTTATTTAAATCACGTATGACACAATTGCAGGCTTTCGTGAAACATCTAATATGATGAACGAAATTAAAACACATCAAAGACGCCGCATGTGTGACAAGCACGCCAAACAGCACAGTACACGGTCAACGTAGGAGACTACTGGCGGAAGTAGAGCTGTGTTGACGGGTCGTGAGTCGTGCTTGGGTACTTCAGTCGGTAGAGCTCTTGCCCGCGAAAGGCAAAGGTCCCGAGTTCGAGTCTCGGTCCGGCACACAGTTTTAATCTGCCACTAGGTTTGACACTGTCAGATATCCGGCAAACATAGCAAAATTTGACAAATGGTTTGATCGTCTTAGGGTGCCTTAAGAGGCTGAGACGCTGCTTAGCTAGCGGAGGGTGGCGGTAGCCGGCCATCTGGCGCACCGGATCACCTGGGGGAAGCCCCGAGCGACAGGAAGCGCGTGGCAGGCCGGCTAGTCAGAGACCAGGGCAGACCAGGGGTGAAACCCGACCGGCCGCCAGGAAGCACCTGGCCGACCAGCGATCAGCTGCCCGCCCCACACCAGCCCAGTTCCGCTCACCGCACCTCGCCTCCCTTCCCCCCTGTCCACTGGTCCTCTTCTGCTGAACCACCACAGGTCTGCGGCCAGTGTTAAAAGCTTACCGTGCTGCTGCGGGCACCACCCAGCAAGGCCAGAGGATCGCCGGATGGCTGGTAGTGGTTGGCAAGTAATTATCTACGATTACATACAAACTCCGTGAGGCGTCGTACGCTTCGTGGCGGAGGGTGCCTTTCCTGAGCATGGGAAAAACGACTGCTTACACGCCTCAATACTAGCCCTAATTTCTCTTATTGTGTTTTCGTGGTCATAACGCACGTTGTATGTTGGCTGCAGTTGAATCGTTCTGCAGTGAGCTCCAAATGTCACTGCTCTACATTTTCTCAATAGTGCTCCGCGAAAAGAACGTAGTCTTCCCTCCAGGGATTCCCAACTTGAGTTCAGGAAGCATCTCCGTAATACTCGTGGGTTGACCGAACCTACTAGTAACATATTTAGCAGCCTGCCTCTAAATTGCTTCGATATCTTCCTTTGATCTGGCCTGGTGGGGCTCCCAAACAAGCAGTAATCTGGCCTGGTGGGGCTCCCAAACAAGCAGTACTCAAGATATGGTTGCAGTAGTGTTCTATACACGGTCTCCTTCACAGACGAACCAAACTTTTCTAAAATTCTCCCAGCTGATCCAAAGTCGACCTTCTGCCTTCCCTACAAACGTCCTTACGTGCTCGTCCCATTTCATATCACTTTTAAATGTTACGCCCAGAAATTTAATCGATGTGGCTGCATCAAGCGGTACACTACTGATGCTGATTTTCCTACTTATCTGCATAATCTACATTTTTATGTGTCTGTAGCTAACTGCCACTCATCACCAACTAGAAGAACTAATGTCTTCAAAACGAAATTAATGGTTGGAAGAAACAACTCCACCGAGTAATGTAGTTTAGAGGAGCAATGTTTAACCACAAGGGGGGGCCCGAAGTACGAAATACCTAATGCGGATCTTATAACAAATTTATGCAGTTAAAAGAAAATACACACTGAGCCGTGTCGGCTCGTATCGATTGTGGACTGTTGATCGAATCTCTGGTTCGTTTTCCCTCTGGTCGCTGGGAGGCGCTCTTGCGCCGCGTTTTGTAACGTACGCGTATATAAGCGAGCTATTCGGCCCCCTACAATTCCTACGAGGGAAGGTGGGGGCCAAGCTACAGTTCTTTGAGATTCAACAATAACTCATACAAATGTGAATACATCGGCGATCTCAGAAAAATGATGCGGATCCAATGACACAACATTTAAATACTTTTAAGAGAGAAGTTAATATTTCACAGTGAATAAACTTTCACACAATGAGCCTCTGAATTATCAATTTTTAATCGCTTCGTGCGATTTCAACAAACTTTATCTCAGATGAGAGCATGGCACTACAGCTGTCATCCCTGAAAGCTACATATGTGTATATTTTTTATTTATTGACTTACGACGTCTTTTGCATTTTTTCATTATAAAAATATTTGTCAAGAAATCGTGTTCTCCACATTTACACAGTAAATGAACGCAGCATGAATACCTCACATGCTGTCGTGCTAGTGTTTTTATTTAATGAATAGTTTACTATTTTGCCAGTAGCTTTATTTAAATGTTGACCGCAAGTGCTGTTAAAAAACTGTGGTCAATCGCATATATCGAATATCACCTTTGTAAAAGAATGCCAAAAGACACTTCTGACAAGCAGCATAAATAATTGTTTAAAATATATTTAACGACAATTCGTTGTCATTTAAGATGAGCACACTTGCACAAGAATGCTCACTTTTTTATTTATGAGCTAATTATTATTTCTATCTATTGTAAACGTTGGGATGTAACCGAATGTTTATAACGTTTCTTTTATTTAAATATTGTTATAAGATGTTAGTTTATGGCGGGAAAGTGGTCAAGTGAGTCTAATGATGTCCGTAGACTTCGTATTTATTTATGGGGATGGCCTTTTGCCAATGAGAGTTGGACTGTCGCGGAACACTGCTGGAATCAAGTGAAGACTGGACTCTTCGAGTGAAGAGCTCAAGGGAGCGATTAAGAACTTTATGTCTAGTCCTGAAAGAAGGCAGCTCTGTCTAGAGTAATGTACGCGATTCTGTCGTCCAGGTGACTGATTCTGGGCGGTGAATGGCCGCTACTATAACTTCTGAAGGGACTTTTATATTTCGAGACGGCCTGAATGTGATCCGGAGTAGGCCTCTAACTTCTTCCGCTAGTGTCACGGAACTAAGGATAGGCTGAGTATGAGTTACTATTGTCTCTATTGCGTGTGTTAATTTGCGAATCATCGTGTTGAGCTCTGAACTATTTTGAGCTGGTGAATATTTAATGCGACTGCGAAACGAAAAATCAAATGGCTCTGAGCAGTGTGGAACTTATGCTTCTGAGGTCATCAGTCCCCTACAACTTAGAACTACTTAAGCCTAACTAACTTAAGGACATCACACACATCCATGCCCGAGGCAGGATTCGAACCTGCGACCGTAGCGGTCGCGCGGTTCCAGACTGAAGCGCCTAGAACGGCTCGGCCACCTCGGCCGGCGATTACGAAAAGGACTTTTTTTTGGCGTATCTTTGATGACTACTAAGTTGGAGATTTTTCTACAAATCTCGTAACGCTCTTAACGTAACTTTACTACATTTGACATGGAGATTTTTGTCAGTTTTTAATTGAATGTCGTAGGACCACTTTCCGTTAATCTGAGATGTCCTTTCTTGAATAGGTGTAATTCGACATATAATTCTCTGTGGACTACATCGATTACAGGCATTGGAATAGAATCCTTTTTATTAAATTATTAGCCGACCTTTGCAGCCGAGCGGTTCTAGGCCCTTCAGTCCGAAACCAAGCCGCTGCTACTGTCGCAGGTTCGATTCCTGCCTCGAGCATGGATGTGTGTGATGTCTTTAGGTTAGTTAGGTTTAACTAGTTTTGGTCTGGGGGACTGACGACCTCAGATGTTAAGTTCCATAGTGCTTAGAGCCATTTGAACCATTGTTTTATTAAATCATTCATTTAACTTTTGCCGGACGGAGTGGCCGAGCGGTTCTAGGCGCTTCAGTCTGGAACCGCGCGACCGCTACGGTCGCGGGTTCGAATCCTGCCTCGGGCATGGATGTGTGCGATGTCCTTAGGTTAGTAAGGTTTAAGTAGTTCTAAGTTGTAGGGGACTGATGACCTCAGCAGTTAAGTCCCTTAGTGCTCAGAGTCATTTGAACCATTTAATGTAACTTTTATTTTGTATTTCTGTGTACGGTATTTTATTAACTCGCAATTCTAGCCAATGCATGGACTATTTGACTGCAGGATCACAGCAGCAGGTTATTATTTGCAGCGAATTAGCTGCGGGGCGTGACGCCAGACGTACGTGGCTCAACCTTTGACTACAACGAGCCATTCTTAGGAAACAGAGCCGCGCATAGCCCCAGTATCTGAAAACGAGTAACCGCGGGTAAAGTCCCAACGCAGTATGGACTGCTATTTAGAAGTGCAACTACCTTTAGGTACCGTCGCAGACTTTCGTTTTGAAATGTTTAGGAGGCGGGCGAATGCGGAACGGACAGTCACCGGGGACGAGGAGCAAGGAAGTCGGTTGCAGGAGACGTGTGTTGTGGCGTGCCTGTGGTCCGTGTGTTGACTGATTCGCTCTCAGGGAAAAATTGCAACGGGAACGACTTTGATTATGATTAGCTGATACCTGTGTGTTGAAAGCTCATCTGTTTCCTGTTGTCAAGCTGTGTTGTGTAATCTGGTTTGCCGGTTTTAGCAGGCTCTGTTGTTACTGCCCTGCCGTTATGTGATTCTATCTTGAGTTGTGAATTGGTGCTTTCCGGAAAGTTTGGATCCGCCGTTGGTGTGGCGTATCGCTTGTGGAGTCTGTTTGATCCTGCGCACCTCGGTGTTCGTCGAGTGCCCTTTGTCGCTTTCCTGGAAAATAATTTAGTTGTGATCCACAGGAGTGACGATTGTGGCGATAGTTTTTTTACTCTTTGGTTGTAAGATATTTGCGGTAGCGGAGTAATTGTCGCCGTGGCGAACTTTCTCCTTTAATAGAGTTTCTCCTTGCCAAATGATACGAAACACTGTCTGTGCAGGTGGTGGGAATCTGACGGCGGTCGCAGGTGCCACTGGTGTTGCTATGAACATGTGTGATTACGTGCTCTTTTAATCACGTTTTAGATTCTGATTTGGCCAGATGCGGTGCCAGAGAGCTGTGAAATTTTCTGTGTTAGCACCACTGCGTGTGGCAAGGCGAGATTCCTCACCTGGTTCTTGGAGCCTGATTGGGTCCGCGGGCCGTCTTTTACTGGTATCCGACCGTCACATGGTTAACAGAACCAGGATTTCAACCCGGAAGGGAAGTCCAAAATTTTTATTTAGAATCCGCTTAAAGTATGTTTGTAGCTTGTTTATATTAATATACTTATACTTGGTTCTCACCAGTGTTTAAACTGTACGCCGGCCGCTGTGGCCGAGCAGTTCTAAGCGCTTTAATTGGGAACCGCGCTGCTGCTACGGTCGCAGGTTCGAATCCTGCCTCGGGCATGGATGTGTGTGATGTCCTTAAGTTGGTTATGTTTAATTAGTTCTAAGTATAGGGGACTGATGACCGCAGATGGCAAGTCCCATAGTGCTTAGAGCCATTTGAACCATTTAAACTGTACCATTCTTGAAATTCTTAGTTTGTTAATCACTGTTTGGCGACGGTTGTACCTTATTCTGGACTGCTTGTTTAGCTATTTGCTAAAAATGTGTTATTGTACAATTTGACCTCTTGGAGTTTCAAGACGCTTATTTTACGAGCGCCCTGATGTTGCCTAATGGGTCAGCTACTGTTTTTGCAGTCCTTGCGTGCAGTTGGACCTGCTTGACAAGGTTGAGCGCATCGCCGATATTACCTGCCGGCATTTGGGATTCGCTGCTGCCATTACCTTGTGTGAAGGTGTTTTTTGGTTCAGTGACTGCTGCTTCACTGATTCGAGTGGGGCTAAATCTTTTCAGAGATCGCGTATTTTTTGCCTTTCGGGTTGAATTCCTTTCGGCGCCGTGCCCTTTCCGTACCAAGTTTTCCCTTGTCAGCAAGACCATTACTGGTCTTTGTATTTGCTTAAAATTGTCAACTCTCTCAAAGGACCGAGTTAAATATTGTTCTGTAATTTAAAATCATTCTGTTAGCTCGGGACATTTAAATTTGTTTAGATATTTTTACTAAGTTTGTGCTAGTCGTTCTTAAATTTGACTTTTAAAAATCTTACTTTAAATTTGTCAGATCTCTTGAAGGATATTTTAAATTTTGATCTGTAATTTAGAACCATTCTTTTAGCTTGGTCATTCAAATTTGTTTAGACTTTTATCTGTTACTAAATTTGTGCTAGACGTTATTAAATTTGCCGTTCAAAATTTTTGGTCTGTAATTTAAAACCATTCTGTTAGCGTGGAATATTTAAATTTGTTGGAACTTTTTACCTGTTACTAAATTTGTGCTAGCCGTCGTTACATTTGGCCTTCAAAAATTTTTGCTTTAAATTTGTCGGTTCTCTTAATAGACGGTGTTAAATCTTGGATCTGTAATTTAAAACCACTGTGTTAGCCTGGGACATTTAAGATATCGTATTTGTTTAAAGATTTTGCTGTCGTCGTTAAACTGGTTAAGTCGTAATTTAAAACCACTGTGTTAGCCTGGGACATTTAAGGTATCGTATTTGTTTAAAGATTTTGCTGTCGTCGTTAAACTGGTTAAGTCATTGTGCTCCTTTGCATTTATGACTTTCCAGTCACAGTTTTAAGAAATGCTGATTTCAAAAAATTATTTAATTGTGTTTTACTATTGTTGAATTTAAAAAAAAATTGTCTAGTACATGTCAATCACTTGGCAAGTAGTGAATGATGGCATAACCTGGGGCCTAGCCTTTCCATGAATTCCTGTTAACCTGGTTTGCTGGTGCTCACGCACAACTGCACTGAACTTAATTGCAAGAAACAGTCCCACTATTACAGTTTTGCAGAAAGTCTTTTTCAGAACGAGGAGAAACCAAAACACACCATAAACAATTAAAAAAACGCGTCACTGCATTTAACTTATTAACAATAATCACGATGGCACTCCCAACAAGTCCCCAAGGTGCCAGAACATACAAGAAGTCCGAAATACTGAGTCTGATCTTCCGAAATTGTTTCACGGCAGAAGACCGTAATACGGTCACTCCTTTCAATCAACATACGAATTTGTAAATGGCGTGTAGTGAGGTAATGGTTACAGATTAGAAAAACAACTACACCCACTTTGTATTTGAAATGCATCGGAACCAGACGAGATACCAGAAAGATTCTATAGAAATTACACGAAAGAACTTGCTCTCCTTCTATCGGCAGTTTATCGGAGCAACGGAGGGTACCTAGCTACTGGCAAAAAAGCGCCGGTCATCCCCATTTCCAAAAAGGGTCGAGGTATGGATGCACATAATTATAGGCCTATATCATTGACTTCAATCTGTTTTAGAATTATTGAACATGTTTTATGTTCATGTATTATGATGTATTTGAAGAACGAAAATCTCCTCTACAAAAATCAACATGGATTCCGCAAACAGACATATCGCGAAACTCAGACCGCTCTGTTCCTCTACGAAATCCACAGCGCTGTAGCATCGGCGCTCAGGGTGTTGTTTTCCTGACTTCAGGAAGGCATCTGACACTGTCCCGCACTGCTGTTTAGTGAACAAAGTTCGATCTTCCGAGTGTTGGACCAGATTTGACACTGGATTCAAGTCTTCCTCCCAGGTAGATCTCAACATGTCGCTCTTAACTAACGAAATTAACAGATACAAATGCAATTTCGGGAGTACGTGGGCAAACTGTTAAGGCTAATATGATGGAAGCTTTCGTAACCAATGGGAGTGTTTAGTGTTTCAAGAATCAGCATATTGAAGATTTATACCGCTTGCAGGGAAAGTGGAAAAACACGATCGGTTCCTGAATTTGTCACTTTTTTGCGGGAAGAATGGTATAAGAGTTACTTGAAAACCATGCAGGAACTATATGTATTTATCCAGTCCAAGAAGACTGGAAGCTCTTTGGATTCCAATGGTTTATCTACACCTGTTGTGCATGATAATGTGTTGTGTTTTTGGTGTTTTTTCCCACTCTCTGAGCGTGATCTACTTTATATGCCAGTCAAAAATTACAACGCCCATTTAAGTGGACATACTACGCCTTTCGACATTAGCTACTTCATGACAATTCGCTCAATTTCGAAAGACGTCAGAGGAAACCAGACAATATCTGGTGGTCCTTGTAGCCTTATCGTGCTCCTCCCCTAAAGGCTCAAAACCATAGCGGTCTGCCTTTGCCAAACTTCGACAAAACAGCAAAATTTCTCATTCTCACCACGGGAAGTGTATCGAGTGATTTCCATGCAGCTCTGGCGTTGGTACATACGCATTGTATTGCGTTACACTCCCTCTACATGGCTTAGACGAAGTCGCGTCGAATGTAAAGCGTCGGACTGCCTTAGTGCACTGTCATCACTCACACAGTGAAATTTCTGTAAATGTTTCTAATAATTTGATAGAAGTCCGTGAATAAATTGACTATCTGCTCGTCATGTAAAGTACCACTGTCTCAATTATGTCCACAAAAATTTCAGCTTCAGGATGAAACGAAATGGAAAAGAGACGACTATTCCAAGAACGATGGGACATTTCATTTCAGAAAGATTTCTGAGTAATGTCTTTCTTTTTCATCCAAAATATCTAGACGATAGGGATGTTAGAAAGTCGTGGGTGAAGGTATGCTGTTTTCGACGAGAAATGCATAGCAGGTGCTGCAAAATCGTAAAGAGGATCCAGATCATAGAAGACGTTTCTGCTTTTGCTTAGCGTTGCAAATTGCAACCATCCACTAAAAACGGCAGAGCAGCTAGAAGCGGCGTTCTCGGAAAGATTAGGACATCTGTATCTCAACAGGAGTAACGAGGATAGACGTGTAACATATTACCGATTATTGTAATATTAGAACCAGGGCGGCGAAGCAACAATATCGCACCTGGTTTCCTCGGAAATGAGTGGTCAACAGAGCCGGAGTGGTTATGTAGGAAGAAGCGCTGCCCCTACAATTGAGTCCAGTTCAGCAGCAGGAGACGGCAACGTCGGGTGACCACAGGAACTTGTCACGTAAGTATAGACAGGTAAGTTTGTGATTTCACAGACACGTCAGCTGCGGCTCTTTGCGCCTGCGGTTCTTCCCATCTGCCACTCGCACGCCTGCAAGGCTACACAAGTGCCCGCCAACTCGGCCGGGTCTCTACGCTACGCATTCACGAGTCTACGTTGTGCTGCCGAGTCCACGCTGCACGTCTGCGAGTCCACGCTAAGCTACGCGTCCGAGACTCGACGCTACACGTCCAGCCTTTTTAGGATATGCGCAGGCCATGTTGCAGGTTCAGAGCTTCAGGAAGTCGAGGCCGGAGGCTAGTCAGCTTACTGCGTCGGCGAGAGCAGACGTACGGAGTCTACGAGCGGAGGTGCAGTGGCCAGTGGGCGTACGGCGTGGATTGAGTGGCTGCCATGCATCTGCGACTCTACGCATGTGTGACTCTACTACTCACTGGCGACTGTACGCATCCCTGACTCTACTATGCAACGGCGACTCTACGCATCCGTGACTCTACTACTCATTGGCGACTCTACGCATCCGTGAATGTGCTACGCATCGGCTGCTCTGCGCTGCGTGTCGGCCACACTTGGCAGCAGCGACTCTACCCACTCTACGCGTCTGCTACACACAGTTGACCAAGCGGACGAAGCCTCTACATGACAGCTGCTCATTACTGTGCCCCATACAGTGCATCGAGCTACGGACACTTGGCCCCCAGTTCCGACCAGGGTTTTCGGGAGGTTTTCCTTGGTTGTAAGGCGAATGCCGGAACTGTTCACCCCCTCCCATCGATAAGGAGATAGTTGATGTAAAGATTAAATTGAGAAATAAATTGCATAAGCTTACTTTGCCTTGTCTTTCATGAATTTTTACACCAATAAAGTAATGATTGGTATTAACCATTTACTAACTGCACCTGATTGCCACAGTATGCGAAGAGACGTATCGTAGACAGAAAAGAGGGGGAATGATAGAAAACATTCGTGACTCAAACACGTGTAACAGAAGTACAAAGTTTGAGACTCAAAAAAGCCAAACATGCTCTTCGGCACACACGACTCCTCTGGACTGATTGCTGTCTTATATTTTAAGTGCAAACAGCGTAACACTGAGAGAACTACAATGAAACTAGGCACCTCCTCGTTTTTGTGCGACTTGTTCTCAGAACACTTTTCCTGCTGTTCAACGGGTCAGAGTGTATCGAAAGTCATGTGTTATCTCTGGAGTAAGTATCTGGCAGTCTGGTTGTTTCTGGTGACGAAGTACTGGACCTGAAAAAAGTTTTCCGATCTTGATCATAACGTACAAGTTACACCAAATGTTCTTATTACAAAAACTGATAAAACAGATTCTTACGGGAAGTACACGTACGCACTTCTGTGTTTGCGTTGATATCGTAGTGGTCTATTTAACAGAATTTACTGCTGTGGTTAACACTATTCGACCTTCGTAAAAAAAAAAATTCTGTACGCTTCAAAAAATTACTGTTCATTAAGCCAGACTCTGTCCAGTTAGCTACCTCAGTGCACTGTCACCTTTGAGGCTCTTTATACATCATGTCTGGCTGAAGCACATTTTGCACCGTTGTGTCAATGAATTTTGCTTAGATGATATCTCCCGTTACTTACGACATCGATAAAGAAAAAGAACACATACTGCGACATGTTAAACACATTCAGTACCCGGTAATGAAGTATTCATGTTTTAAGTTACAAAACACATTTCTTGTAGGAGCCCGCCCTGTTAGCCATGCGGTCTAACGCACTGCTTTCCGGGCGGGAAGGCGTGCTGGTCCACGGCACGGATGTGCCCGGCGGATTAGTGTCGAGGTCCGGGGTGCCGGCCAGCCTGTGGATGGTTTTTAAGGCGGTTTTCCATCTGCCTCAGCAAATGCGGGCTGGTTCCCCTTATTCCGCTTCAGTAACACTATGTCGGCGATTGCTGCGCAAACACTTTCTCCATGTAAGGGTACACCATATTTGCTCTACCACGCAAACTTTGGGGTTACACTCGTCTGGTGTGAGACGTTCCCAGGGGGTCCACTGGGGGCCGAACCGTACAATAACCCTGGGTTCGGTGTGGGGCGGCGGTGGGGTGAGTGGACTGCTGTAGCCTGTTGTGGGGTTGTGTACCACTGCGAGCTATGGCAGGGACGAAGCCTCTCCGTCCTTTCTAGGTCCCCAGTTCAATACAATGCAATACATTACTTGTATAGTGCAGGGCAAAAATTTGTCACTGTGAGACTATGAAATTATCCATCTCGAATTTTAGCGTCGCGTTAACGTCCACTGAGCTTGTACTGTAACCAGCCTGCGTGTGGAATCTAGGAGTTTCTCAGACTAGTTTGAAAGAATATTATGCAGGTTTAAATTTCCCACCGCATGTAACTAGTATGGAAACAAAAATATGGATAGAAACAAGAACAGGTTCAAATGGTTCAAATGGCTCTGAGCACTATGGGACTTAACATCTATGGTCATAAGTCCCCTAGAACTGAGAACTACTTAAATCTAACTAACCTAAGGACATCACACAACACCCAGCCATCACGAGGCAGAGAAAATCCCTGACCCCGCCGGGAATCGAACCCGGGAACCCGGGCGCGGGAAGTGAGAACGCTACCGCACGACCACGAGCTGCGGGCAACAAGAACAGAATTTCCCTATAAATAAACAGGCAGATGCCACTTCAATCATCTGTAATAAGTCGAAGTGACGTTACGACAATTTTCGACCATGACGATATGTACGGCAGTTCGAAGAAACAGTGCGACAGAGTCTGGCTTTAAATGGAGAGATCATCCTCAAAAAACAGACATTTTTGCCCTCACTGTATGCTTGTTTCTCTTCGGGCAACAGTGTACCGTAGCTCTCTTGAGAGGCGTTCCTAATGACTGCAAAAAAAGCACAGTTCATTCCCGTTTTCATAAAGGGTCGTCTTACAGACGTACAAATCTATATCTCAGACATCGGTTTGTTTTAGAATTTTAGAACGTGTGTTATTGTCGCTTCTTGTGAAATTTATGGGGGCTGAATATTTCCTCTGTAGGAATCAACAAGGGTTCCGAAATCAGCGATCATGTGAAAGGCAGCTCGCTCTCTTCATTCACGAGACCCAGAAAACAGAAGATACAGGCACCCAACTGGAAGTCGTCTTCCTTGACTTCCAGAACGCGTTCACACGCTTCCGCGATGCCACGTAATGAACAGAACACAAGCGTACGGATTATCAGACCAGCTATGTGATCGGGACGAAGAGTTTATAGCAAACGGAACCCAGCATATCATCCTGAACGGACAGAAGTTTTCAGACGTAAAAGTTCAAAATGGTTCAGATGGCTCTGTGGTCATCAGTCCCCTAGAACTTAGAACTACTTAAACCTAACTAACCTAAGGACATCACACACATCCATGCCCGAGGCAGGACTCGAACCTGCGACCGTAGCGGTCGCGCGATTCCAGACTGAAGCGCCTAGAACCGCTCGGCCACAACAGCCCGCAGACGTAAAAGTAACTTCGATTGTGCCCCAAGGGAATATTACAGAACCATTGCTTGTCGCAATATATAAAAATGACCTGGTAGATAACGTCGGAATTTCCTGGAGGATTTTAGGGAAATATACAGGAATATCTGCAGAGGAGCGAGACTTGGTACGGGGAGTGGGAGTTGAACTTCAAAATAAACAAATGAAACATATTGCCAATACATAGAAAGATGATTGCACTATTGCACAACAATCACTGGAAGGAGCTACTTTCATAAAATATCTAAGAGTTTGCGCACTGAGCGATTTGAAGTGGGATGTCCTCGTTAAATTTATTGCAGGTAAGGCAGATGCCAGACAGAGATTCATTGGAAGATTCCTCTACAGATGTATTCCATCTACGAAGAAAGTAGTTTAGAAAATACTCGTTAGAGCAATACTTGAATACTGCCCGCCAGTATGGGATACGCACCAGATAGGATTAATAGAGGAAATAGAGAAGATACAAGGAAGGGTAGGATCCTTCGTTACAGCTTCATTTAGCAAGCGTGAGTGTCATGGAGATTCTCAGTCAACTCCAGTGGCAGATGCTGCAAAAGAGGCGTTCTGCAACACGGTGTGGTCTACTGTTAGCGTCCCAGAGCGTACGTCCCTAGAAGAGACACTCTGCAGCGGAGTGTACGCTGATATGAAACTTCCTGGCAGATTAAAACTGTGTGCCGGACCGAGACTCGAACTCGGGACCTTTGCCTTTTGCGGGCAAGTGCTCAGAGTGAAAATCTCACCAGAGTGAAAATCTCATTCTGAAAACATCCCCCAGGCTGTGGCTAAGCCATGTCTCCGCAATATCCTTTCTTTCAGGAGCTCTAGTCCTGCAAGGTTCGCAGGAGAGATTCTGTGAAGTTTAGAAAGTAGGAGACGAGGTACTGGCAGAAGTAAGGCTGTGAGGAAGGGGCGTCAGTCGTGCTTGGGTAGCTCAGTTGGTAGAGCACTTGCCCGCGAAAGGCAAAGGTCCCGAGTTCGAGTCTCGGTCCCGCACACAGCTTTAATCTACCAGGAAGTTTCATGTCTATGTGTTGCATACGTTTTGTAGTAAACACTTGCCGCGACCAGGATTAACTCTGGTGTGTCCAGCGTCGCGAGGCACTTTTACCTTAGAGCGTGTGTGTGTATTGTGTATCGAATTGGGGACCTAGAGACGACGGAGAGGCTTCGTCCCGCCGTAGCCCTCTGTGGTTCACAACCCCACAACATGCCACAGCAGTCCACTCACCCCACCGCTGCCCACACCGAACCAGGGTTAATGTGCGATTCGGCCCCCAGTGGAACGTCCCCCGCCCCCCCCCCCCTCCCCCTCCGGGATCGTCTCATACCAGACCAGTGTACCCTAAATGTTTGCGTGGTAGAGTAATTATGCTGTACGCGTGCGTGGAGACAGTGTTTGCGCAGCAATCGCCGACTACTGTAACCAGCCCGCATTCGACGAGGCAGATGGAAAACCGCTTAAAAACCACCCACAGTCTGACTGGCACACCGAACCTCGACACTAATCCGCCGGGTGGGTTCGTGCAGGGGACCGGCACGCCTTCTGGCTCAGAAAGCAGCGCGTTAGACCATTCTTTCCGAGGAGATACTTTCCTTGCGACCAAGGTAGCAGGTTTTCTACATTACCCTCTGAACCAAAGAATTACTCCCAATATCGAGATTTTGTAAATATAGATGATCATCGAACATCCTTACAGATTGCAAAATGTGTCCGGGCCCTCGAAGTGGACGTTAAATTAAGCCGTAGGGATCGAGAAGCGACAGCGCTAGGCAACGAACTTAACATTGCGAGGCCGTGCCGCCGTCTAGTGGGAACAGCCAAGGACGTAACCGGCAGGCAGCGACCAGACGAAGGTGTCCTTGAGCTTCGCAACGGCAAGTCGCGCAGTCACTCATGCCCATCATCACGATTTTCGTCTCCAGCTTCTGTGGGTCCAAAGCGTTGCGTCTTCGGATCTGAACTCGGTGGTGCATTGAACCCTGGCATTTCTTTCTCTAGAATTTTTTACACATTTAATTTCCCATTTCTGAGAGATGGACGGGCTGTTGTAGAACTAGAACCAGCGGTGAATGCATGTCAGGGTGTATTAGATTCGTACAAAAGTTAGTAGCGTTTTTCCAGAAGTTTAATATACACAACAAGTAAAAATAACACAGAATTTAGTCATCAAGAATATATTTTCCTTAACTATTATAACAGTCTGCTAACACTGGGTAGTCTTTCGATTCCGCGACATCTACAACTACATGGATACTCTGCAAATCACATTTAAGTGCCTGGCAGAAGGGTTCATCGAACAAACTTCACAATTCTCTATTATTCCAATCTCGTATAGCGCGCGGGAAGAACGAACACCTATATCTTTCTGTACGAGCTCTGACTTCCCTTATTTTATAGTGATGATCGTTTCTCCCTGTGTAGGTTGGTGTCAAAACAATATTTTCGTATTCGGAGGATAAAGTTGATGATTGGAATTTCGTGAAAAGATTCCGCTGCAACGAAAAACGTCCTTCTTTGAATGATGTCCATCTCAAATCCTGTATGATTTCAGTGATGCTCTCTCCCCTATTTCGCGATAATACAAAACGTGCTGCCCTTCTTTGACCTTTTTCGATGTTCTCCGTCAGTCGTATCTGGTAAGGATACCACACCGCGCAGCAGTATTCTAAAAGAGGACGACAAACGTAGTGTAGGCAGTCTCCTTAATAGATCTGTTACAATTTCGAAGTGTCCTGCCAATAAAACGCAGTGTTTGGTTAGCCTTCCCCACAACATTTGAGAGGTGGTGGCATGAGCCTCCTCTCATATTTCTATCTTACGATTTTCCTCTCTAATTGCATGCAGTGAAAAGTCGCTATTCCTTCACACACGGACTTCCCACGCAGCGTCTCTCGTCACCCGTGTGGTCTGGTGACAGGCGGGCTCTGCTGATCTGGAAAGGGTTAAGCCGACGGGTGTGAGGAAGTCGAGTGAATGCTTTCCAGACGCCGACATTGTCAAAAGACACGCCCAGAGGGGTCTGAAGTAGCGGCTGGGCTAGAGGATCCGTTACTTCGTAGAAACTTAGCGAAAACACTTTCTGGCGGGCTACCAGCGAGGTGTGGGAATGACTTGTGTACCCAGGCAGTTGTGGCGGGAAAATTCCCACGCTTTCTGCAAAATAGTAACTGTGATTGGCTTGCTCAGGGCATAGCTCCGTGACGTAGCAAAATCAGCGCAGAAATTGGCGCCAAGAATCTCCATTGGTGGAATGGTAGTGCTCCGGCAATAGAGTGGAATTTTCCGCCGGTTTTCGAGTTGCTGATTGGAACGTTTAACCACGGCCACTGTCGTGGGGGCGGGAATGTTGTGTGTTCGGCCTGTACGGGTGCTCTAGGTAGTCGGCTCTCCCCTTTCGGTCGAGGACGTCGAAGCAACCAGCCATCGCCTCCGGTACGCCAAATCGTGTTCTTGCAGTTAAGAAGACAGATTGGTAATGTATGTCCGCAGCACCGGCAGACAGGGATTTTCCTAGGTGATAATCAGAGCTCAGCAGAGCGCGCCTGTTCGTCTTTTTCTAACTTTGTTCTATCTTGGATAGCAGCAATTAATGTTGGGTTGGCTATGTGTTTTCTCTTAAGATTTGAGTTGCAAGGAATTGGCTCCACATACCGCTTCGTCATAATCCTCACAATCTAGTTTAGGGACAACTTCACATTCACAGCGTTTGTTTGAGTATCCAATTTCAGCCAATTTGATGTACTGTAAATGTTTCATGTGTTTTTGTTTATTATTTTGTGTTTAGTCTTAATAAATCATATTGTTATTTTGGACAGAACTTTCATTCTGTTAATCGGTAGAGCAACCCTATCATTCCTCACTATGTTAATGAAACCTTCGTTTATTTAACTTATTTATCAAATTAAATTATTACAGGTGCCAAACTCTCTTCTACTCCACTGGCAGGGTTGATTAGAGTCAGTTCGCGTATTTTTTTTAATCCTTGTGCAACAGCAAAAGTCGGAGTTAGAATAGGGGGGGCTTAGAGCATCATTTACATATGTAGATTCTAGAAGAATTTAGTGTTAAATACACTGTTAGCCCCGGCACCTCGCATAAAATGGCGACCCTTAGCCTCGGATCTTTCCTGTGAATCGCTGATAAGCAAGTATTATTAGTAGTAGGGACATTCAGAATTTTTTTTGCTTAATTTTTTTTATTGATTAATACCCAAATTTTTTTTCTGGTAGTTCCGCGTTTAGTTTTAAGAAGCGGCGCATGATTACAGTTTTTGTTTTCAGTGTATATATTCTTTTGTTCATTGTTTTTGTGTTCCTTTGATGGTGTGTCTGTCGTATCACATCACACTTTGTCGGGTTTGTGTGCGGTTTCTGTACCACAACAAATCGTGCGTATAATTACAGCGTTGGAGAGGCGTTGTTGAAATTTTATGTCTATGTGTAAAAAATATATGGAGTAGGTTAAGTTTATTGTGCATTTTAGATAAATTTGTTTTTCATGAATGATAACGAGAAGTAAGGCACGACTGTTATCGAGCGAAGCTAAAACAAAAGAGGATAGCATAATGGATAAGGGGCAGTTTACTGACGGGAATAGGTTCAGAGATGAGATGGGCACATTTTTAGCAGGACAGGACGCCAGGGTCATTGATGAGGAAGGTGATTTGGACGCGATCTCAGAGCAGCGTTGCGGCCGTGATTATGATAGTGAAGTGGAGGATGGAACAGAGACAGGCACACAGGTCGAGACGGTAGCAGAAGTTTATAATCAAACGAACGAGAGCAGACAGAGACCAGCTCGGTCACGTCAGAGCTCTAGCGCCCAGGTGTCCAGAGTTACATCTCCCACGTTTGAAGAGGATCAAAAAGATGACGTAAACCCAATACTGAGATTCCTACGATCAATGAATGAAGAAGCTGACGAACAGCGTAAGAGGGAGAAGGACGAAGAGGAGGAACAACGTAAGAAGGAGGAGGAAGAAGCTGACGAACAGCGTAAGAGGGAGAAGGAAGAAGAGGAGAAACAACGTAAGAAGGAGAAGGAAGAAGCTGACGAACAGCGTAAGAAGGACACTGAGGCAATAATTTCGCACATAGGGGAAATTCGTGGGGAATTACTAACAATAAAGAAAGAATGTGGAGAAGTAAAACAAATGTCAATGGCAGCACAAAAAGTAGCAGGCCTGGCCAAAACGGCAGCCATAGGGGCAATGAAAGTCGCGGAAGCGACTTCTAAACTCGCAGGGCGCTTGCGACGTACAACACAATCCCACTCAAAATCCCTAGCATTCTTAAAAACTCAAGTTAATATCGCGGTTGCGAACACCACGAAACGAATGGAAGAAGTAGAGAGTCGGATAGCAAAACTAGAGCAAAACGGGCACACGAGCACTGCGCGTTCGGATACCAATGATGGAGTACACAGAATTGTGTCTCCGAGGAGAAGCCCGCCATGCTCTAGCCCAATGACCGAGTGCGGAACTAATAATGCACACGCAGAAACTGCGAGTAATAGCTCCAATAATTATAGCCCACTTAGGAGAGTGAATTCTGAGTGCCACTTCCACTGTGATACAGAGGTAGCACATCACAGTTATCAGCAAGATAGAACAGGACACTCAGCAGACGTGCAAGTATCGGAAACGAGTGACAACACCAGTGCGAGGATCAGACAGGATTTTGATCACAATCACTTCCTGTCGATACTAAAATTCCAGAAGTTCAAAGAAAATGGAGGGTCGATGCATCCGAAGAGCTGGGTGATGCAGTTTACAAATTCATTACCGGCATCATGGCCAACCCTGGCAAAATTAGAATTCATGTGTGGACACATCGAAGGCCAAGCCGCGGAAAAGATGCGGGGTGTGGCAGTGACGTGTCGGACTTATCAGGAATTTGTTGGTGCATTCCTGCGGACCTACTGGTCAAAGGAAACGCAAGACAGGATTAAAGAGGAAATAATATTTTGTCCTGAACTGGAAGTGTCCGGGCATAGGAGCGCAACCAAATTTCTTGATGATTTACTCAAGAAGAATCAATTTTTAAATAGTCCATATAGCAACGGAGAAATCATTAAATTTTGCTTTTCCAAATTGCCAGTTAGGTACCAACAGACACTTGTCGGCAAGTGTGTATCTGACATAGAAACATTCAAGAGTCTATTGCGCGAACTCGAAGTCGTCTTTGATAAACAAGACGCAAAGGACAGGAAGAAGGGGCAAAGTAACAAATACCACTGGCCAGGAAGGGAAGACGACAACAGATCGCATAATCGCACTGGTCAGTTAGGAAACCAGGGTTACGGAAGGCAAGGTTACGCTATTCAAGGTTATGGAAGCCAAAGACACGGAAACCAGAACGTCAGGGAGCAGGGTCAATCTAGACAAGGAATCTGGGATAGGAGGAATAACGAACGGCAAAGCGACCTTAATTGGAGAGAGCGAAACCAAGGACAACAGTGGAACCAGGAGATTGAAACTAGACCCGCAAATCCTAATGCACGTCAGAGGAGGGGGAGCTTAACAAGGGATTGACGCCAGACTAGTGCGAACACAGGCCGCCGGAATTTCGCACGTAATCTCGGACCTGGCCAACTACGGATGATACATTACGAAGATTTATCAGAAATCCTGCTCGAGGAACATAAAGCAACTCCTCGACAAGATCGGCAGCCTCTTATCACAGTAGCAATAGCTGAAAAGAGTATGAATGCGATAATAGATAGTGGAAGCTACATAACAGCAATACCTGAGGCAGCATACAAGAGGTGCTCTCAGGAGATGGACTGGCCTGTTCTATCGGTTAAGAAAACCAAAATAAAAGGGGCATTAGCGGGTAAATGTACGGAGGTCACCCAACAAACAAGACTGGAATTCTCCTGCCAAGGACACAAAATAGAGTCTAACTTCTGGATCGTGCCAAATCTGGCGATCGACATGATAATAGGAACGGACTTCCTAAATGAACATGAAGCGATAGTTGATCTAGGACGAGGTGAAGTGGTTTTGAGGAAAGGGACTCCCGTCCACATTAAGTTCGACGACTAGCTGATCCCAGCTCAACTACCGTCTAACTGTGTACGGATAAACTATGCGTGTCTGAAAGACAGAAAGGAAGAACAGGTCGACGTTGCGGGTAGGGGAGAGGACACGGATGAGAATGAAGTCGGAATAATGGGAGAAATAAAGGAGAAAATAGGAGAAAAAGTGGAAGCAATAAAGAATATAAGGTGCGACCACCGCAAAGAACTTTATAAATTACTAGTAGAACATACGGAGGTCTTCCTTCCCAAGACAGGATCAATAAAGAACTTCCAATATGAATTTCGTGTACGTCCGCACAACCAGTTTCGTGTGCCACCCTATCCAATCCCCTTGGCATATCGACAGAAAGTAGCAGCTGAAATTACGCGAATGCTGAGTGAAGGAATAATAGAACCTACGGCTTCAGCCTACAATAACCCGTTAAGAGTAGTCGAGAAGGCAGATGGTAGTATTCGTTTAGTCTTGGACTCGCGACAAATTAATACCATAATAGAACCCGAAACAGACAGACCGGAACGATTAGAGGAACTCTTACAAAACTTCCATGGAATATCAATCCTCTCATCAGTTGATCTAAAATCGAGTTTCTGGCAGATCGAGCTCCATCCAAATTGCAGACAGTACACAGCCTTTTTAGCATTTGGAAGATGTTACCGGCTTCTTCGTCTCCCATTTGGTTTGAACATTTCGTCTGCCGCATTCATTCGGGGGCTGGACGGCATACTAAGCGATAATTTGAAACGCCATGTCACCAGCTATGTGGACGATTTGCTGATCGCGGAGAAATCTTGGGGAGAGCACAATGCGGTCCTCGGTGAACTCCCTGCGACATTCAAGGAATACGGAGTGACTATCAATATCGAAAAATCGAATTTTGGGACGTCCTCTGTCAAATTTCTAGGACATATCATCACAGGTGAGGGCATTGCGCCAAATCCCGAAAAGATCGAAGCGATTGAAAAGTTTCCCATTCCTACGACAAAGAAGCAGTTAAGAGGGTTCTTGGGGATTATAAATTTTTACAACCGCTTTATACATGTCAAAACTCAGAGCAGTCCTAGGTTGCATCAACTTACAGGAAAGAAGATTCCTTCGAATGGGATGAGGCGGCCGAAACCGAATGGAAAGCATTAAAATTCGCATTATTACAAACACCCATCCTATCACACCCTAATTTAGCAGAAGAGCTTTGCATAGTAACGGACAGTTCATACTCAGGTCTGGGTGTCATGGTGTTCCAAGACTATGTACATGAAGGAAACAGGGTGTGGAAGACAATTGCGTTTGGTAGCAGAGTACTAGCCAAGAGTGAGAGGAATTACTCAGTAACCGAGTTAGAGGCGCTGGCTATTGTATGGGCGTTTGAAAAATTCAGATACCTTCTGTTTGGTCGCAAGACGAGGGTCTACACAGACCACAAGGCACTCGAGTTCTTGATGACTGCAAAGCTTAATAACAGGCGGCTCATTAGGTGGGCATCATATCTGCAGCAGTACAACTTTTCGATAGAATATATCCCCGGCAGTCAGAACATTATTGCAGACGCCTTATCACGGTCACCGATCGGATTTGAGCACAACATTGAAGAAGATCTGGAGGAAAATCACTACTGCCTTTTCTATATGCAGAAAGTGGCCTTTGAAAATTTTATTACCTGTAGTATGCAGGACATCAAGAAGGAGCAAGACAAGGACCCTGCCCTAGTGTTATTGAAACAGAAATGGATAGACAGAAGACACGCCACCATCAGGCAGTTCTACCTCTTGCGGAAAGGCATAATTTCCACCGAAATTATGCCAATGACACTGAATGGGGGGTATTCATCCCTGAACACCTAATAAACAAGGTTATATGGCATACTCACCTCAGCTATGGACACTTCGGACCACGCAAGTGCAATCTCAAGCTAAGGACCATGTGTTACTTTCGAAACATGGAGCGTCGAATACGGAGGGTACTGTCGGTGTGTAAAGACTGCCAAAAGGCTAAGCACACCACTGTGAGCATGCAGGCACCATTATACCCAATCGTACCGACCAAATTAAAACAATTAGCAGCAACAGATTTGATGGGACCTTTGCCAAGAACAAGAAGAGGATATACTTACGTATTAGTGTTTGTTGAACTAACGTCCAAATACGTTACCTTTACGCCACTGAAGAGGGCGACAGGCCGAACTGTATCACGAGCCCTAATCCGGGATTTCCTACCACAGGTTGGTCATGTGAGTAAAATTATTTCTGATAACGGGCCACAGTTTAAGTCAAAAACATGGAAGGAGACGTTGCGTGGATGTAAAATTGATCCCATTTTTATATATTCACACCATTCGAGCTCGAATGCTGCAGAACGGGTTATTAAGGAACTCGGAAACTTGTGCCGGTTGTACTGTAACAAACAGCACACGACATAGGACGTTTTCCTTAAAGACTTCCAGGAGGTGATCAATGAGGCACCCCATGGGATAACAAAATTGGCACCCATTACAGTACTGAAAAATCGGATTCCTAAGGACTTGATAACCGAGGTCGTAAACTTCCCACCAAGGGCGCGAACGCAGCACCAAGCCATAGTGGATTTGGCTCTCAAGAGGATACGGGCAGCAGCAGAGGTCAGGAAGAGACGTGCCGACAGGGGAGCTCGTCTACGACACTTCCAAATTGGACAAAAGGTGCTCGTGAAGTCTTTCCGACTTTCGAACAAACAAAAAATGAAATGCCAAAAATTCTATTCTGTTTACAACGGCCCGTACCGTATATGGAGAGCAGCTCACCACAATGCTTATGAATTGGAGACGCTGAAAGGAAAGAAGTCCATAGGACTCCACCACATCTCTCACATAAAGGAGTTCGTGGAATAGTAGTAGTGTAAGTGGTGTACATAGTAGAATGGGCAAATACATGAACCTTGCTATAGTAGTAGTGTAAGTGGTGTACATAGTAGAATAGGCAAATATATGAACCTTTCTTCGGGGAACGATAATCGTTGCATTAATAGATTAAGATTGCTAAAGTATTAACACGCTGCGTTGTCTCGCATAAGAATTTACTTTTGCTATCTTTTTTTTTTTTTTTTTTTTTCTGTTCGCGACTTCCAATGTCGGTGGACTAGGAGACACTATCTTTCCATGATGCAATGTTTTAGTCCTTTCCTGTCTGGTGTCCATGTTGAGGGATAATGATGAGTGAGGAGATGTCGCACAAACGGGCGCATACAAGAACGTGCTCTTAGAAGAGTTCTGAGAAGTCGTGATACGCTCCATAGCGGCCACAACCAGTTCGTGAGGCGTTCATACCAATGCTTGCAGGCACGCGTCAGTGCACTGCAAGATTGTGGTATATTGCGTGATTTCGAGGATGAACATGTGCAGTATAGTTTTTACAGTGATGCGCCAGCATCGTTGTCTTGCAAGTCGGGGTGAACCTGTGAGCGTTTGACTCCAATGGTGCCATAGGGCCTAGACGGTAGAAATGCGGGCATAAAGCCTACCATGCCAATGTGCTGGTTGGGGATTTAGCGTGCTGCTTGTGACTGTCACAGATGAATAACCAAGGAATTATACTTGGAAATTCGTGACATACTGTGTAGCTGATGTGTGGTGGGCGACGGAATCCTCAACAGGAACAAGTCCTGGCTTGGTCATATTACATTGCCTCTGGAAAGGTGTGCTTTGATCGCGAATACTGCATAACATAGAAAAAGAAGTTGCAACTATAAATTTGTTGTCTTGTATAGCCATGGCTAAACCAGTCTCTGAAGTTTCAGTGAGGCGTAGTGAGAACTCGGAGGCCATGTCGTACGGCGCGCACATCACTGTCGTCAATAGCGGCGAGCAGCGAGACATCTCAGCGTAACAGGAATTATGTAAGAGTGTCGTATAAGGTAAAAAAAAAATAATAATAATAGAGAGAGTACCATATACTAGGATAAATTAAACTTTAGGATTTTACAATAACTAGATCCTTAATATTGTGGCGGTTTTCTACCACAAGTGTTTGGCGCGCGCCTGTTGAGATGCTATTTTTCAGGTCACCAAACCACAGACCCGAGATGGAGGGACGACGGGCGAGCGAAAGTAGCATAGTTGCATGTTCTTTATAGCACAGTAAAACTTAGACCTGCGTAACAACATAATTTAATTAAAAGACATAGAATGTAGATCGTTGGCAAATGGTAGTTAATTCTTGAGCATGTCTACTGTCGATCTATATAATTAATAGTAATCTTAGTGCGGGCCCGCACATTCAGCTGTTCATCCAGTGTAGCATCACACACCATGTACAGTAGTGACACCGGTCTCTACACAAATATCAAGATAAATTATTTCCATGTCTAAATTTGATACACCAAGATTTTGTTATAATGATAGCCATAGATTAATAACTATAAAAGCAAAATAAGAGTGTCTGAAATGACAGACCATCAATGTGTCATTATGTAAATTTATTATAACATAGAAGGTCATGGGAAAAAGTTAGGCATAAGATTTTTGTCAGAACTGTGCAGATGACGGGTATCGTGGCAATGCAGAGGCCAGCCAGCGCAAAAACAAGAGGTCTTCCGCTACCTGCAAGAAGGCGAGCGTCCGGTCCTGCAAGCTGACAGTCACCGGGCCGTATACCTGAGGGATTAGGCGGGATCCTCGCCGGGCCACAAGCGAAAGTGAGGCTGGCCATTGACACTGATACGCGACCCACACGCGACAGCCTGCTAGCTCTCCGGACGCGCAGCCGTTTGGAGGGATTCCCTGCGGCAGACCACGTTGTCGTGAGTACACGAAGAAGATCACATATCGTGTCAGAACCTGCACCTCATGTGCCTCAGGACAGAAAGGGACGCTATATACTCACCTGTTTGGGTTTTTACAACTCACTAGCATTGGCCGATCTGCATACACAAAGCAGTATCGTGCCACACACTCTAACAAATGAATGGTCTCAGTTCTAACTTCTCCTCTCTATTTGAGAGCAGTTGTAGCAATCGTCGCTCCTAGTTCTATCCTGTATGGATGACCTCACACACTTGTGGAGTCACTCCACGTGCCATCATCCCTCATCGAACTGCAATATTGGGAAACGTAAAGTACTGTCCAGCGAGAGAAGAGACCTAGACTAGTGATGTATCCCAACAAGTAGACCTCAGAGACAATTAATCGATGTGAGGAGAGCCTATAACTGTGTCTTCCTACCATACTGCCGTGATCATATGCGTAGGTCTTGGTGCAATCTCAACAGAGTACTGCAGATGCTCCAGCACACCCTATTGCCGTTGCAACAATGTAGCAACAACACCCAACGTTTAGCCCTATGTGATGTCAATACTGTGGAATTTGAGAAGTACTTCGAATATTTCTAACAATGTGATTTAGTGCCTCATTCTCAGCACAGTTGTGAACTTTGTGCAATGTGCACGCTCAACTTGATGCCCCATGAACCTTGTTTTTTTTTCTTAAATTTCTTTCTCTAGTGCTGTTTTTGTAATGTATATTATACCTTGTATGTGTTTGTGTTTTACACTGTAATTCTTATTACAAATTACTGTATTGTTCTCCACACCATGTTTTTTTTTGTATTTTGTATTTATTGTTGTGTGTATGCAAATAGTGTGCCTGAAGTCCCCATAAACTGAAGCAGATACCACCACTGTCATTGTGAATGGACCATCAGTTCAGGGAACATTTTGTAAAGGTTATTCTTGCTGCAGGGAGACAGAATGAATCGGAGGTTGTAATTAGATTCTGAAAGCTCACAAAGAGATTGTTAACTTAAATAGTATCATGTGTGAGTGAGTTCAGGTTAGTTTAATGATTAAAATTGTTGTAACATCTTGGGCATTCAATTGCGGAGCACTCCAACTCTGATTGTAAAGAATAAATTGCTCCATATTTGGCTCACATGCCCGGGCCATATTTAGAGAGTGAATGTCTGTGTGAATCAGTGTTTGGAAGGGGCTCTCTGGGTATGGATGTGTGATGTGAGTGTTAGTGTTCCATATTAAGAAGGTGAAGTTGGCTACATCATAAATAATCCTCCCTCTATGAGCTGCATTTTTCAGTTGCAGTGATTTCCTTTATAGAGTGCGGCATGTGCAGCCAGTTTGCAAGATTGTTCTTGGGCGATTGACTCACCTTGCTCCTAAGTGAGCCAACCGCTCACCAATTACAATCTAAAATGGGGTAGGGGCTATGAGAGGTGGCATGAGCCCCCTCTCATATTTCTACCTTACGATTTTCCTCTCTAATTGCATGCAGTGCAAAGTCGCTATTCCTTCACACGCGGACTTCCCACGCAGCGTCTCTCGTCACCCGGGTGGTCCGGTGACAGGCGGGTTCTGCTGATCTGGAAAGGGTTATGCCGACGGGTGTGAGGAAGTCGAGTGAATGCTTTGCAGACGCCGACATTGTCAAAAGACACGCCCGGAGGGGTCTGAAGTAGCGGCTGGGCTAGAGGTTCCATTACTTCGCAGAAACTTAGCGAAAACACTTTCTGGTGGGCTACCAGCGAGGTGTGGGAATGACTTGTGTACCCAGGCAGTTGTGGCGGGAAAATTCCCGCGCTTTCTGTAAAATAGTAACTGTGATTGGCTTGCTCAGGGCATAGCTCCGTGACGTAGCAAAATCAGCGTAGAAATTGGCGTCACGAATCTCCATTGGTGGAATGGTAGTGCTCCGGCAATAGAGTGGATTTTTCCGCCGGTTTTCGAATTGCTGATTGGAACGTTTAACCATGGCCACTGTCGTGGGGGCGGGAATGTTGTGTGTTCGGCCTGTACAGGTGCTCTAGGTAGTCGGCTCTCCCAGCTCTCGCAACCTGCCATCGCCTCCGGTACGCCAAATCGTGTTTTTGCAGTTAAGAAGACAGATTGGTAATGTATGTCCGCAGCACCGGCAGACAGGGATTTTCCTAGGTGATAATCAGAGCTCAGCAGAGCGCGCCTGTTCGTCTTTTTCTAACTTTATTCTGTCTTGGGTAGCAGCAATTAATGTTGGGTTGGCTATGTGTTTTCTCTTAAGATTTGAGTTGCAAGGAATTGGCTCCACATACCACTTCGTCATAATCCTCACAATCTAGTTTAGGGACAACTTCACATTCACAACGTTTGTTTGAGTATCCAATTTCAGCCAATTTGATGTATTGTAAATGTTTCATGTGTTTTTTTTATTATTTTGTGTTTAGTCTTAATAAATCATATTGTTATTTTGGACAGTACTTTCATTCTGTTAATCGGTAGAGCAACCCTATCATTCCTCACTATGTTAATGAAACCTTCGTTTATTTAACTTATTTATCAAATTAAATTATTACAGGTGCCAAACTCTCTTCTACTCCACTGGCAGGGTTGATTAGAGTCAGTTCGCGTATTTTTTTTAATCCTTGTGCAACAGCAAAAGTCGGAGTTAGAATAGGGGGGGCTTAGAGCATCATTTACATATGTAGATTCTAGAAGAATTTAGTGTTAATTACACTGCTAGCCCCGGCACCTCACACATTTTCTATGTGTTCCTTCCAATTTAAGTTGTTCGTAACTGTAGTTCCTAAGTATTTAGTTGAATTTACAGCTTTTATATCTGACTGATTTGTCGTGTAACCGAAGTTTAACGAATTCCTTTTAGCACTCACATGGATGACCTCACACTTTTCTTTATTTAGGGTCAACTGCCAATTTTCACACCATTCAGATATCTTTTCTAAATCGTTTTGCAATTTGTTTTGATCTTCTGATGACTTTATTAGTCGATAAACGACAGCGTCATCTGCAAACAACTTAAGACTGCTGCTCAGATTTTCTCCCAAATAGTTTATACTGATATGGAATGGCAAAGGGCCTATAACACTACCTTGGGGAACGCAAGAAATCACATCTGTTTTATTCGATGACTTTCCGTCAGTTACTACGAAATGTGACCTCTTTGACAGGCAATCACAAATCGAGTCACGTAACTGTTAACGATATGGGCCTATAATTAAATGTATTACTCCTACTACCTTTCTTGAATATTGGTGAGACCTGCGCAACTTTCCAGTCTTTGGGTACGGACCTATCGTCGAGCTAACGGTAGTATATAATTGTTAAGTGCCATGTGGTTTTGAGGTGAAATCTTGTCAAGTAATGTTCGGAGTTCATTTTCATCCGGAAAAGAAGTTCCTTGAAGGTTGTGCTATAGAGAGCGGAAAAGGTGAAAATCTGAGGGCGCAATATCAGGTGAACAAGGTGTGTGCGAAATGACTTCCCAACCAAACTCCTGTATTGTGTTTTTTCTCAGTCTAGTAGAATGCGGGCGGGAGTTGTGGTGAAGCAGCATCACTTCACACAGTGTTCCCGATCATTGTTCTCGGGTCGCGTCTGCAAGACGTCTCAGTTGTTGGCAATAAATGTCACCAATAATGGTCACACCTCGAGGAAGCAGTTCGTGGTATACCACACCGTCTCTGTTCCACCAGATGCGTAACATTACCTTTTGTGGATGCGCGCAGGTTTTTGTACGGTGAGTTGCTGCTTTTCTGGGTTGCACCATTCCTTTTCCTTACGTCAGCACAGAGATACCATTCCTCGTCGCCAGTAGCGATACGGGATAGGAATGTTCGGCGTTGTTCACGAGCTAATTGATGACGAGCAAGTTGTACATTGACCATCCGATGATTTTTGTGATTTTAGCTTTGAGCATGCGGTACCCATACACCCGATGTCTGAACCTTCCTCATTGCATGCAAATGTCTCACAATGGTGGAATGATAAGAGTTCATCACATTTGCCATATCTCAGGGTACATTGACAAGTATAATTGTGGATCAATGCACTTTAACGGTCTTCGTCAAACCCAGGTCTCCCTGAACGTGGTCTATAACGTCAAAACGACCCTACTTGAAACAAGAAAATCATTTTCTAGCCCTGCTCTTGCTCTGCTACACACAAGACCTACTTTTTTTTTCAAAATGGAATGCAGTAACTTTGTCACACATAACACACATGATGAGTCCACAGCGTTTATCCAGACCAGTCCCCACAGAGGAAGAGAGAGTAATAAAATTAATACTTTAATTCTGATCACAGATTGGAACTGCCAATAAAATTCCGCGTAAATTGATATCACACAGAGATCGGTTGGTCAATTAATTAACAAGTCGTCAATCTTAATTACTCAACTAATACTGCTAATTTTCCCATGTCCGCAGACACTATCGAGGTGTTGTCTACATAGAGGATTGTCGATTGGAGGGGGCAGGATAATTTTGGAATTCCCCGTTTATTTAATGTAAACAACGCCCAAGACGGCGAAATCTTCTAACTTGGTTCCCCGACCGTTATGTCGAATCGCCGCTGATGCCACGCGGCGGCGGAGGCGTACAGAGTGTCCCGTGTTCTAGGAATTCACGCCAGTCGGTGAGAATAGCGGGAAGGGTTACACCTGCAAATTCTGTAAGGTTGACTAGACTGGCCTATTCGTGTACCGCGGAGATACACTGTAATTCGCTGACAGAGTTCCTAAATATTCGGGAGAGCAGCCCCCCCATCTCCCCCATTTCCGCAGTTACCGCCGTTTTGTGGCAACTGCTGTTTTCCATTACCTTATGAGCTGCCTTGTGTTAACCATCCTCAAGTTGCTCAACATGTTTACAATTACGAAGCGCTCAGCAATTACGATGGTTGCGTCTGAGCTGTCGTTACATTCGCACTACGAGATACCGACCCTGCAAATCGATGTACAGCGTGGTAAGTTCTAACGTTTGACCTCTGTTAGTGTGAGCGCTTTCTTGACCCATGGCAAGCTTCTTTGTTACAATGATTAAACCATATTGCTCTCCTTCTAAAACTGGTCTTACACTGCAGATATTATCGTTTGTGTGGCTTGTCCTGCAGCAAGTCCGTTGCTCATTTAGCGGCTGCTTTATTGTGAGCGACACTTTAGGAAACCTATGACTGGGCTACCTCTGATTTACGTGCCCATCTCCCAACAGATGCATTGTCAGATGAGACTGACTTTCATTGGTCTCTAGCTTCCCTGCTGTCTCTTTACTCAGTTCTTTACTAGGCGACGGAACACCTGCTGTCAGAAACGAAGTCCGACCCCTGGAGAGAGGGTCAGCAGGTGAGTGATATCATAGGGTACAGTGATAATCGGTAAAATTAATTGAGACACTTAAGAGCCGAGGTGACACAGACGCTAGTCATAGCTACAGCTATTCATCCAATAAACCAACACACGCAATACAAAGTTTCCAGTCACTCGCGAAGTGGAAACCACAATGCAAATCAGAAATGTTTTATTTGCAACATTTAGCTACATCTTCCAGCTACTTCCCCATATAGTAGATGCTCATCAGTACCAACTTCCCATAACCTCCGTCACAGAAAGCAGCCGCCTGCGCTTTCCGCCAATTTCTTAAGCTGGTCCGCAGCTCGTTACCTGTGCCAAGCTGCTGTCCTCATGCCCAGCGGTTCCTGTGACCAAAGATATGAGATCAGAGGGAGCCATGTCGAGGAAGTTTTATTTGTGATCAAAAATTTCGCACTTAAAACGCTGCTGGAGCGTCCTTGTTGCACGTGCAGTGTGCGGCCGAACATTGCTACGACGAAGATCATGCATGTAAGTTATGCTATGTAGGTTGCATGAAATCAGGCGGAACGCTCTGAAGAAATCGGGTGACAGCAGTTGGCGCGAGATTCTATTGCTCTGGGCATGTACAGGTGCCCACTGTGCACTTATAACTGAAAAGTGCGACGTGCTGCGATCGACAGGCATGTTGGAGAGAACTGCGCAACGCATCTGTGCAAAACTTCGTCGTATTTTCAATGTGGTTTTAATTTCGCCATGGTTTCGGAGCTTGAAATCTGTTAGACTGCAGGCAGCATGATCCCCGTAAACTGTTTTTATTTATTATAAAAAATCTCTGAAATAACAATGATGTATGTAATTACAGCTGACATGAAGGTAACGAACGAGAGTGATCAGGTCTTACGCATATTTTTTAATTTCAATCAGCTTAAAAGATACATATTCGCATTTGTCTGCTTTCAGTGAAATACACACTGCTTTTCCTTTTTAATAAGCCATTCTCGGCTGATGCAAACATCTAATGAATTTATCGTCTTTCTCGCGTGCCCAGTTAAACCTTTGAGTGCTTCGCCGGATTTCTAGGGTCTCAGAAACTCCTATGATATGTATATTTTTTTCGCACTAACATTACATTGTCTTCAAACCATTACATCCCTCAAGCAAGTCACTCTAACAACAATAGACGAAATAGTGGACGAAATCTTTCTGTGGTATTTTCATTTAGTTTATTATTCATATACAAGAACAGACCGAATATCGCACACGAATTGGCATGAATGTAACACGTAATATTTTAACACAATTTCAAATGTGTTAGTGAATTAAGCGATAAGGTGTTTAGAGGGGAAAAATCTACGCAGAATAGCTACATCAAAATAATAAAGCTTGAAGAGTCACAATACTAATGATAATAATATTTAAAATAAAGTAAAATAAATATATATACTACTATTCGGCCATCTGGTGGAGTCCAAAAGGCACGCGCTACTGGTTGGTTGGTTGGTTTGGGGGTGGGGACAAAACAGCGAGCTCATCGGTAAAATCGGATTAGGGAAGGATGGGAAAATAAATCGTCCTTGCCTTTTCAAAGGAACCATCCCGGCTTTTGCCTGAAGCGATTCAGGGAAATCGCGGAAAATCTAAATCAGGACGGCCGGATGCGTGATTGAACCTAGGTCCTGCCGAACGCGAGTCCAGTATGCTAACCACTGCGCCACCTCGCTCAGTCACACTAATGGTCTGCTACACTATGCAGCACTCGTAGATCACAAATATTGTAATTTATCATTCTGAACTACACTGCAATACAACACTGTACTGCACAACTGTGTTCGTCGGTTGTCTGGATGGTTAGCCCCCCGTACACTGAGGATTCATAGGGGCAGCACGAAAGGTGTAGAGATTGGGTGATGGCTGTCAGGATCTCAAGATATCCTTTCTCGTTCTGCCTGAGGGTCAGCTCATCACTGCTTCCGGAAGGTTGTTGTAGGTGGATGTTCTGCAAGGCGCGCATCGTTGTCTGGACGCATGATCTCTTCTTGGTTGTCTATGAACCATGTAACCTTGCAGTTCATAAGCTAATATTTTACCTGTGAGCGTGTTCAGTGTATATAGCAGTTCCTCATTCCTTGTTATGTGACAGGCTGTTGGATTACCAAAGGCATTCCTGTCCTGGTCTGTCATATTTTATCTAATGGCACACACCCTGACTATGCGATCCGGGGTGCCGATTGCTCCATCTTCACAAGTATCTACGGTGCGCTGCCGTATTTTTGGTAAGTAGCTGGGATATGGACATGTCCTGACACGTAGTACGTAGCTCCCCAGGTCGGAAGAAAGTACTCTTTCTTTCATGTTAGGAACTACTAGGTTTTTTTCCCATTTTCTGTCCTGTCCCGCATTTCTTGCATGCTCTATCAATGCATACCCTTATTCTCTTATTCGATGTGACTCTTGCGCTCAATATCTCCTTTACCTTATCATATTCGCATTTTTTGAGCCAATATTGTTCATCTCTCTTTCATACGGCTATGTCTAGAGGTAGAAAGGCTAATATCACCAAGCAGCGGCTCATGCGCGAAACAGGTGCAGTACACTGCTCTGCGCTCGGCTTACGGCCTGTGCTGTCCCTAATTTCTTTATTGGGCTTGGTAGCAGTTGAAAATTTCTATGGCCACTTGTTGCTCTTTTGTTTAGCATTTTAATGGTCCTCTGGCAGACGATTTCTACATATGCATGAAAGTTTTGCTTTATGTGATGTTAATTACAAGGTAACTACATTCTTTTTTTCGGAGGTTGACCATTTTTCTGATTGTGGGTTCCTCTGTTTTGATACTTTTCCCTTTAACAATATTGTTCCCTTTAGTAATATATATATTGTTTTGTGTGCCGCTATCGTTTGCTTTCTATGCACTAGTTACCCTAGTCTTTCAGGAACTAGCTTACTATTTTCTTCTAATTTAGCCCTTGCATTGGCAGATACAGTAATCAGCAGATTGTCTGTATAGGCGATGCAGCCTCTAGTGTTTTTTATACTTTGAAGCTGGTTCGGTAATGGCTCTATGCCAACATCCCAGGACTGTGCACCACAAACAGAGCCCAGTGGGCAGCCTTTGCTGATGTCTTTCACCATTGTCTTTGCAGGAGATTCTAACTGCACCCTGATGTCTTTCACCATTGTCTTTGCAGGAGATTCTAACTGCACCTTCCTGTCTGCGTAATAATCTCATGGGCTGTTATAGAGACACCTTTGACAGTTCGTTTGAACAGGGCAGGCCACCAAAAATTATCAAACGCCCCAGCTACATCAGTCATTATGCCTATAACATGCTTGTCGCTTGAGGTGTTCACAATATTCATTGCCTTGTAAACGATGGATTTCAGCTATCAGTCGTCCTTCTGAAATTTTATTGGCAGATCTAGATTTCAGCTAGAAACTAGCCACTCTCAATGCACTATCATTTTTGATCATGCATGTAATGCCTGTTGTCGGGCTTCATACACAGTTCATAGAATACTCCGACCAACAGGCATTACATGCATTGATCGAAAATGATAGTGCATTGAGAATGGCTAGTTTCTAGCTGAAATCTAGATCTGCCAATAAAATTTCAAAAGGACGACTGATAGCTGAAATCTATTATTTACAAGCCAATATAAGAGTCGCTGCGTGCAACAGCCTTCTGAATGGAGGGTAACCTGATGAATATTCACTGTGTTACTATCGCATCTTCACTGAATTTCCCTTCCTAAAACTGTATTGCAGGAGGTTCCTTCCTACTGCTTGTCTGTGGTCCGTCAGGGGGCGGCACAGAAGGTTTTCCAGTACTTTGCCTAGAGTATTTACCAAACAAATCGGCCTGTAAGATCTCATTTCTCTTGGTTCTTTGTCTTCCCCTTTTCTTTAATGATATTCGAGATCTTTCAGATTCTGGCTACCTGCTTTTTGTACTGCTAGCGCCGGAGCGGAGAGGGCGTGAACTTCCTTTGACGGTTCACTAAAGGTTCGTTTGAGCAGTTGCCAGCGGACTCGTGAGCATGCGTAGAGCTGAATTCGCGTATAAGAAGTGCCTTCCTCCCGTTTCTGGCTACTTGAAGCGTGGCTGTTTGCCGTATGAGCAGGAGCAGCAAGTAGCCAGAAGCTACCCGTAAAAATTTTTCCGGCGCGCCCAAGCTGCCAGTTTCGCGCATGCGCAGAGCAAGCTGAGTTATAGTCGGGCCGGGGGGCGGGGGGGTGCGTCCTTCTCCACGTGATTCGTGTATATGTTTCGTGATATTGTTGGTCTCTTCCTTTACAGCTCCCACGTCAAATGAAAACAAAACAGATTTCTGTGGCCGGGAGCCATCAAGTGAATTACTATACAATCTCATAATCATGAAAGACCAAAATAAGTTAGTAGTTTCAATTTTCTGATTTTATATATTTTCCACGTTATTAGCAATCAACCATTAATGTCTTAATGAAGCTATTTCTGTCAGTTTTGTAGAGAAATTTGCTTCTATTAATTTGTTTGAAACGAAGTGTTTCATTCCGCTTTATTGGCTACTTTCAACTTCGTTCAATTTCAAGTGCAAATTTTCATTTTCCGGGACGAATGACATTATACCATAATAAAGAACCAAACATGAGAATAGAGTACCGGACCTCCAAGAAAATTGGTATCACGAAAACCACATAGAAAAGCTGAACATCAGGTACTTCAGAGTGCATCTGGACATAGAAATGTGCAATTAGAGCGGAATGAAGCATTTTAGTGTGTTTTATCAAATTTAGATGCTGCTGGAGTAGTGTCTGATGTCCTGTTCATTTTATGACACTGTCAGATCTCTTAATGCTATCGTACGAACGTACGTAAACATTGACTTCAAGCTGACTAAGTAGGCAAATTTGGTCAGTAGTTTTGAACTAAATACTTTGTTCCAAATATATTGACAACTGTAGCAGAATTTACAAATCTGCCTTCTGTGAAACAGTGTTTTTCGATCACAAGACTCTAGTCCTGAAGCTATTTCTCAGTTTGTGTTTACATCTTAAATTTATAGAATGCCATTCTATGCTAAATTGTAGAGTGGCAGCATACCGTGTTTTATCGTTTTAACTACTCACATGACTTTTTATTTATTCCTAGAGTACAATATAAATTGTCAGTTGTACAGTTTCTTTGCCTCATAGACAACCTTGTTTTTTTTTTTACGCATGCTGAAAATAGTCATGAAATTTGTCCTTTATTCTGGTGTAAGCAAGAAATTTGTATTCCATCTTACTAGCTTTTTGCAGTGCTGTGTAGATGTAAACCTGACAGGAAATGCTACAGAACAATATTGCAGAGTACGAATTGAAAGAAAAAAATCTGTCAGAGTCACCACATAGCAAAATGTTATGGTACTTTGAGCTGTGGAGTCTAGTTCTGAAATGAATAGTACGCCAAGAACTGCTTCCTTACTTGCATTCCTTATTTGGGTAGAATTGATAAAACAATTGCTCCAGTTACAACTCCCTAGGTTCTCTCAGCAACTTGCCGCAGGGCTGCACATGGTAACGTGCTGCTCCATCACGCAACGATATTCCACACAGAATTGCGACGAAAAGCGTATGAGCAGAGCAAGCAACAAGCACGGGCTGCCTACGTCATCGTAGGTGCGCATGTACGGTACAGCCTGTTGTCTGGTGCTGTCTGGCAACTGCTCAAACTAACCTTAAGAGACCGTCAGCCAGCGTAACAAGGGCGAACACAAGCGAATGGAACGGAACACGATCCAGTGCCGTTAGCTCAGGCGCGCCTATCGTTTACACCAGAGAGAATTCTCGTTCGCTGTAGCACGTTCAGTTCGGCGTAAGTGGGGTTTTAGCGAGAGGCGGCGGCGGCTGGCAGATTGCGGCGGTCCAGCGGCCGCTACACACGGTAGCGTGTTTGCCGGCGCTGGCGCCCTACCTGCTCCGTGGGCGCGGTGTCGGGTTCCGCTGGCGGGCGCGCGCGGCACGTGCGCAGAAGCCTGGCCGGGCCGTCTCGTAACGCGATAATGCGGACGCTGCCCCCCTCCCCCTCCCTCTCGCAGGCAGCTTGCATTCACGTCGGCACGGACGCCCCACACTGTATCCCGTCACCACCTTATCCCATTCCAAGTAATTCCTGAGCTCAGCAAAGCGCATCGCTATTCCCTAAAACTCCTCGGAAAAAAAAAGGTTCAGCTGCCCTCTAACGGTGCCTATCTACAGCCAAAGCGCCATATGTACTCTGCAAGTGACCTTACGGTGTGTGGCCGAGGATACTTTCTGAACCTGTATCAGAACCCCCTTTCCTATTACACCTGCAAATGGTCGGCGGGAAGAACGATTTGTTGATAGCCTTCGTCAGAAACTCAATATCTCTTAATCTACCTTCTTCGACTTTTCGTGAGATAAACGTAGTAGGAAGCAATACATGCTGTGCAAAAAAGACATTTCACTTTTTGGAAACGTCGTAATTGTCAAATGTTGTTCAAATGTGTGTGAAATCTTATGGGACTTAACTGCTAAGGTCATCAGTCCCTAAGCTTACACACTACTTAACCTAAATTATCCTAAGGACAAACACACACACCCATGCCCAAGGGAGGACTCGAACCTCCGCCGGGACTAGCCGCACAGTCCATGACTGCAGCGCCCCTGACCGCTCTGCTGATCCCGCGCTGCGTAACTGTCTGCCAATGCGATGTAGAAAAAATGGTTCAAATGGCTCTGAGCACTATGCGACTTAACTTCTGAGGTCATCAGTCCCCTAGAACTTAGAACTAATTAAACCTAACCAACCTAAGGATCACACATATCCATGCCCGAGGCAGGATTCGAAACTGCGACCGTAGCGGTCGCTCGGCTCCAGACTGTAGCGCCTAGAACCGCACTGCCACTCCGGCCGGCTGCGATGTAGAAGTTTGAAACTTGGCTGAAAGGTACCAACAACCTTCTCCTATAATCCAGAATGAGATTTTCACTCTTCGGTGGAGTGTGCGCTGATACGAAACTTCCTGGCAGATTAACACTGTGTGCCGGACCGAGACTCTAACTCGGGACCTTTCGCGTGCAAGTGCTCTGCCAACTGAGCTACCCAAGCACGACTCACGCCTCGTCCTCAGGGCTTTACTTCCGCCAGTACCTCGTCCCCTACCTTTCAAACTTTACAGAAGCTCTCCTTCGAACCTTGCAGAACTAGCACTCCTGTAAGAAAGGACATTGCGGAGACATGGCTTAGCCACAGCTTGGGGAATGTTTGCAGAATGAGATTTTCACTGTGCAGCGGAGTTTGCGCTGATATGAAACTTCCTAGCAGATTAAAACTGTGTGCCCGACCGGCTGTGGCTAAGGCATTTCTCCGCAATATCCTTTCTTCCAGGAGTGCTATTTCTGCAAGCTTCGCAGAAGAGCATCTGTTAAGTTTGGAAGGTAGGAGACGAGGTACTGGCGGAAGTAAAGCTGTGAGGACGGGGCGTGAGCCGCGCTTGGGTAGCTCAGTTGGTAGAGCACTTACCCGCGGAAGGCAAAGGTCCCGAGTTCGATTCCCGGTCCGCCACACAGTTTTAATCTGCCAGGAAGTTTCTCCTATAGTGGTGGAAAAGGGTGTCTCCTGCGACGTCACTTCCGCGCTCGGCAACCTTTTAATCGGCAAAGTGTCGACGTATGCGAAAAAAAAGCGTCAGCTCACAAGTTCATGTGAAGTGTCATGTGGGTTAAGTATGTCACATTGGCGTCAAATTTCACCACAATTCCGCCCAATGCCATCGTGGACGTGTCACGATATGGGAATGTCGTTAGACGCCGTCTTACTGACACGTGACCCCTTCTTTTGACGCCTCGGCGATGCGGATCAGAAACGCGACGCGGTTTTCTTATGCTTGACCAAGGAAAACATTTCAGACACACCACTCCACAGAATCGATACGAAAAGCGTTCAGGACATGGAATAAAGAGTGAAATTACAATGAAATCCAGACCATTAGCTGTTTACAAACGTTGATAAATAACAACGGGGACAACTGAAAATATGTGCCCCGACCGATATTGGAACCCTGGATGTCCTGCTTACTTGGCAGATGCTCTATCTGACTGAGCCATCGAGGACACAGAGCATAGTGCGACTGCAGGGATTTATCCCTTGCACGCTCCCCGTGAGAACCACAATGGATCAAATGGCTCTGAGCACTATGGGACTTAACTTCTGAGGTCATCAGTCCCCTATAACTTTTTTTTTTTGGTCATCAGTCTACTGACTGGTTTGATGCGTCCCGCCACGAATACCTTTCCTGTGCTAACCTCTTCATCTCAGAGTAGCACTTCCAACCTACGTCCTCAATTATTTAATTATTTGCTTGACGTATTCCAATCTCTGTCTTCCTCTACAGTTTTTGCCCTCTACAGCTCCCTCTAGTACCATGGAAGTCATTCCCTCATGTCTTAGCAGATGTCCTATCATCCTGTCCCTTCTCCTTATCACACATTCCTTATCACATATTCCTTTCCTCTCCGATTCTGCGTAGAACCTCCTCATTTCTTACCTTATCAGTCCACCTAATTTTCAACATTCGTCTATAGCACCACATCTCAAATGCTTCGATTCTCTTCTGTTCCTGTTTCCCCACAGTCCATGTTTCACTACCATACAATGCTGTACTCCAGACGTACATCCTCAGAAATTTCTTCCTCAAATTAAGGCCGGTATTTGATATTAGTAGACTTCTCTTGGCCAGAAATGCCTTTTTTGCCATAGCGAGTCTGCTTTTGATGTCCTCCTTGCTCCGTCCGTCATTGGTTATTTTACTGCCTAGGTAGCAGAATTCCTTAACTTCATTGACTTCGTGACCATCAATCCTGATGTTAAGTTTCTCGCTGTTCTCATTTCTACTACTTCTCATTACCTTCGTCTTTTTCCGATTTATTCTCAAACAATACTGTGTACTCATTAGACTGTTCATTCCGTTCAGCAGATCATTTAATTCTTCTTCACTTTCACTCAGGATAGCAATGCCATCAGCGAATCGTATCATTGATATCCTTTCACCTTGTATTTTAATTACATTCTGAACCTTTCTTTTATTTCCATCATTGCTTCCTCAATGTACAGATTGAAGAGTAGGGGCGAAAGGCTACAGCCTTATCTTACACCCTTCTTAATACGAGCACTTCGATCTTGATCGTCCACTCTTATTATTCCCTCTTGATTGTTGTACATACTGTATATAATCCGTCTCTCCCTATAGCTTACCCCTACTTTTTTCAGAATCTCGAACAGCTTGCACCATTTTATATTGTCGAACGCTTTTTCCAGGTCGACAAATCCTATGAAAGTGTCTTGATTTTTCTTTAGCCTTGCTTCCATTATTAGCCGTAACGTCAGAATTGCCTCTCTCGTCCCTTTACTTTTCCTAAAGCCAAACTGATCGTCACCTAGCGCATTCTCAATTTTCTTTTCCATTCTTGTAAGCAGCTTCGATGCATGAGCTGTTAAGCTGATTGTGCGATAATTCTCGCACTTTTCAGCTCTTGCCGTCTTCAGAATTGTGTGGATGATGCTTTTCCGAAAGTCAGATGGTATGTCGCCAGACTCATATATTCTACACACCAACGTGAATAGTCGTTTTGTTGCCACTTCCCCCTATAACTCAGAACTACTTAAACCTATCTAACCTAAGGACATCACAAACATCCATGCCCGAGGCAGGATTCGAACCTGCCACCGTAGCGGTCACACGGTTCCAGACTGTAGCGCCTAGAACCGCTCGGCCAGTCCGGCCGCCTGAGAACCACGTTCCCAACTTAATGTCCACACGCTGCATTCGTAGTGCCCCTGCCCACTATACTCATTACTCGCAGCAGTCGATCGACCGGTTCCCGTAAGAGTTTGAGCAATGTGAGTGCATCCGCACTGAAGAAGATCATTGGCCGGTAAGCCTTATCTATATGATCTCAAACTGTTACGGGAATCGGTAGATTGACTGCCGCGAGTTATGAATATAATGGGCAGGGGCACTACTAATGTAGTGTGTGGACAGTAAGTTGGACATGTGGGTCTCACTGGGAGTGTGCCTGTGATAAGTCCCTGAAGTCGCACTATCCTCTGTGTCCTCGGTGGCTCAGTCGGAACGAGCGTCTGCTATGTAAGCAGGACATCCCGCGTTCCAATCCCAGTCGGGGCACACATTTTCAGCTGTCCCCGTTATCTATCGACGACTGTAAGCAGCTAATGGTCTGGATTTTCATTGTTATTTCATTCTTTGAGAACTGCAAGATCACCAATGGTATCTGTTCTTTCGGACATGTCCGACTGACAGATTGACAGATGTCCTGCTTACATGGCAGACGCTCTATCCGACTGAGCCATCGAGGACACAGAGGATAGTGTGACTGCAGGGATTTGTCTCTGGCACGCTCCCAGTGAGACCCAAATTTCCACACACTACATTCGTTGTGCCCCTGCCCACTATACACCATAAGGAGCGTCGATGAAACCATCCCTCCCCTTGCAGCGTTCAGCAACAGGGCGATGTTCTTCACAACTTTCAACACTGCTGACACCCTCGGATGATGAAACTCTGAGGAGATTGTGGTGCTGCAACCCCACTGAATGTAATCTGACTGCTTCAGAATGTAGCGCGACAGCAATTCTTGCTCTGATATACATGGCGGAACCACTAGGGGCCGTTCAAAATCATTCGACGAAATCTGAACGCGATCCAAAACAGCAAAGGGTGTTTATGCTTTATCAACCCTCCTGCTTCACGCTCTCCTATGGCGTGATTACGGAGAGGTGAAACATTGACACATGCTTGAATAAACGACTACAGGTACCTCTAAGACCCCCCATTCGGAAACACCTGTGTGTCGTCCAGGCACCTTTGCTCAGCGCGTTAAAAATGTAGCTGTCACATACTTGCGCACCCATTCAGGTAAGAGGTGCCTCGCAGTTGCTCTAGCGATTGGGTGCATGCAACACTTTCGACACCACTTAGGTGGTGCAGAATTGTGTTGATACACGGTACCAATTTGACATTATTAACCCACCTAACACTTCAAACGAACTTCTGAGCTCTTGCCTTTTTTTCACACGTGTCGACACCTTGAAACTTCCTGGCAGACTAAAACTGTCTGCCTGACCGAGACTCGAACTCGGTACCTTTGCCATTCGCGGATAAGTGCTCTACCAAGCACGACTGACAACCCATCCTCAGAGTTTCAATTCCGCCAGTACCTCGTCTTCTACCTTCCGGGCACTGGACCGCGAAAGGGAAAGGTCCAGAGTTCGAATCGCGGTCCGGCACACAGTTTCAATCTGCCAAGAAGTTTCATATCAGCGCACACTCCGCTGCAGAATGAAACTTTCGTTCTGTCGACACCCTGCTGTTTCAAATTTCGCCAAGCTCGAGGATGATGACACAGGGCACCACACTTTTGCACCTTTACAGAGGGAGGTTACAGGCACCTATCAGCCAAATTTCAAACATTTGCTTCGCAGTGGAAGATAATTAGCAGGTTTCTAAAAAGTTATACTTTTTTGCGCAGTGTATTGGTTGACTCTTCTAGGAATACACGCTCTCAAAATGTTAACTGTAAAACACAGAGTGAAGCACAACACTCCTCTTCTAACGTCTGCCACTGAAGCTGGATCAGCAGCTCCGTAACGCTTTTGCGTTTATTAAACGGATCCTTTACGAAACGCAGTGCTCGTCTTCGGATCTTTCGTGTTTCATCATTCCTGTCTGGTAAGCATACAAGACTGAGGAGCAATACTCAAGCATGACTTTGTTAGCTGTGTGTTTTGTGCTAGACTGAACTTCCTGACTTTTCCTCCAAAGAATCTCAGTCTGAGACCTTAGTTACCAATACTGTTATGTCGTCGTTCAACTTTAAATTGCTTCGTATACATACTCTCAGATATTTAATGGATACGACTCCTTCCATTGCTTGTTCTGCAATCTTGTGCAGAACAAGCAGTGCGACTTTTTTATGCGCAGTGCGACTTTTTTATTAGATCCTTATTTTTACTTTTTTTATTCAATAGTCTTTGGTTTCATGCGGCCGCCATAAATTCCTCTATTGTGCCAACCATTTCATCTCAGAATGGCAGTTGCAACCTAGGTCCTCAATTATCTGTTTGATGTATTCCAATCTCTGTGTTCCTCTACAGTGTATACCCTTTACAGCTTCCTTTAGCACCATGGAAGTTATTTCCTAATGTCTTAACAGATGTCCTCTGATCCTGCCCCCCCTTCTTGTCAGTGTTTTTACATATTCCTTTAATCGCCGATTCTGCAGTGAACCTCCGTATTCCTTACCTAATTTTCAACACTCTTCTGTGGTACCACATCTCGAATGCTCTGATTCTCTTCTGTTCCGCTTTATCCACGGTCCATGTTTCACTATCATAGACTGCTGTGCTTCAAATGTATGTTCTCAGAAATTTCTCCCTCAAATTAAGGCCTATGTTTGATACTAGTAGAGTTCTCTTGATCAAGAATGCCCTTTTTGTCAGTGTTAGTCTGCTTTTTCTGTCCTCCTTGCTCCGTCCATCACGGGTTATTTTTCTGCCTAGGTAGCAGAATTCTTCGTGATCTCCAATTCCGATGTTATTTTTATCGCTGTTCTCATGTCTGCTACTTCTCACTACTTCGGTCTTTTTTCTGTTTACTCTCAAACCATATTGTGCACTTACTAGATTGTTCATTCCATTCAGCAGGTCCAGTAATTGTTCTCCACTTTCATTGAGGACATCAATTTCATCAGCAAATCGGATCGCTGATATGCTTTTACCTTGAACTTAACCATACTCTTGAACATTTCTTTTATTTCCATCACTGCTTCTTCGGTGTATGGATTCAACAGTAAGAGCGAAATACTACATCCCTATCTTACCCATTTCTAACGTGAGTGCTTCGTTCTTCTTCTTCTAGTCTTATTTTTCCATCTTGGTTCTTGTACATACTGTGTATTAATCACCTTTCCTTATAGCTAACTTACATTTTCTCAGAAATTCGAGTATCTTGCACCATCTGTCAAACAAATTTTCCAGGTCGACAAATCCTATGAACTTGTCTTCATTTTTCTTCAGTACGTTACATTTGTTGCTACTGAGGGTCAACTACCAATCCCTGCACCAAGCGTCGATCCTTCGCAGGTCTACCTTCGTCTTTTCTGGGGTGGGGGTGGAGGATGGGAGGAGGGGAGGAGGGGGGGGGAGGGGGGCGGGGGGTCGTGCAACAACTGTTGGTGGAAAGTTATTATTACGGCTGATTATTTATTTTGGTCACACTTGCGGTGTAATTGAGGGCATTGCCGGTTTTCGCCATTAAGGATTATCTCCAGATCTTTTGAGCTAGTTACGATATAACACGGTTATGACTGTCTCAACATTGACTTATCCATTTTCTCCCCCTCAGCATTGGCCACAACGCTTTTCGATTCGTTTCTGCACCATTCTCATAGTAGTAATCACGCCCATGCATTCACGGTATTGTGTATACTTCCACTTTTTCAAACGGTTGGCGACCATACTTTGCCGCTCTTACATATTGCAGATTTATAATTCCCTGTGGTTGTCAGGGAGAACGATGTCTTTATCGATGGAACATGTAGTGGCTTTATAATTCACTTATCCTATGACGTGAAGTTGGCAATAAAACTTTGCCGAAATCTTGTAATCTTCAGGGCGACAATTATTGAACTATATGAAAAAAACGTAAATTAGTTACGAATTACGGCGTGCACACACTTTATTCAACATGCAAACATCATTACAGATATTTGGATTTAGCTTATGACGTGTTCGATATGCCTGCCATCATCGGCGATGATGTGGCGCAGGCGAATAGCGAAATTCTGCATGACCCGCTGAAGTGTCGGAACATCGATGCTATCAATGACCTCTGGAATGGTTTTGGAATTATTGCTGTACACCTTGTCTTTAATAAAACCACACAAAAAGGAGTCCCATGTGTTCAAATCCGGAGAATATGGCAGCCAATCTAGGCCCATGCCAGTGGCCTCTGGGTACCCCAGAACCAGAACGTGGTCTCAAAGTGCTCCTCCAGGATATAAAACACTCTCCTGCTTCGATGGGGTCGATGTCTTGCATAAACCACATCTGGTCGAAATCAGTGTCACTTTCGATAATGGGCATGGGATCATCTTGCAAAATCTTCAAGTAACATTCGGTAGTCACCGTGCCATCATGGAATATCGCACCGACTATTCCGTGACTGGACATTGCACACCATACAGTCATCTACTGAGTGTGAAGAGACTTCTCGATAGGGACATGTGAATTCTCTGTCCCCAAAATGCGCCAATTTTGCTTACTGACCACTCTATCGAAGTGAAAGCGGGTCTCGTCACAAAACCAAACCGTACTAATTCCCATCAAGCCGCGCGGTCAACCGTGCAGTTTGAACGTCCCAATACAAAGCATTCAGAAGTTACGACGATTTTATTTCATATAGTTCTATAACTGTCACCCTGTAGATGTGTGTCAACTGCGATCTGGGCAGTAATACTTTGTGCAGAGGGATAAAGGCAAAATAAAGGTAGAAGAATGAATTAGTTTCTTTTTTATTTGAAGCTTACCTGTTTCTGGGTTTATTTACCTATATTTTGACAACTGATTGCATTTTTTTGTGACATGCTCGTTTTATTTAACACAACATAAGACTGGAAAATCGCTCTACATTTTTTCCTTTTAGGGAAGATGATCCGCTGAGGTAGCCATTGGGTTAACGCTTCCTTCCACGGGGTCGGGTAGGCGAGCCTGTTCCGGATCGACGAGGACTGGTGAGACGACCTGCTCGGATTTGGTTTGTAGACGGTTTCCACTACCAACTATGTAAATACCGGACTGGCATCCATAGCCTGTATCAGGTACACGGTACACAAACATTTTAAAAAAATGTTCTCACCCTTCAACGTGAGATTTATTCTACACGCAGACAGATGGGGTACACAGAATCCACACTCGATGGTTGTGGTGGATTCAGGAATTTACACTTCAGAGCACAAAAAATCGCACAGAATAAATAGTTTAACATACGACACTGAGATGACAAAAATACACTACTGGCCATTAAAATTGCTACACCACGAAGATGACGTGCTACAGACGCGAAATTTAACCGACAGGAAGATGATGCTGTGATATGCAAATGATTAGCTTTTCAGAGCATTCACACAAGGTTGGCGCCGGTGGCGACTTCTACAACGTGCTCACATGAGGAAAGTTTCCAGCCTATTTCTCATACACAAACAGCAGTTGACCGCCGTTGCCTGGTGAAACGTTGTTGTGACGCCTCGTGTAAGGAGGAGAAATGCGTACCATCACGTTTCCGACTTTGATAAAGGTTGGATTGTAGCCTATCGCGATTGCGGTTTATCGTATCGCGACACTGCTGCTCGCGTTGGTCGAGATCCAATGACTGTTAGCGGAATATGGAATCGGTGGGTTCAGGAGGGTAACACGGAACGCCGTGCTGGACCCCAACGGCCTCGTATCACTAGCAGTCGAGATGACGGGCATCTTATCCGCATGGCTGTAACGGCTCGTGCAGCCACGTCTCGATCCCTGAGTCAACAGATGGGGACGTTTGCAAGACAACAACCATCTGCACGAACAGTTAGACGACGTTTGCAGCAGCATGGACTATCAACTCGGAGACCATGGTTCATGGCTCTGAGCACTATGGGACTCAACTTCTGAGGTCATCAGTCCCCTAGAACTTAGAACTACTTAAACCTAACTAACCTAAGGACATCACACATATCCATGCCCACGGCAGGATTCGAACCTGCCGCTCTAGCGGTCGCGGGGTCGGAGACCATGGCTGCGGTTACCCTTGACGCTGCATCACAGACAGGAGCGGCTGCGATGGTGTACTCAACGACGAACCTGGGGGCACGAATGGCAAAACGTCATTTTTTCGGATGAATCCAGGTGCTGTTTACAGCATCATGAAGGCCGCATCCGTGTTTGGCGACATCGCGTTGAACGCACATTGGAAACGTGTATTCGTCATCGCCATACTGGCATATCACCCAGCGTGGTGGTATGGAGTGCCACTGGTTACAAGTCTCGGTCACCTTGTGAGGTGCCGGGGCTAGCAGTGTATTTAACACTAAATTATTCTAGAATCTACATATGTAAATGATGCTCTAAGCACCCCCCCCCCCCCCCATTCTAACTCCGACTTTTGCTGTTGCACAAGGATTAAAAAAAAATACGCGAACTGACTCTAATCAACCCTGCCAGTGGAGTAGAAGAGAGTTTGGCACCTGCAATAATTTAATTTGATAAATAAGTTAAATAAACGAAGGTTTCATTAACATAGTGAGGAATGATAGGGTTGCTCTACCGATTAACAGAATGAAAGTTCTGTCCAAAATAACAATATGATTTATTAAGACTAAACACAAAATAATAAACAAAAACAAATGAAACATTTACAATACATCAAATTGGCTCAAATTGGATACTCAAACAAACGCTGTGAATGTGAAGTTGTCCCTAAACTAGGTTGTGAGGATTATGACGAAGTGGTATGTGGAGCCAATTCCTTGCAACTCAAATCTTAAGAGAAAACACATAGCCAACCTAACATTAATTGCCGCTACCCAAGACAGAACAAAGTTAGAAAAAGACGAACAGGTGCGCGCGCTCTGCTGAGCTCTGATTATCACCTAGGAAAATCCCTGTCTGCCGATGCTGCGGACATACATTACCAATCTGTCTTCTTAACTGCAAGAACACGATTTGGCGTACCGGAGGCGATGGCTGGTTGCTTCGACGTCCTCGACCGAAAGGCGAGAGCCGACTACCTAGAGCACCCGTACAGGCCGAACACACAACTTTCCCGCCCCCACGACAGTGGCCGTGGTTAAACGTTCCAATCAGCAACTCGAAAACCAGCGGAAAATTCCACTCTATTGCCGGAGCACTACCATTCCACCAATGGAAATTCTTGGCGCCAATTTCTGCGCTGATTTTGCTACGTCACGGAGCTATGCCCTGAGCAAGCCAATCACAGTTACTATTTTGCAGAAAGCGCGGGAATTTTCCCGCCACAACTGCCTGGGTACACAAGTCATTCCCACGCCTCGCTGGTAGCCCGCCAGAAAGGGTTTTCGCTAAGTTTCTGCGAAGTAACGCAACCTCTAGCCCAGCCGCTACTTCAGACCCCTCCAGGCGTGTCTTTTGACAATGTCGGCGTCTGCAAAGCATTCACTCGACTTCCTCACACCCGTCGGCTTAACCCTTTCCAGATCAGATGAGCCCGCCTGTCACCGGACCACCCGGGTGACGAGAGATGCTGCGTGGGAAGTCCGCGTGTGAAGGAATAGCGACTTTGCACTGCATGCAATTAGAGAGGAAAATCGTAAGATAGAAATATGAGAGGGGGCTCATGCCACCTCTCATAGCCCCTACGCCATTTTAAATTGTAATTGGTGAGTGGTTGGCTCACTTAGGAGCAAGGTAGTGAGTCAATCGCCCAAGAACAATCTCGCAAACTGGCTGCACATGCCGCACTCTATAAAGAAAATCACTGCAACTGAAAAATGCAGCTCATAGAGGGAGGATTATTTATGATGTAGCCAACTTCACCTTCTTAATATGGAACACTAACACTCACATCACACATCCATACCCAGGGAGCCCCTTCCAAACACCGATTCACACAGACATTCACTCTCTAAATATGGCCCAGGCATGTGAGCCAAATATGGAGCAATTTATTCTTTACAATCAGAGTTGGAGTGCTCCGCAATTAAATGCCCAAGATGTTACAACAATTTTAATCATTAAACTAACCTGAACTCACTCACACAATATACTATTTAAGTTAACAACCTCTTTGTGAGCTTTCAGAATCTAATTACAACCTCTGATTCATTCTGTCTCCCTGCAGCAAGAATAACCTTTACAAAATGTTCCCTGAACTGATGGTCCATTCACAATGACAGTGGTGGTATCTGCTTCAGTTTATGGGGACCTCAGGCACACTGTTTGCATACACACAACAATAAATACAAAATACAAAAAAACATGGTGTGGAGAACAATACAGTAATTTGTAATAAGAATTACAGTGTAAAACACAAACACATACAAGGTATAACATACATTACAAAAACAACACTAGAGAAAGAAATTTAAGAAAAAAAACAAGGTTAATGGGGCATCAAGTTGTGCGTGCACATTGCACTAAGTTCACGACTGTGCTGAGAATGAGGCACTAAATCACACTGTTAGAAATATTCGAAGCACTTCACAAATTCCACAGTACTGACATCACATAGGGCTAAACGTCGGGTGTTGTTGCTACATTGTTGCAACGGCAATAGGGTGTGTTGGAGCATCTGCAGTACTCTGTTGAGATTGCACCAAGACCCACGCATATGATCACGGCAGTATGGTAGGAAGACACAGTGATAGGCTCTCCTCACGTCGATTAATTGTCTCTGAGGTCTACTTGTTGGGATACACCACTAGTCTAGGTCTCTTCTCTCGCTGGACAGTACTTTACGTTTCCCAATATTGCAGTTCGATGAGGGATGATGGCACGTGGAGTGACTCCACAAGTGTGTGAGGTCATCCATACAGGATCGAACTAGGAGCGACGATTGCTAAAACTGCTCTCTAATAGAGAGAAGAAGTTAGAAATGAGACCATACATTTGTTAGTGTGGCACGATACTGCTTTGTGTATGCAGATCGGCCAATGCTAGTGAGTTGTAAAAACCCAAACAGGTGAGTATATAGCGTCCCTTTCTGTCCTGAGGCACATGAGGTCCAGGTTCTGACACGATATGTGATCTTCTTCGTGTACTCACGACAACGTGGTCTGCCGCAGGGAATCCCTCCAAACGGCTGCCGCGTCCGGAGAGCTAGCAGGCTGTCGTGTGTGGGTCGCGTGTCAGTGTCAACGGCCAGCCTCACTTTCGCTTGTGGCCCGGCGAGGATCCCGCCTAATCCCTCAGGTATACGGTCCGGTGACTGTCAGCTTGCAGGACCGGACGCTCGCCTTCTTGCAGGTAGCGGAAGACCTCTTGTTTTTGCGCTGGCTGGCCTCTGCATTGCCACGATACCCGTCATCTGCACAGTTCTGACAAAAATCTTATGCCTAACTTTTTGCCATGACCTTCTATGTTACAATAAATTTACATAATGACACATTGATGGTCTGTCATTTCAGACACTCTTATTTTACTTTTATAGTTATTAATCTATGGCTATCATTATAACAAAATCTTGGTGTATCAAATTTAGACATGGAAATAATTTATCTTGATATTTGTGTAGAGACCGGTCTCACTAGTGTACATAGTGTGTGACGCTACACTGGATGAACAGCTAAATGTGTGGGCCCGCACTAATATTACTATTAATTATATAGATCGACAGTAGACATGCTCAAGAATTAACTACCATTTGACAACGATCTACATTCTATGTCTTTTGAATAAATTATGTTATTATGCAGGTCGAAGTTTTACTGAGCTTATAAAGAACAAGCAACTATTCTACGTTCGCTCGCCGGTCGTCCCTCCATCTTGGGTCTGTGATTTGATGACCTGAAAAATAACATCCCAACAGGCGTGCGCCAAACACTTGTGGTAGAAAGCCCCCACAATATTAATCTAGTTATTGTTAAATCCTACAGTTTAACTTATCCTAGTATATCGTACCTTTTTTTGTTTGTTTACCTTATACAATACTCTTACATAATTCCTGTTACGTTGAGATGTCTCGCTGCTCGCCGCTATTGACGACAGTGATGTGCGCGCCGTACGACATGACCTCCGAGTTTTCATTACGCCTCACTGAAACTCCAGAGACTGGGTTAGCCATGGCTATACACGACAATAAATTTATAGTTGCAACTTCCTTCTCTATGTGATGCGGTTTTCGCGATCAAAGCACATCTTTCCAGAGGCAATGTAATATGACCAAGCCAGGACTGGTTCCTGTTGAGGATTCAGTCGCCCAACACATGCCAGCTACACAGTATGTCACGAATATCCAAGTATAAGACCCTGGTTATTCATCAGTGACAGTTACGAGCAGCACGCTAAATCCCCAACCAGCACATTGGCATGGTAGGCTTTATGCCCGCATTTCTCTCGTCTAGGGCACCATTGGAGTCAAACGCTCACAGGTACACCCCGACTTGCAAGACAACGATGCTGGCGCAGCTCTGCAAAAAACTATACTGCCCATATTCATCCTCGAAATCACGCAATATACCACAATATTGCAGTGCACTGACGCGTGCCTGCAAGCATTGGTATGAACGTCTCACGAACTGGTTGTGGCCGCTAAGGGGCGTATCACGACTTCTCAGAACGCTTCTAAGAGCACGTTCTTGTATGCGCCCGTTTGTGCGACATCTCGTCACTCATCTTTATCCCTTAACATGGACACCAGATAGGAAAGGACAAAAACATTGCTCATGGAAAGGTAGTGCCTCTTATCGCAACGACAGAGGAGATCCCGAACATAGACAAAAAAGTTAACAGCAGTAAATTCTTATGCGAGAAAACGCAGCGTGTTAATACTTTAACAATCTTAATCCAACGATTATTGTTCCCCGACTAAAGGTTCATATATTTGCCTATTCTACTATGTACACCACTTAAACTACTATTATTCCACGAACTTCTTTGTGTGAGAGATGTGGTGGAGTCCTATTGACTAGTGCCAATCCCTTATCAGACTCCCCCTCCTCTGACGTGCATTAGGATTTGCAGGTCTAATTTCAATCTCCTGGTTCTCCTGTGGTCCTTGATTTCGCTCTCTCCAGTTACGGTCGCTTTGCAGTTCGTTATTCCTCCTGTCCCAGATTCCTTGTCTAGATTGACCCTGTTCCCTGACGTTCTGGTTTCCGTGTCTCTGGTTTCCATAATCTTGAATTGCGTAACCTTGATTTCCGTAACCCTGGTTTCCTAACTGACGAGCGCGATTATGCGATCTGTTGTCGTCTGCCCTTGCTGGCCCGTGGTATTTGTTATTTTGCGCCTTCTTCCTGTCCTTTGCGTCTTGTTTATCGAAGACTACTTCGAGTTCGCGCAATAGACTCTTGAATGCTTCTATGTCAGATTCACACTTGCCGACAAGTGTCTGTTGATACCTAACAGGCAATTCGGAAAAACAAAATTTGATGATTTATCCCTTGCTATATTGACTATTTAAAAATTGATTCTTCTTGAGTAAATCATCAAAAAATTTGGTTGCGCTCCTTTGCCCGGACACTTCCAGTTCAGGACAAAATATTATTTCCTTTTTAATCCTGTCTTGCGTTTCCTTTGACCAGTAGATCCCCAGGAACGCATCAACAAATTCCTGATAAGTCTGACACGTCGCTGCCACACCCCGCATCTTTTCCGCGGCTTGGCCTTCGATGTGTCCACACATGAATTCTAATTTTGCCAGGGTTGGCCATGATGACGGTAATGAATTTGTAAACTGCATCACCCAGCTCTTGGGATGCATCGACCCTCCATTATCTCTGAACTTTTGGAATTTTAGTATCGACAGGAAGTGATTGTGATCAAAATCCTGTCCGATCCTCGCACTGGTGTTGTCACTCGTTTCCGATACTTGCACGTCTGCTGAGTGTCCTGATCTATCTCGCTGATAACTGTGATGTGCTATCTCTGTATCACAGTGGCAGTGGCACTCAGAATTCACTCTCCTAAGTGGGCTACAATTATTGGAGCTATTACTAGATGTTTCTGCTTGTGCATTGTTAGTTCCGCACTCTGTCACTGGGCTAGAGCACGGCGGGCTTTTCCTCGGAGACACAATTCTGTGTACTCCATCATTGGTATCCGAACGCGCAGTTCTCGTGTGCCCGTTTCGCTCTAGTTTTGCTATCCGACTCCCTACTTCTTTCATTCGTTTCGTGATGTTCGTAACCGCAATATTACCTTGGGTTTTTAAGAACGCTAGGGATTTTTGAGTGGGCTTGTGTCGCACGTCGCAAGCGACCTGCAAGTTGAGAAGTTACTTTTGCGATTTTCATTGCCCCTGTTGCTGCCGTTTTGGCTAGGCCTGCTACTTTTTGTGCTACCATTGACAATTGTTTTGCTTCTCCACATTCTTTTTTTATTGTTAGTAATTCCCCTCGAATTTCTCCTATATGCGAAATTATTGCCTGAGTGTCCTTCTTACGCTGTTCTTCAGTTTCTTCCTTCTCCTTCTTACGCTGTTTCTCAGCTTCTTCCTTCTCCTTCTTGCGTTGTTTCTCATCTTCTTCCTTCTCCTTCTTACGCTGTTCGTCAGCTTCTTCATTCATTGATCGTAGGGAGCTCAGTATTGGGTTAATGTCATCATTTTGATCCTCGTCACACATGGGTGATGTAACTCTGGACACCTGGGCGCTAGAGCTCTGACGTGACCGAGCTGGCCTCTGTCTGCACTCGTTCGTTTGATAATAAACTTCTGCTGCCGTCTCGACCTGTGTGCCTGTCGCTGTTTCATCCTCTACCTCACTATCATGGTCGCGACGTTGCTCTAAGATCGCGTCCAAATCACCTTCCTCATCAATGACCCTGTCGTCCTGTGCTGCTAAAAATGTGCCCATCTCATCTCCGAACCTATCCTCGTCAGTAACCTGCCTTTTATCAATTATGCTATTCTCTTTTGTTTTAGTTTCGCTCAATGATAGTCGTGCCTTACTTCTCGTGATCATTCCTGAAAAAACAAATTTATCTAAAATTCACAATAAAAATCGTCTACCCCCAATATTTTTCCACGTAGACATAAAATTTCAACAACGCCGTTCCAACGCTGTAACTACAAGCACGATTTGTTGTGGTACAGAAACTGCACAAAAACCCGACAAGTGTGATGAGGTACGGGCACCACATCAAAGAAACACAAAAAAACAATGAACAAACAAAAAATATATACACTGAAAACAAAAACTGTAATCATGCGCCGTTAATAAAAACTAATCGCGGAACTACCAGAAAAAGAACTTGGGTACTAATCATAAAAATTGTAGAGAAAAAAAATTTGAATGTTCCTACTAAGAATACTGTTTGTTAATCAGTGATTCACAGGAAAGATCCGAGGCTAAGGGTCGCCATTTTATGTGAGGTGCCGGGGCTTGCAGTGTATTTAACTCTAAATTATTCTAGAATCTACATATGTAAATGATGCTCTAAGCCCCCCCTATTCTAACTCCGACTTTTGCTGTTGCACAAGGGTTAAAAAAAAAATACGCGAACTGACTCTAATCAACCCTGCCAGTGGAGTAGAAGAGAGTTTGGCACCTGCAATAATTTAATTTGATAAATAAGTTAAATAAACGAAAGTTTCATTAACATAGTGAGGAATGATAGGGTTGCTCTACCGATTAACAGAATGAAAGTTCTGTCCAAAATAACAATATGATTTATTAAGACTAAACACAAAATAATAAACAAAAACACATGAAACATTTACAATACATCAAATTGGCTCAAATTGGATACTCAAACAAATGCTGTGAATGTGAAGTTGTCCCTAAACTAGGTTGTGAGGATTATGACGAAGTGGTATGTGGAGCCAATTCCTTGCAACTCAAATCTTAAGAGAAAACACATAGCCAACCCAACATTAATTGCCGCTACCCAAGACAGAACAAAGTTAGAAAAAGACGAACAGGCGCGCTCTGCTGAGCTCTGATTATCACCTAGGAAAATCCCTGTCTGCCGATGCTGCGGACATACCTTACCAATCTGTCTTCTTAACTGCAAGAACACGATTTGGCGTACCGGAGGCGATGGCTGGTTGCTTCGACGTCCTCGACCGAAAGGCGAGAGCCGACTACCTAGAGCACCCGTACAGGCCGAACACACAACATTCCCGCCCCCACGACAGTGGCCGTGGTTAAACGTTCCAATCAGCAACTCGAAAACCGGCGGAAAATTCCACTCTATTGCCGGAGCACTACCATTCCACCAATGGAAATTCTTGGCGCCAATTTCTGCGCTGCTTTTGCTACGACACGGAGCTATGCCCTGAGCAAGCCAATCACAGTTACTATTTTGCAGAAAGCGCGGGAATTTTCCCGCCACAACTGCCTGGGTACACAAGTCATTCCCATGCCTCGCTGGTAGCCCGCCAGAAAGTGTTTTCGCTAAGTTTCTGCGAAGTAACGGAACCTCTAGCCCAGCCACTACTTCAGACCCCTCCGGGCGTGTCTTTTGACAATGTCGGCGTCTGCAAAGCATTCACTCCACTTCCTCACACCCGTCGGCTTAACCCTTTCCAGATCAGCGGAGCCCGCCTGTCACCGGACCACCCAAGTGACGAGAGACGCTGCGTGGGAAGTCTGCGTGTGAAGGAATAGCGACTTTTCACTGCATGCAATTAGAGAGGAAAATCGTAAGATAGAAATATGAGAGGGGGCTCAGCCACCTCTCAACCTCTTGTTCGCAGTGACAGCACTCTGAACAGTGGACGTTACATTTCAGATGCGTTACGACCCGTGGTTCTACCCTTCATTCGATCCCTCCGAAACCCTACATTTCATCAGGATAATGCACGACCGCATGTTGCAGGTCCTGTATGGGCCTCTCTGGATACAGAAAATGTTCGACTGCTGCCCTGGCCAGCACATACTCCAGATCTCTCACCAATTGAAAACATCTGGTCAATTGTGGCCAAACAACTGGCTCGTCACAATACGCCAGTCACTACTCTTGATTAACTGTGGTATCGTGTTGAAGCTGCATGGGCAGCAGTACCTCTACACGCCATCCAAGCTCTGTTTGACTCAATGCCCAGGCGTATCAAGGCCGTTATTACGGCCAGAGGTGGTTGTTCTGGGTACTGATTTCTCAGGATCTATGCACCCAAATTGCTTGAAAATGTAATCACATGTCAGTTCTAGTATAATATATTTGTCCAATGAATACCCGTTTATCATCAGCATTTCTTCTTGGTGTAGCAATTTTAAAGACCAGTAGTGTATACAACCTAAGCCAGAGGCTATACACTGGAAGGCAGTGGCAGTCGACGGTCCGAGGGCAGCTTGTGGTCCGAATCAAATATTTGTGCGGCCCGCTATTCTCAGCTGTCTTTTATAATAATGTGCGTCTGAATCCTAAATGTCAACTAACACTAAAAGCTTCTTAAGAGTGTAGTTTTCGTGCTCAGTAACAAACACAAATATTTACAGAGGCGGCAAATAGTTTCTTGTTCGTCTCCCAGTGCTGACAAGAGTGTGCATTTCTCGTACTGATCAGCAGCTATGTGTAAATTTCGTGAATCAGTATTGCAGAGACGGTGATATTTGAATGCGGTACACATTTGTAGCGAGGAATAAGAAATTAAACAAAGGCAGTTGTAGTACAGAGCAGGGAAAAGAAACGAAACTATAAGTGTTTAGTATACATTTGTGACGCTGTCTCATGTTGTATAACCCACTGAAATATAAATATACTTACCGTTATTAATCAATTAATCATACGCTCACGCAGGCAACACAGCAGTTCGTCAAGAAATCAGTGTCTCACAACGTTGTGGCCGCTGAGGGTGGTGTTAATCTGACATAGAGAACAGAAAGTGTTCCTCATGGTGTCGACGATCTATAGCCGGCCGGTGTGGCCGTGCGGTTCTAGGCGCTTCAGTCTGGAACCGCGTGACCGCTACGGTCGCAGGTTCGAATCCTGGCTCGGGCATGGATGTGTGTGATCTCCTTAGGTTAGTTAGGTTTAAGGAGTTCTAAGTTCTAGGGGACTGATGACCACAGATGATAAGACCCATAGTGCTCAGAGCCATTTGAACCATTTTTTATTTTGACGATCAATATTTGGGTGTCGGCGGGCACGTATCACTCCCTTATTATAGCTAGTCTCATAACCAACTGAATTACTGTAGGCTACCATATACTAACAATATCGATACATATGCAGTCAGGGGTTCCCTCCCACAATGTCAGTAATGGTTGTTGAGCAAAAAAAGTCTGATGACCGCTGGCCTAAGCAGTTTGCACAATAAGTATCTAATTTTAGCAGGTTTGCCAATATACTGTACAGTATATTGTATAGCCTTGAATCTTATCTATAGACAATCAGCAATAGTGCACCTTTTGAAATACTGCGTAATATAACACTGACCACTCCGAACATTATGACCAGCTACCTAAAAGCCGGTATGTCCACATTTGGCAAGGGTAACAGGGGCGGCGCGTCATGGCAGTGAGGCCTTCGTAGGTCGCTGGAGAGAGTTGACACCACACATGCACACGCAAGGCACCCAGTTCTCGTAAATTCTGGGAAGGGGGGCGATGAGCTCTGACGCCACGTTCAGTCAAAACCCATATGTGTTCGAGCGGGTTCAGATCGGGTGAGTTGCGGCGCCAGTGCAATTGGCACTCGCCATTGTGTTCCTCGAATCACTCCATCGGACTCCTGGTCTTCTGGCATGGCGCATTATCTTGCTGAAAAGTGGTACTGCCGTCGGGAAACATGATCGTCCTTAAGGGTTGTACGTGGTCTGCAACAAGTGTACGATACTCGTTGGCCGTCATGATGCCTTGCACGAGCTCCATTAGTCCCATGGATGCCAGGTTGTCTCCGTCTCGCAATACAGGCGTCAAGGGGCTGTTATCCTGGAAGACGACGGATTCGCTCCCTCGACATGATGAAGAAGGTATCGGGATTCATTTCGCTCGACGAAAGATCCGTAGCGATAGACTGGAAAGTTGCACGGGTCACACCAATATTCAAGAAAGGTAATAGAAGTAATCTACTAAATTACAGGCCCATATCGTTAACGTCGACATGCAGCAGGATTTTGAAACATGTATTGTGTTCGAACATTATGAATTACCTGGAAGAAAACGGTCTATTCACACACAGTCAGTATGGGCTAAGAAAACATCGTCCTGTGAAACACAACTAGCTCTTTATTGGCATGAAGTGTTGAATGCTATTGACAAGGGATTTTAGATCGATTCTGTATTTCTGGATTTCCGGAAGGCTTTTGACACTACACCAAGCAAGCGACTTGTAGTGAAATTGCGTGCTTATGGAATATCGTCTCTGTTATGTGATTCGATTTGTGATATCCTGTCATAGAGCTCACGGTTCGTAGTAACTGACGGAAAGTCATTGAGTAAAACAGAAGTGATTTCTGGAGTTCCCCAAGGTAGTGTTATAGGCCCTTTGCTGTTCCTTATCTATATAAACGATTTGGGAGACAATCTGAGCAGCCGTCCGATTTTCAACGTTTATATGAAGTAAAAGTTTGTTTGTCGTACTGGTTGACTGAAACAACAGGTTTTCTTACTTCTAATTATGTTCTTGTGTTTCGGGGCGAGAATGGCGCGAAGCCTGATCAGTTAAGTGTCTTTATGTGTGTGTGTGTGTGTTCCGATTAGGCACTCACTCACTGCTGATTTACGGAATCGTCCATCAGGCTGTGCGCTCGCCGACAGTCTTCGTTTCCCCGTAGTCTCTAGACCTCAACAGTCACTTTACATAAGTAATCGACAACTGTCGCCAAGCAACAAACAGCATAATGACGTCGAAACACGAAACATTTCGCATCCTGACTGCTTATAAAGCCTTATTTTCACCTGGTAGCAGAAAGTGGATTATTTTTTTCGGCATACTTCGCAAACGCACCGATTAATGAACATACCTAAAGTACCACAGAGTCCCGCGGGTATACAGCCCGCACTGCAGCACTTGGAACGCTGTCAGTTTAATTAAAATGATGTGACAAAATTCATGGGGCTGCGATATGCGGTAGTATCACCTACACAAGATAGAAAAGGACAGTGCATTGGCGAAGTGCATTTCTTCTCGGGTAATTCACACGAAAAGATTTCCGGCGTGATTATGGCCGCACGACGGGTTTTAACAGACTCTAAACGCGGAATGCTAGTTGGATCTACATGCATGGGACATTCCATTTCGGAAATTGTTAGGGCATTCAATATTCCGAGACCCACAGTATCAAGAGTGTGCCAAGAATGCCAGATTCAGGCATTACCTCTCACCAGGACAGTGGAGTGGCGAACGTCTTTCACTTATCCAGCGAAAGCACCAGCATTTGCATAGAGTTGTCAGTGCTAACAGACGAGCAACACTGCGTGAAATAACCGCAGAAATCAATGTGGGATTACACGAACGTATCCTTTCGGACAGTGCGGCGAAATGTGGCATTGATGGGCTACCAGCGCGACATCACCTGCGGCGCCTCTCCTGGGCCCGTGACCATATCGGTTGGACCGTAGATGTTGGAAAACCGTGGCATTGTCAGATGATTTCAATTGCCTATACCTGATGGTAGGGTTCAAATGGCTCTGAGCACTATGGGACTCAACATCTGAGGTCATCAGTTCCCTAGAACTTAGAACTACTTAAACCTAACTAACCTAAGGACATCACACACATCCATGCCCGAGGCAGGATTCGAATCTGCGACCGTAGAGGTCGCGCGTTTCCAGACTGAAGCGCCTAGAACCGCTCGGCCACAGCGGCTGGCATGATAGGGTTCGAGTGTAGCGTAGACCTCACGAAGATACTGAACCAAGTTGTCAACAAGGCACTGTGCAAGCTGGGGGCGGCTGCATAATGGTGGAGATTGTGTTCAAGTGCAACGAATTGGGTCCTCTGGTCCAACTGAACCATCATTTACTGGAAATTGTTATGTTCGGCTACTTGGAGACCGTTTGCAGTCATTCGTGGACTTCATGTTACCATGTAACGATGTAATTTTTATGGATGACAATGCGCTCTGTGCCGGCAGGTGTGGCCGAGCGGTTCTGGGCGCTACAGTCTGGAAACGTGCGACCGCTACGGTCGCAGGTTCCAATCCTGCCTCGGGCATGGATGTGTGTGATGTCCTTAGGTTGGTTAGGTTTAAGTAGTTCTAAGTTCTAGGGGACTGATGACCTCTGCAGTTAAGTCCCATAGTGCTCAGAGCCATTTGAACCACTTGAATGCGCTCTGTCACTAGGCCACAACTGTTTACGATTGGTTTGAAGAACATTCTGGACAATCAGAGCGAACGATTTGGCCACCCAGATCGCCCGGCATGAAACCCATTGAGAGGTCAGTTCGTACAGAAGATCCTGCACCGGCAACATTTTCATAGTTCTAAACGGCTATAGCGGCAGCACTTTGCAGGGAATTTCCAACGACTTGTTGAGTCTGTACCATGTCGAGCTGCTGCACTACCCCGGGCAAAAGGAGGTTTGACACAATATTAGGAGCTATCCCATGACTTTCGTCAAATTAGTGTTTAACCAGCCTGTGCTATGAGCACAGGTTGTCCTAAGCGTGGATAAAATGTGAAGGGATGTTCTTATTACAAAATGGTTGGCAGAACGTCCACCACTATTGTGCCTTCCTTTGATGGTCGGAAAAACCACGGCGACGTTTACGTCAGCGGTCGCAAGGCCCACGGTCGGCGTGTCCACGACAAAGGCGTGGAACGACGCCACCTCTCAAGTCTAGACTGAGACCCATATTGAGGAGATAGGCCGTCAGCGCGGCCGCCGGCGCCTTACCTGGGGCGCTGCAATAGGGCACAAAGCTGAGCCCTGAGGAGGCGCGGCTGGCAGCTGGGCCGGCCCAGCTGCTTCCGGCACGCGCCAGCCACGCCGCTTCCGGCGGCTCGCACTCGGCACGCACGCCGCACGCACCCTCGCCTCGCCGCCTACCTGCCGGGCCGCCCTTCGCCCTTTGTCGCCGCATCTGCCCTGCGACCCTCCAGACAGCCCCACCGGCAGATGTAAGAAGCCCAGCTCCGCCCCTCCCCTGACGCACCCCTCGCACTTTTCCGGTGCTTGCTTCTGGAATGCCCCTTGTGCGCTGTCCGAGTTGTTCCAGACCTTACCTAGGGGGGAAACGTCTTGGCGCAAGTAGCTGAGCCGATAAAAGCCGCTACCACAGACCAGAAGTACCTACCCCGACAGTCCATATACACTACTCGCCATTAAAATTGCTACACCAAGAATAAATGCAGATTATAAACGGGTATTCATTGGACAAATATATTGTACTAGAACTGACATGTGATTATATTTTCACGCAATTTGGGTGCATCGGTCCTGAGAAATCAGTACCCAGAACAACCACATCTGGCCGTAATAACGGTCTTGATACGCCTGGGCATTGAATCAAACAGAGTTTGGATGGCGTGTAGAGGTACAGCTGCCCAAGCAGCTTCAACATGATACCACAGTTCATCGAGAGTAGTGACTGGCGTATTGTGACGAGCCAGTTGCTCGGCCACCATTGACCAGACGTTTTCAATTGGTGACAGATCAGGAGAATGTGCCGGCCAGGGCAGCAGTCGAACATTTTCTGTATCCAGAAAGGCCCGTACAGGACCTGCAACATGCGGTCGTGCATTATCCTGCTGAAATGTAGGGTTTCTCAGGGATCGAATGAAGGGCAGAGCCACGGGTCGTAACACATCTGAAATGTAACGTCCGCTGTTCAAAGTGCCGTCAATGCGAACAAGAGGTGACCGAGACGTGTAACAGATGGCACCCCACGCCGGGTGATAACGCCATATGGCGATAACGAATACACGCTTCCAATGTGCGTTCACCGCGATGCCGCCAAACACGGATGCGACCATCATGATGCTGTAAACAGAACCTGGATTCATCCGAAAAAATGACGTTTTGCCATTCGTGCACCCAGGTTCGTTGTTGAGTACACTATCGCAGGCGCTCCTGTCTGTGATGCAGCTCAAGGGTAACCGCAGCCATGGCCTCCGAGCTGATAGTCCGTGCTGCTGCAAACGTCGTCCAACTGTTGGTGCAGATGGTTGTTGTCTTGCAAACGTCCCCATCTGTTGACTCCGGGATCGATACGTGGCTGCACGATCCGTTACAGCGTTGCGGATAAGATGCCTGTCATCTCGATTGCTAGTGATACGAGGCCGTTGGTATCCAGCGCGGTGTTCCGTATTACCCTCCTGAACCCACCGATTCCATATTCTACTAACAGTCATTGGATCTCGACCAACGCGAGCAGCAATGTCGCGATAAGATAAACCGCAATCGCGATAGGCTATAATCCGACCTTGATCAAAGTTGAAAACGTGATGGTACGCATTTCTCCTCCTGACACGAGGCATCACAACAACGTTTCACCAGGCAATGCCCGTCAACTGATGTTTGTGTGTGAGAAATCGGTTGGAAACTTTCCTCATGTCAGCACGTTGCAGATGTCGCCACCGGCGCCAACCTTGTATGAATGCTCTAAAAAGATAACCATTTGCATATCACAGCATCTTCTTCCTGTCGGTTAAATTTCGCGTGTGTAGCACGTCATCTTCGTGGTGTACCAATTTTAATGGCCAGTAGTGTAATTTCGAGGCTGGATTAGTAAAAAATAAAGCAAATGTGGAACACTGTAACAGCTGAGTCTTGCGGGGGAGCGCCTCTGAGGATGTCCAGCGCAGTCCTGGACGAAACATCAAGAACAGAAGAGTTTCTTGGACCACTACCTCACATCCCGAAAGGTTTACCAGCAGCTATGCCATCCGGTCGAAAAAACCTTCATTCAGATATAGAAGAGATTATTAGAGTACTAAAAACAAGAGTCCTCGGAGAAGACGACACTATGTGCGAGATCCGGAAACTCAAAGAACAAAACACAAGAAAATCCATGACATTCTCACAGAAATATGGAATACACAGAAAATTCTACAGCGATGGAAATGTGGGTTGATTCACTCGCTCCACGAAAATGGCGACAAGGCAGACCCTAATAGTTACATAGGCATCTCATTATCACCGGCAATCTAAAAAAAAAATTCCCTCCAAACATTACTCAACAGACTACAACCACAAGCTGATACAAAGATAGGTGGATAACAAGCAGGCTTCAGAAAAAGAAGGTCTTGTACTGAACAGATTTGGAACCTGCGAACACTCCTTAAGATCAGTCACATTCGTGGACTTTAAGGAGACCTACAGCTTCACAGACAGACAGACTCTCTTTGAGAGGTTAGAAGAATATGGAACAGATGGAAAAACTCGAACACTCGTACAAAAGACGCTTACAGACACCACACGCAAAATAAAATTTATGAGAGAAATCTCAGACCCATTCGAGAGGTCAGACCGCTTTTATTAAACATGGTCTTGCTCAAAATTAGCAAACAATGGAAAGAAAAAGTAAAAAGAATTCAGTTAGGAAGAACGTCTACTAACAAGACGATCATAAAATGCCTGGCACTTGTAGGCGACTTGGCAATACTCAGCAACAATACACAAGAAACACTGGAATACTTACAAGAAGTCTCTGCTGAAACAGGGCTACAGATATCATATAAGAAAACACAATACATCGAAAGAAAGAACAACAACGAAACTATGTATACAAAACGCGGAAAGGTTGACAGCGTGGAAAATTGAAATATCTTGGGAAATATGTACAAATAAGAGGATCAAACAACGCATCCAACATAGAAAGAACGAAAAATTTCAGAAAGCGTACAAAATGACATGGGAGCACTACAATAAAAGAAATATTTCAAGACAGGCCAAATTCAGGCACTACAATACAGTTGTACTATCTGAAGCACTCTAAGCATTACAGAACACCGCGATCGGAGTGTCAGGCATCAAAGAGTCAGAAAACAAAGGAACGAAAAATCCTCAGATAAATTTTTGGCGCAATACGCAGAAATGGTAAATGGATGAAGAGAATGGATGAATTATCGAACGCACAGACAGACTCACAGACATGATCAGAAAACGCCGACTAACGTTCTATGGACACACACAGAATGAACAATAACAGATTCACAAAGAGGGTTTTTGATGCAGTAAACAATTCAATCAAAGAAACCAATTGGTTTCAAGAAACAGAAGAAGACCTAAAAAAGGCAGGGATCAGTACTGAAATCGTAAATGAGAAAAATTTAGAGACAAAATTATGAACAAAAAATCTGAAGTAAAAGGAAGAAGAAAAACTGGTACAATATGAACAGAGAAAAGAAAACAGGAACACAGCCAAGGAATGAAGAGGTTTTGGGAAGAGAAAAAGAAGAAGGAAACGAAGAAAGAATAATCAAGCAAGATTCATGTTAACTACTGTCCTGGAGGCAAAAATGTGTAGCACTAGTAATAATAATAATAATGATAATAATAATAATGCCGGGTTCCCGGGTTCGATTCCCGGCGGGGTCAGGGATTTTCTCTGCCTTATGATGACTGGGTGTTGTGTGATGTCCTTAGGTTAGTTAGGTTTAAGTAGTTCTAAGTTCTAGGGGACTGATGACCATAGATGTTAAGTCCCATAGTGCTCAGAGCCATTGGAACCATTTTTTAATAATAATGGAACACTGTAAAGATGACACACAACTGGAAACGTGTGCACATTCATCCGCCCCGCTTCGTAAAAAAGGTAATCGAATAAATCCAAGTAATTACGGGGCTATCTCTCTACGTCCAACTGTTTACAAGATAATCTAGAGTTTTGCTGAGTAGAGCTGAAGAACAAGCTGATCACCTCATTCGAGAAGCGCCCAACAGCTATTCAACCTAAAAAGTATTCTGCGAACAAGAGCTCTAAGAAGCCAGAACACTGTGGTGATATTTGTCGACTCTGAAAAGGCATACGCCTCGATACACAGAGAAATATTATTTAGTTACTTGAAACAGCTTGGAATTGGGAAAAAACCACTAACAGATACCACGTCGAAAGTCAAGTTCTTTGGTGAAATTCCTGATCAGCATCCTCTCTAATCCTCTTCAATATCGTACTGTCGTACTGGAGAAAATAGTGCACCCCTGGGAAGAGTCTCTGAATTTGGAAGGGAGAAGAGGAATACGCCGTGGAAGGGAAAGACAGAACCTAGAAATCAAGTGTTTAGCTTTTGCCGACGACCTTGCTCTCTTAGCCAACAAATGTGAAGATGCTAGAAATACGCTTGACAGTCTTCATGAAATCACAGAAGTAACGCGTCGTCAAATCTCCTTTGGAAAGACAGAACAAGTGGATTACAGGCACAGAAGTGAGAGATTAATGGAAGTAAACCATGTCCAGATTAAGAGGACAGAGAAATTTAAATACCTTGAGGAATGAGTCCAGTCCAACGGACTGGATAAAGAAGCAAACACAGGAAGAGGAATAAAACTAGTCCTGGTCTACAACCTAATACAGAACAAGTACAACGAACGGGCGTTATCCCACAAGAACAAAATCACACACTGTAACTCTGTAGTAGAGCCTGAAGGACTGTATGCTTCGGAGTGTCTTATTGTAAATAAAAAATGGGAGTTCCAAGAACTCGAAAGCAAAGAAAGGAAGTTCCTGAGGGAAGTACTGGAACCACAGAAGACTACTGATGGGATTTGGAAGAAGAGGAAAAACGAAGAACTCTACAAGTACACTGACAAGTTCACAGACACAATGAGGAAGCGGAGGTTGACATTCTATGGACACGTACTAAGAACTGGTGAATGCGGACTGACCAAAAGTATCTTCAGTTACACCGTGGGGGTAAAAGTTACATCTAAATGGGTATATGAGGTGAAGGGATGCAGCGGAAATTGCAATTATGCCTCAGATAGTGCAGAATAGAAGAGAGTTCAGAAGCAGAGCTAACATTATAAAATCAAGGGAAACCACAAAACATAAGGCCCAGACGGGTCATTTCCGAGGAAGAGAGAAAAAAAAGAAGCGGAAGAATGATAAGTTCCTACTAGGAGAAGAGAAGAAAAGCCAAGTAGTCTTAAGTTCTTTGAGGTCCATAGTTGGTCATACTCAGAAATTAAAAAAAAAAAAAAACATGAATAGGTTGGTGATAATGCTGTATGTGTTCTACACAGTTCCCCCCCCCCCCCCCCCCCCCACGCCTCCCGGCCCCCCCTCAGTACATAGTACAACGCCCAGAATATTCGTACAACCAAGTGAACTGCCAGAAAAGTCCTTCTTTGATACACTATGTGATCAAAAGTATCCGGACACCCACAACAACATACGTTTTTCATATTAGGTGCATTGTACTGTCACCTATTGCCAGCTACTCTGTATCAGCGACCTCAGTAGTAATTAGACATCGTGAGAGAGCTAAATGGGGCGCTCCGCGGAACTCGCCGACTTCGAATGTGGTCGGGTGATTGGGTGTCACTTGTGTCATACGACTGTACGCGAGATTTCCGCACTCCTAAAATGCCAAGGTACACTATTTCCGCTGTGATAGTGAAGTGGAAACATGAAGGGACACTTACAGCTCGAAAGCGTGCAGGCTGACCTCGTCTGTTGACTGACAGAGACCGCCGACAGTTGCTCACAGGATTTCCAAACTGCATGAGGATCCACTGCAAGTACTATGACAGTTCGGCGGGAGGTGAGAAAGCTTGGATTTCATGGCCAAGCTGCTGCTTATAAGCTACACCTCACGCCGGAAAATGCCAAACGACGCCTCGCTTGGTGTAATAAGGCCCGTAAACATTGGACGATTGAACAGTGGAAAAACGTTGTGTGGAGTGACGAATCACAGTACACAATTTGGCGATCCGATGGCAGTGTGTGGGTATGGCGAATGCCCGGTGAACGTCATCTGCTAGCGTGTTTAGTGCCAACAGTAAAATTCGGAGGCAGTGGTACCATGATGCGGTCGTGTTTTTCATGGAGGGGGCTTGCACCCCTTGTTTTTTTACGTGACGCTATCACAGCACAGGCCTACATTGATGTCTTAAACACCTTCTTGCTTTCCACTGTTGAAGAGCTATTCGGGGATGGCGATTACATCTATCAACACGATCGAGCACCTGTTCATAATGCACGGCCTGTGGTGAAGTGGTTACACAACAATAACATCCCTGTAATGGAATGGCCTGTACAGAGTCGTGACCTGAGTCCTATAGAACACCTTTGGGATTGTTTTGGAACGCCGACTTCGTGCCAGGCCTCACCGACCGACATCGATACCTCTCCTTAGCGCAGCACTCTGCGAAGATTGGGCTGCCATTCCCGAAGAAACCTTCCAAAACCTGATTGATATGCCTGCGAGAGTGGAAGCTGTCATCAAGGCTAAGAGTGGGCCAACACCATATTGAATTCCAGCATTACCGATGGAGGGCGCTACGACCTTGTAAGTCATTTTTAGGCAGGTGTCCGGATACTTGCACATCACATTCGCACCCTCGAGTTTGGGGAACCATCAGAGACCCACTTTGCACTTTATCTTTTTGTGTTAGGTTCATATTGATAGCACCAAGTTTCGTCATCCATGACGATTTTTTTTTTCAGGAAAGAATTGCTCGCTTTCCAGTCACAGCAGACACCAACATGTCATTGCTTTTCACACTTTTCTCTTCTTTGAAACGATCTGGAGAATGATTTGGATATGTTCAGCTTCTTGCTCCGTTGCCCTGAATGCCGTGTTGGACGTGTGGAAGACGCGGTGTGCTAACAGCGAGCACATAGAATACTCTACGCTCGTTGGTAGCATACCGCATCTTGCACACGTCCAACGCGTCGCTAGGGGTCTCAGCACCAAGTTACAGGACTTGAAGATGGGCTTGTAAGAACCCAAAACCGGTCTCGTGTTAAATGGTTCAAATGGTTCTGAGCACTATGCGACTTAACTTCTGAGGTCATCAGTCACCTAGAACTTAGAACTAATTAAACCTAACTAACCTAAGGACATCACACACATCCATGCCCGAGGCAGGATTCGAACCTGCGGCCGTAGCGGTCGCTCGGTTCCAGACTGTAGCGCCTAGAACCACACGGCCACTCCGGCCGGCTCTCGTGTTAAATAAAAGAACCTTACAACTGTAGCGGTATTTTCAACCTCTGGCATAATGATCAGTTGTGGATGTTCCTACTATAGGATTGTTTGTAGATCCGGAGAGTGTGGTGGCCAGGGGAATACGGTAAAATCCTGCTGCTCTCCGGACCACGCACATGCGCTGCGAGCTATATGATACGTTGCATTGTCCTGCTGGTTGATGCCGTTGTACCGAGGAAAAAGGAACTTCATGTAGGGGTGGACATGATCCTTATAAGGATAGATGCATACTTTTGTTGATCCATTATGCCTTCCAGAATAACGAGATCACCCAGGGAACGCCACGAAAATATTCCAGAGACCATAACGATCCGGCGGTTGCTGCACGGTGTTTGCTTCCAAACGTTTGACGCCGTACACGCCAACGGCCATATGTCCGATGGTGCATAAAATGTGCTTCATTTGAAAAGGTCACCTGTCCCCTCTCAGTGGGTGACCAGCGGCGGTAGTGGCGAGCAAATTCCAGTTACCGTCTCCGATGAACAGCAGTCAGTTTCGTTGCACGAGCTAGACGCGTGTTGCGGCGGCCCGTACGCAGGAACATTCGCTGAACGGTCTATGAGAAGACACAGTTTCTAGCCTCTTGGTTCATCTGCGTGATCAGTTGCTCAACAGTTTATAGTGCTACAACGATGAAAAATAATATTACGACGATGTCAAACCTTATTTTCATGATATAAAGAAGAATTGACGATATTAAAAATGTAATTATAATTTCATTATTTTAATTTTTGTGCTCGGTGAATCAAAGAATTTCTAGTACACGGAATAAACTAGCATTGTTTGTACTACGGAACTATATATGATTGTTAAGTGAGAACTGATTCTACGTAAGACATTTTGTCTGGTCGGATTTTGTTCTCGTACTAGTCGGTAGAGAAAGAAAAGTTTCTTATTCGATGTATGTAATGTGAATGTATAAAGGCTATAAAAAGGAGAGAGAGAGATAATCCTTGCGGACAATCACCATATTGTATAAGAAAAGGTAAATACAAGTTATTCAAGACAAATATCTCTAAAGTGTATCGTCTTGTGATTTCTAAAGACTGAAAATTGCGGTGTAAAATCTAAACTTGTCCTGAATAACAGCGAAGAACATTTATGTCATCATATATTTTCTTCGTTTGACCATCGTTGTGATTCGCATGTTACTTTTTGTTACGCGACGTGTTAGGAATATTTTCATTATACGCGCAAAAGTGCATACAGCTTTAATCGAACCTGCATCGTTCGGAAACGATAACTCTTAATCAGTACAATTACGCAAATACCGTCTAAATCGCAACCGTGATCACAAATGTGTTTCCTGGACCTGATTTTTATAAATGTGTCGACTTGAAAGCGAACGGCATTGCACCATCCCTGGCTCGCAACAATTGAAAGAAAACAAAACAGGGACTGAACAACTTTAAATTTTAACGTCGTCAGCGTTACGAAATCTGAACGACGTAAGTTAATTAATTAAATATTAACAGGAAGAGAATTATTAAATTTTAAAGATTAAATCATAGCAAGAATTTAAAGCATTACGTTTCTTTGCACTAGTACTTGAGTATCAGATATCATCATATCTATTTAAAAGACAGTGCGTAAATAAAATTGCCACCTTTTATAATAATTATTAAAGCAATTCAAGTTGCCCGCCTATCCGCTCGTACACATCTCCGCAGCTGTCATCTGCGGCCCGCGGTGCACCACAGCCGCCTCGGCGCAGGTTTTGGATAGCACAATTCTCCACGCACGGTGTACTTTACCCATGGTGGCACGCGAACAGTTTACAAACTTAGCCGTTTCGGAAATGCTTCCACCCTTGGCCCGAAAGCCTATGATCATGCCCTCTTCGACGTCAGATAAATCGCTCCGTTTCCGCATTACATCAGCGACTGCACTGTTTCCCGTATCCCCGCGAAACGTTTCCTGTACCCTCCGTTGCTAGTATTTCCACTTACCGTCCGTGAGCGGTTATTGCACACTGACGTGGAACATAAGCAGTCGTCACATTAATGTAACTCGACCGTTTGCATTCTCATTATCCGTTCCATTAAACTGCTCTTCCAAGCTTTCCACTTTTGTCCATGATTTCCTTTACTGATTGTCCAGCGTGTAGACTGAAAAACATCAGGCATAAGCAACAATCCTGTCTCATTCCCAACTACAGCTTCGTTTTCATCTCTTCTGACTCTTACTGATGCCTGTTAGTTTGTAAATAACCTTTCGCTTCCTGTCCCTGAGCAAAATTCTATCAGCTAGCTTCCCCTTTCATTCTTTTTCCCAATCCTTGTTACCTTCTACTATTTTTCCTTCTCTTCCTTTTCATACTGTCAAAATCCAGTTACTCATTACAATTAAATTTTCCTCTCTCTTAACTGTCTGAATAATTTGTTTAATGTCATCATACATTCTTCTAATCGCTTCATCATCTACGGAGCTAGTTGGCACATGACCTACTGTGGTGAGTATTGGCTTCCACACTATCTTGTCTGCAATAATGCGTTCACTATGCCGTTCATAGTTGCTTACCTGCATTTCCACTTTCTTACACAGTATCAAGCCTATTCCTGCATTACTCCTATTTGATTTTGCGTACTGACCTGATGAAAAGAGCTGTTCTTCCTGCCGCCGCACTTCACTAATTCCCGCTGTATCTAACTTCAATCTATTCATTTCCCTTTTTAAATTCTCTGACGTTTCTACCTGATTAAGAGATCCAACGCTACTCGCTCCGTGCTGTAGAATGCTAGTTTCGTTTTCCTTCGTTATTATTTAATGCATCAACATTAAGTGCAGAGCGTAAAACCAAAGTTCAATTTCTTTATAGACGTCCGATATGCATAATCGGCATTGTATTGCAAAAAACGAATACGGTATACCAACCGACCAAGAAGATCAAAGAGTGTCCGCAGCTCGTGGTCCTGCGGTAGCGTTCTCGCTTCCCACGCCCGGGTTCCCGGGTTCGATTCCCGGCGGGGTCAGGGATTTTCTCTGCCTAGCGATGACTGGGTGTTGTGTGATGTCCTTAGGTTAGTTAGGTTTGCGTAGTTCTAAGAACCATTTGAGCCAGGTCAAAGAGTATCTCAGATCAACAAAGGACAAAAGGCATCCACTCACAATGTCGGGAGTATACCGCATGCCCTGTGCATGTCGAATCACCGGACAACCCATCAGTACCAGGGTCATGGAACATAAACGGTATTGTATGTTGGGACTGATGGAGAAGTTAGCTGTGGCGGTCCTCCTTGTGGACTGGTTAAGTGAAGCCTTTGAAAGTTATAAACATGAAAACAATTTGAACAAGAAAGAAGAAAGCCTCGAGATAAATGGATCCTGGATTCCCGCGCTGCGGCAAACGACCGTTGCATGTAACAAGAAGAGAATCAGAGGGGTGATGACCAGGGAAAAGGCCCTCAGACGTTATCGCGACAAGTACGTATACACAGTCAAAAAAAAAATGGCTCTGAGCACTATGGGACTCAACTGCTGTGGTCATAAGTCCCCTAGAACTTAGAACTACTTAAACCTAACTAACCTAAGGACATCACAAACATCCATGCCCGAGGCAGGATTCGAACCTGCGACCGTAGCGGTCGCGCGGTTCCAGACTGTAGCGCCTTTAACCGCTCGGCCACTCCGGCCGGCTATACACAGTCAGTCCAATGAGTTTCGAGAATAGGTACATAAAAAGTAGAGAAAAGTTAAGGTAGTGGTTTTAATTATTCAGGTGTTCTACATAGTTCTCCCACCTGAGTACATCTGTAAGCTGTATCTAAATCTGTAAGTTGCTCTCTCTATTTTGTTTCTGCCTGAAATTTAGCCCAACTTTACAGAACCTAGTATGAACTGAACAGCAACTGATCTGAATGCAACTTGACTTTGCACTAAGTGCGCAACGGAAGTAAAACAATTATCTGGTCCTAACCAAAAATTTCCACTTACCTCGCGTCTCGATATAAAAAAAAATGGTTCAAATGGCTCTGAGCACTACGGGACTTAACATCTGAGGTCGTCAGTCCCTAGAAATTAGAACTACTTAAACCTAACTAACCTAAGGACATCACACACATCCATGCCCGAGCTAGGATTCGAACCTGCGACCGTAGCGGTCGCGCGGTTCCAGACTGAAGCGCATAGAACCACACGGCCACTCCGACCGGCTCTTGACAGCATTATTGCAGACTTATCGAAAGCACAACAGCAAACAGCAAGCAGGCAGTGACTACGCTAGATTTCTGTTTATAAATACCCATTCAAACTATTGCATGTGGTAATTCCTAATGATAAACAGTGGGATGGGGAGTGTAGCTATTCCTTTGAAATAGATTTGGGAATGAAATGTACATTCACAAAGACAGAGTAAAACTTGGCGTGATCTTCACACATAACATGGATCTGAATAATAATATGATTAATAAAGTGAGCAATGATTTTAAAAAAAGGTACAAAGTTAACAGAGAATTTCTATAAAGATGAAACAGCTTAATCAATTATCACGCAAATCCATGACTCAGTGAAGTGGGGTGGTCTTTCTCTCAGCTCTGTGCAAGATAACTGACTGACAATGATCATTACTTGCTGCGCAGAGCTGCAGTCTTACCTCAAAATTCTTTTCTTCAAAAATAATGACATTATTCAAAATTTATATTCCTTTCATTTTTCAATGTACCCATCGTACTCATCCTTGCTGTCCTTTCTTCGCCGAACAGATACCATCAGAAGTCCACACGGCGCTACTAAATACGATCATCATCTAGCAGACTTCAACTAAGGATGTTTCAGACTGCGCAGAGGAAAAGATTGCGGCACGACAAGATCAAAGACTGTGTAACAGTATGAGAACTTTGTAAGTAGGCTGTTTAGGTTTTTATGTTGGTAACGCCACATAGCGCTCTGTATGACAGTCACTGACTGTGCTGTGTGCAATCTGTGGCTGGTTTGCATTGTTGGAATATTTGCTATTGTAGTGTTGGGTAGTTGGATGTGAACAGCGCGTAGCATTGCGCAGTTGGAGGTGAGCCACCAGCAGTGGTGGATGTGCGGAGAGAGACGGCAGAGTTTTGAGGGTGGACGATCTGGACGTGTGTCCGTCAGAAAAACGAAATTTTTAAGACTGGATGTCATGAACTGATAATGACTTTTGAATACTATTAAGTCAAATACATTGTTTGTTCTCTATCAAAATCTTTCATTTGCTGACTATGCCTATCAGTAGTTAGAGCCTTCCGTAGTTCGAATCTTTTATTTAGCTGGCAGTATTGGCGCTCGCTGTATTGCAGTAGTTCGAGCAACAAAGATTTTTGTGAGGTAAGTGATTCATGAGAGGTATAGGTTATTGTTAGTAGGGCCATTCTTTTGTAGGGATTATTGAAAGTCAGATTGCGTTGCGCTAAAAATATTGTGTGTCAGTTTATTGATGATCAGAATAAGTAAAGAGAGAAATGTCTGATCACGTTCAGTTTTGCTTAGCTGTTTGAAAATAAAATAACGTAAGGGGTTTACCAGCACAGTAATTCATTAATTTTTCTAATGGGACGTTTCAACTTCTAACATTGCAGCGCGTCAGCAATCGTGAATAATTGAATGTTTATAAAGAATCCTCCTCGATTGCAAATAGAAACCGGATGTTGACCTAGGTTTCGCCGCGGATACCACGCCTTCTTCGGAACACACTAAGTGTGTTTCGATATGTGTGTTCCGCGCCGAAACCTAGGTCAACATCCGGGCCGGCCGCGGTGGTCTAGCGGTTCTAGGCGCTCAGTCCGGAACCGCGGGACTGCTACGGTCGCAGGTTCGAATCCTGCCTCGGGCATGGATGTGTGTGATGTCCTTAGGTTAGTTAGGTTTAATTAGTTCTAGGTTCTAGGCGACTGATGACCTCAGAAGTTAAGTCGCATAGTGCTCAGAGCCAGCCAGTCAACATCCGGATTCTATTTGCAAATAGGCGGATTATTTATAATCATGTTTAACAGTATTGTAACTTGCCCTCTCTCTGACGTGCGCATCGATAACATACAAAAACCAAATGACATGACCACCTTACACACCTACAACGCAACTATCTGAAATGTCTTTCTTTGGCATGTTTTTCAACTCGTAGGTTAAATTGGCTTGAATGTCTCTTACGTTATCAGAATGCTGACCCATTCCTCTATGAATATCTGTACTTTTCGCTGTGTGATATACTTGTCTTGGTAACATTATGTCTCGGCATCTGTGATGACTTTTTTTTCAGAAAAGAATTTTCCGCGTTTTGCTTTCAATCAAGTAGCGGCAGGCGTCCATGCGTCGCTGTCTTTGTTCGCGAGCTAAGGTGTGCGGGACGAATATTACACACCCTTTTCTCTTCTTTAAAACATTGTGGAGAATGTCTTGAACACTTGATTTAGAGATGCTGCTTGATTGAAATTCGTGACTCAACAACGATAACACTTTGGGGACGCACACCCACTACTTAACGCTGCCTGCTCATAACCGATTGGTCGAATGTACATCTGTTGTTTACAGTTGTTAGTTCAGGCTGCTATCGTAGTTACTGCGCTGACGTCGCTTTTACGCCCGGAAAAAAATCAGTCTCACCATTTTTTGGACGGACGGTGTGATGTGCAAGCGCGGGCTCGACTCCAGTGCGTCATCAGCAACGGAACGCGAAACATCAGAAAAATCGTCAAACAGACGTCGGCCAAATGTCCCGAGACGAAAACCAACAGGCAAGTAGTTAACAAGTGGCAGCGGAAGTCTCAAATGGTTCAAATGGCTCTGAGCACTATGGGACTTAACATCTGACGTCATCAGCCCCTTAGGCATAGAACTACTTAAACCTAACTAACATAAGGACATCACGCACACTCATGCCCGAGGTAGGATACGAACCTGCGACCGTGGTAGCAGCGCGGTTCCGGACTGAAGCGCCTAGAACCGCTCGTCCACAGCGGCAGGCCGCGGAAGTCTCAACAATTCTGTGAATCTGAAACTGTTGGGAGCACTCCGGGAAATGACCATATCAGCAACATGAGTATTTCGCACGTACATACGAGCTAGGAGAGGAGGATGCTTCATGCAGTTTTTTGTGACGTCGAAGACGTTCGAATGCCTCTTCTGCACTTCCAGTACTGTTATAAAGTTGTTACTAAATTTATATAGTAGTTTAGACGTCTGCTTCATGTGTCATCTCAAGCGTTACAAGAACCCGTAAATTCTATCCTTCACGGGCAGTGATGTCTGCCTTCTTGATTGTGAACCTACCTGTTTACTTATATAAACTTGTGTTTACTTTATATGTAGTTTTTCAGTACCTGTTTAAATGAAATAGCCTGGAATAATATCCTCCTCTAATTTAAAACGATACCACACTGCACGCTATTGACTCTCTGTTACCCTATAATTTCGATTGCATACTTTATATAGTTTTAACCTATTTCATATACTTATACCACGTTCTGTGGAAAATTGCGGTTTCTGTTAATTAAATTAACGTAATGAGATACTAAAAGCGAAACTATTAAAGCGCATGGTCTGCTGCCCGCATAATCGAAAACCCCAAAAGCGTACGTCAGTAACAGTTGATTGCATCACAAGGTCAAAACTGATAAGCGTGCGTATCCGCCATTACAGACGTAGAAGGCAACCCACTGACCACAATATGAAATTAATCACATCCAGAACGCATCTACAAAAATAATTATTAATTAATTTTAATTTGAAAATATTTTCTACAAAAACGCACAGTATATCGACTTCTGGCCACATTATAGCACTTAATGATGTTCTATGTTTTTAAAAAAATATGGAACATATCATTTTCTGTATAAATTGACAATGCTATATTTATGTTACTTCATATACCTATCAGACATCAGCTAATTAAAATTTTATTGAAAACGGCATTCTGAAATAATAACAGGCAGAAAAGTGTTTAACTTATCGTAGTAAGATAATATTGGAAACATCCCCCAGGCTGTGGCTAAGCCATGTCTCCGCAATATCCTTTCTTTCAGGAATGCTAGCTCTGCAAGGTTCGCAGGAGAGCTTCTGTAAAGTTTGGTAGGTAGGAGACTAGGTACTGGCAGAAGTAAAGCTGTGAGTACCGGGCGTGAGTCGTGCTTCGGTAGCTCAGTTGGTAGAGCACTTGCCCGCGAAAGGCAAAGGTCCCGAGTTCGAGTCTTGGTCGGGCACACAGTGTTAATCTGCCAGGAAGTTTCATATCAGCGCACACTCCGCTGCAGAGTGAAAACCTCATTCTGGAAATATTAGTTACAGTTTGGAAATATGGTCGCTTATTGAACACGTGTGTTAAGATAACTGTTCAGTTTTACTGAGAGCATAGAAGGATACCTGATGCCAGGAGTGTTTTCTGAGTAAGGGCTACAGACACCTAGTGTTGCTTTGTCTCTAATATGCTTCAGTGTTATTTTGGTATCACTGCGACAGACTGCATCTTGCAATGAAATCTTGTTTTGTAGTCAGCCGAACTGTGTAAAAGTGCTTAGTGTTAGAACATTGAAGTAAAACATAAAGGATCAGTTTTTACTCAACCTATAGCATTATCGCTGGGGAAAATTCTAAAAAGACCACTGGAAGCGCAGGTCTGTCCCTGAGAGGTGTTTTCGACGCTAATGTCACAAGTTTTATTTAATTGATGAGCTATGCATCACCTTACTCTCTGAGCGACGACTTTTTCCTACAGTATGATAAAATTTCGAAATCTGTCATTAGTTAATGTACGAGGAACGTCCGAAAAAGATTTGTGCTGTTTCACAGATGCGACTCACAATCCAGGCACGTCCTCTCGTAGGGCGATGAATGCGGAATGGTAGTTGGAGCTGGACGCATTAAACATTCTGTTTCGGTAATCGTAGAGAAACATGGACTGTGGGAAAACCGGAACAGAAGAGAATCGAAGCATTTGAGATGTGGTGCTATAGACGAATGTTGAAAATTAGGTGGACTGATAAGGTAAGGAATGAGGAGGTTCTACGCAGAATCGGAGAGGAAAGGCATATGTGGAAAACACTGATAAGGAGAAGGGACAGGATGATAGGACATCTGCTAAGACATGAGGGAATGACTTCCATGGTACTAGAGGGAGCTGTAGAGGAAGACAGAGATTGGAATACGTCAAGCAAATAATTGAGGACGTAGGTTGCAAGTGCTACTCTGAGATGAAGAGGTTAGCACAGGAAAGGAATTCGTGGCGGGCCGCATCAAACCAGTCAGTAGACATGAAAAAAAAAAAAAAAAAAAAAAAAAAAAAAAAAAAAAAAAAGTCGTTTGGGAATTCAGTATTTTGAGGCGACAGTGGCAAAAGTGGACCGAGAATACCAAATTTCAGGCATTATCTCTTACTACGGACAACGCAGTGGCTGACGGCCTTGGCTTAACGACCGAGAGCAGCGGCGTTTGTATTAGATTAGATTAATACTAGTTCCATGGATCATGAATACGATATTTCGTAATGATGTGGAACGAGTCGAATTTTCCAATACATGGCATAATTAGGTTAATTTAACAACATACTTAAGTTAATATAACAACTTTATTTTTTGTGCTTTTTTGTTTTTCTTTATTTTTTATTTTTATTTTTTTAATATTTTTGTTTTTTTCTTTTTTTTCTTAATTTATATCTAAAAATTCCTCTATGGAGTAGAAGGAGTTGTCATTCAGAAATTCTTTTAATTTCTTCTTAAATACTTGTTGGTTATCTGTCAGACTTTTGATACTATTTGGTAAGTGACCAAAGACTTTAGTGCCAGTATAATTCACCCCTTTCTGTGCCAAAGTTAGATTTAATCTTGACTAGTGAAGATCATCCTTTCTCCTACTATTGTAGTTATGCACACTGCTATTACTTTTGAATTGGGTTTGGTTGTTAATAACAAATTTCATAGGAGAGTATATATACTGAGAAGCTACTGTGAATATCCCTAGATCCTTAAATAAATGTCTGCAGGATGATTTTGGGTGGACTCCAGCTATTATTCTGATTACACGCTTTTGTGCAATAAATACTTTATTCCTCAGTGATGAATTACCCCAAAATATGGTGCCATATGAAAGCAATGAGTGAAAAGAGGCGTAGTAAGCTAATTTACTACGAAGTTTATCACCAAAATTTGCAGAGTTGTCAGTGCTAATACACAAACAACACGGCGTAAAATAAAAGCCGAAATCATTGTGGGACATATGTCGAACGTTTCCATTAGATCAGCGCGTTGAAATCTGGCGTTAACAGGCTCTGGCAGAAGACGAACGACACGAGAGTCTTCGTTAACAGCAGGACATCGCCTGCAGCGTCTCTCCTGGGATCGTGACCATATCTCTTGGACCCTAGACGAGTGGAGAACCGTGGGCTGGTCAGATGAGTCCAGATTTCAGTTGGTAAGAGCTCACGGTATTGTTTGAGAGTGGCATCATACCACACGAAACCACGGACGCAGGTTCTCAACCAGGCACTGTGCAAGCTGGTGGTGGCTCCGTAATTGTGTGACTTGCGTTTACAAGGAATGGACTGGGTCCTCTGCTGCAACTGAACCGATCATTCACTGGAAATGGTTATATTCGGCTACTTGGAGACCATTTGCAGCCATTGTTGGATTTCATGTTTCCAAATACGATGAAGTTGTTATGATCGACAATACGCCATGCCAACTGGCCACAATTGTCCGCGATTGCTTTAAGAACATTCTGGACGTTTAGAGCGAATGATCTGGCCGTCCAAATCGCCGGAATTGAATCCCTTGAAACATTTGCGAGACATAACGGAAAGGTCAGTTTGTGCACAAAATCCTGCACGGGCGTTTATGGACGGCTATAGAGGCAGCATGGCTCAGTGTTTCTGCCAGGGACTTCCAGTGACTTGTTGGGTCCATGTCACATCGAGTTGCTGCACTATGCCGGCGAAAAGGGGATCCTACACAATATTAGGACGTATCCCATGACTTTTGTCACCTCAGTGTACAGACAGGATGGAAGAGGGACCGCATAGTTTTTATTGACGCAACGAGTCAAAACAACAGATTTTCGTAAACAATTAACTCTCCTGTGTATTCAGGAAGCTCCTGCACAAATGACCGATTATATCTGGATCTCTGGGTTCGCTAGTGGACCGAATCTGCACGTAAGAACGTAAGTACTGGTCGGCCATCGACATAGCGGTCTCCGGGGCAGATTGAGATTGTATCAATAGCAGGGTGTATCCTGACACTCTCATACGATTTAGACGCCGGATTCAGCAGAGGCGACAGGGAAAGTGCTCGAAAACTTTGCTCCTTCAGCGCGACAATGTGTGTGTGACTCCTCACCAGCAATGCAACGACTGCAAAGTTGACATCGCTGGGTTTATTTTTCTGCCACACCCACCATATTCTGCTGATCTCGCTACATCTGATTATGGATTATTCGAAAACATGAAGGACGTTCTGCAAGGTTCAGCACAACGAAGAGCTGCAGGCAGCTGTCTACGAGTGGGTGAGCAGCACCCCCAAACAGTGGTTCCGTGACGCAATACTGAAGTTGCCAGGAAAGTGGGTTGGGTTGTTTTGGGGAAGGAGACCAGACAGCGAGGTCATCGGTCTCAACGGATTAGGGAAGGACGGGGAAGGAAGTCGGCCGTGCCCTTTGAAAGGAACCATCCCGGCATTTGCCTGGAGCGATTTAGGGAAATCACGGAAAACCTAAATCAGGATGGCCGGACGCGGGATTGAACCGTCGTCCTTCCGAATGCGAGTCCAGTGTCTAACCACTGCGCCACCTCGCTCGGTCAGGAAAGTGGCAGCCGTGCATTGACGTCCTTGGAGAGTATATTGAGAGAGCCCGTGTATAATGAGTCACTTTAATTAATAAAATAAGGTACAAAAAACTGCTATTGCAAATAATTTACAAACGCCCCTTGTATATTTACGAATGAAAATGCTGGAATGAGAGTCTAACACGGATCTTTTACTAACTAGGAGCATTTGTCTTACGTTTTCACCAAGCGAGCACTCTCTCAAGTCCACGTCAAACTTTCAGTGACACCGAAGATATCCACATTGTACTTCACAATATGACAAGCTAAGGTTCTTCCAAGAGGTTGGGCTCTGAGAACTATGGCACTTAACAGCTGTGGTCATCAGTCCCCTAGAACTTAGAACTACTTAAACCTAACTAACCTAAGGACATCACACACATCCATGCGCCAGGCAGGATTCGAACCCGCGACCGTAGCAGTCGCGCGGTTCCGGACTGCGCGCCTAGAACCGCGAGACCACCGCGGCCGGCTCTTCCAAGAGGGATATGAGGTGATATCACAGAAGGAACGGATATGATGAAAGATTGTGGCTTATCGTGCCTTAGTGGTGTATGTCAGCTGAATTAAATGCACTGGACTGAAATGGGCGGAACAAGGTAGGAAGGAAGACTGGACTTAACGTCCCGTCGACATCGAGGTCATTAGAGACGGAGCACAAACTCGGGTCGCTTCAAGGATGGGGAAAGAAATCAGCTGTGCCCTTTCGAAGTAACTGTCCCGCCATTTGGTTGGAGCGATTTAGAGAAATCACGGAAAACCTTACTCTGGGCCGGACGCGGGTTTGAACCGTCGTCCTCCCGAATGCGAGTCCAGTGTGCTACCCTCTGAAACGGACGGAGTATTTGGGGATATGTTCTGAAAAGTTCCTTCCACCAGGGCCTCGGATCTTCTGTAAAGTGGCCTGCACACGCTCACTGTTTATTGACAATGCTAGTTTATCAAACTTCTCGTATATTGAAGCAACGTAGTCACCATCAGTATTATTGTATATAAATATTTTCAGTTGGCAACGCTATCTGACAGGGTTAAATATCGAACAGTTGAAGAAAATCATGTGCCGCTGTTATATTAGTTGTAACACAAAACAACAACAAGTAGGAGATTGGTCGGAAAATCGCTGAAAAACAGGAGCGACTTGCCTCGTGTTAATTTACTAACTGTCCGCCTGCTTAGCTGAGTGGTAACGTGATTGCCTACGATGCAGCGGGTCCACGTTCGATTCCCTCGTGGACTAAGTGTGTTGTCCTCATCATCCTTTAATCATCACCGACACGCAAGTCGCCCAATGTGGCGTCATCTGTACTAAGACTTGCAACTCGTCGGCCGAACTACGCCGATGGGGCTTCACGACAATCAATGCCACACGTTCATTTCATGTCTGAGACTGCTAAACCCGCAGGACAGGTCAGGTAGTTTAAGTTGTGGAAAGGGGCCAAAATAAGCGGCTGTCAGTTACGCTCGAACATACAACCTTTTATTTGATCAAACATTACAAGAGCCAAGAAAAATTAAAAAAAGACACAGCTTTAGTTTTGGAACTTAATTGGCGTCTGAATGAGCCGTACGATCTCATGCCTTAAGGGCATGACCACCTTAATTTAAAAACGGCCGAAAGCTACTAACTTAAAGCTCAACCAAAATCAGAAATTTAAAATGCAAAGCCTTATCTTAAAACAGTTTCTTAATTAGGCTGAAGGCCCAAAGAATCTGACACTTTGAGAGCAAACAACTTAAATTCAAAATCAGCGAAGGCCCAACACTTAAGACTCAATAACATTAACTTACATTAACTTTAAAAATGCCGGGATTATTCGAGCGGTCTGAGGCGCTGCAGTTATGGACTGTGCGGCTGGTCCCGGCGGAGGTTCGAGTCCTCCCGCGAGCATGGGTGTGTGTGTTGTCCTTAGCGTAAGTTAGGTTAAGTAGTGTGTAAGCTTAAGGACTGATGACCTTAGAGTTAAGTCCCATAAGATTTCACACACATTTGAACATTTTTTTAAAAAAATGCCAAGGGCTTCACGTAAAGCAGTTCTTAAATTAGGCTGAAGGCCCAAACCATCTGACGCTTTAAGGGCAAAACAACCTTAATCTAAAAACCAACAAGCAAAGGCAGTACTCCTAAGGGCGCTGAGAAGTTCCGAGGGTCGGCCTGGAATTCAAACACTAATGCTCGCTTAGATGAGACATGCAGTCGGCCCAACCATTGTCGATCCGACGACAACCCAACCGGCAGACAGTCAACGGACCAAGCAGTAGGATAACTTATCTTTCGTGTCTGGGATCGGTGAGCCACGGACCTCGTAGCAATGTGAACAGCCTCTCACAGTCCGACCGCTCGTGGACGCAGGCAGGCCCCGGCCACAGACACGCGGCACGGAGACTTCCTCGCTGCTCCACGCCAACCGACCAACTGCCCAGGCCCAGAAACGGCGAAGGGACCAAATATATATCGGCCGATGAGACGACCAGCCGAACGACCAACCAACGGTCGTCCCGCTCCAATCTTCCTCCGCCGGACAGTTCATGTGTGTCGCCAGCGGTCTGCGAGCACTGGCTGTCGGCGCCTCACCGGCGCTCCGCCCCCGACTTCACTTCTCGTCCGTCTCCAACTGACTGTCAGACACGCGACGATCCGGAAATACTATCGGTCGCTCCAGAAATGGTAGGCAGGAAATACTTATCGATACCCGCTGCTGCTGCCGCTCACAAACAAGTAAGGCAGGAAGTTAGTGACGCCAGTACATGGAATAAGAAAACGAGACGGCAGTACCGTAATTGAAGATGACAAATAATAAATGGGATAAACGCGAGCCGTGCACGGCTCAATATCCATTTACTAACTGAAATTAAAATCACATTCCAGGACGATTTCGTTAACTATTTGCGGATCAGCCCCGGGTCGTACGAAAAATTATTAATGTCGATAAGTATAGAGGAAAAATTTCGTTAATGTAGCATCAGTCGCCGTCTCCGAGAGATAAAGAGTAACATGAAGACCTCTGTCGACGGACATGTCAAATGATTCAAATTGCTCTTAGCATCTGAGGCCATCAGTTCCCTAGAACTCAGAACTACTTAAACCTAACTAACCTAAAGACATCACACACATCCATGCCCGAGGCAGGATTCGAACCTGCGACCGTAGCGGTCGCGCGGCTCCAGGCTGAAGCGCCTAGAACCGCTCGGCCACACCGGCCGGCACGGACATGTCATACGAAAGCTTGAAGTTTAGTTTTGTAATATCAGCAAACACAGTTACAAAAAATTATGTGGAAAACAATGAAGTACGAGGTGTTTTCAATAAGTAATGCAACAATTTTTCTGTGAAAGCAGGTTGGTTCTATCCAGGATTTCAGTACACCATATTACTACCCACTCTTTTGGCTACAAAACTCTATTTTTCAACATAACATCCGCTGTGTGCGACAGCAATGCGCCACCATAGTCTATACGTGCATGGTAACACTCTGCTAGTCGACATCAGTAAGCTCCCCATCGTCCACGTAGTGCTTCCCGCGGAGTACATCCTCCATTGGGCCAAACAGATGTAAGTCGGAAGGTGCGCGATTCGGGTTGTAGGGTGGATGAGGCAGAACAGTTCAGTGAGGTTCTGTGAGCTCCTCTTGACTGTGTAGACCTGGGTGAAGCTTTGCGTAATGGAGAAGGAGAAGTTCGTTTGGATTTTTGTGGCGACGAACACGCTGAAGTCCGTTCTTCAATTTCCTGAGGGTAGCAAAATACGCTGCAGTATTGGTCGTTGCACCATGAGGGAGGACATCAAACAGAATAGCGCCTTCTGAGCCCCAGAAGACAGTCGCCATGACTTTACTGGCTGAGGGGGCGACTTTGAAATTTTCTTCGGACGAGTTGTGGTGTGGAGCCGCTCCACGGACTGCCGTTTCGTTTCTGGTTCAAAGCGATGAACCCGTGTTTCGTCGCCTGTGAAGATGCTCGAGAAAAAATTGTCACGATGGACGCCGCACAAATAATACACTACTGGCGATTAAAATTGCTACACCACGAAGATGACGTGCAACAGACGCAAAATTTAACCGACAGGAAGAAGATGCTGTGATATGCAAATGATTAGCTTTTCAGAGTATTCACACAAGGTTGGTGGCGATGGCGACACCTACAACGTGTTGACATGAGGAAAGTTTCCAACCGATTTCTCATATACAAACAGCAGTTGACCGCCGTTGCCTGGTGAAACGTTGTTGTGATGCCTCGTGTAAGGAGGAGAAATGCGTACCATCACGTTTCCGACTTTGATAAAGGTCAGATTGTAGCCTATCGCGGTTGCGGTTTATCGTATCGCGACATTGCTGCTCGCGCTGGTCGAGATCCAGTGACTGTTAGCAGAATATGGAATCGGTGGGTTCAGGAGGGTAATACGGAACGCCGTGCTGGATCCCAACGGCCTCGAATCACTAGCAGTCGAGATGACAGGCATCTTATCCTCATGGATGTAACAGATCGTGCAGCCACGTCTCGATCCCTGACTCAACAGATGGGGACGTTTGCAAGACAACAACCATCTGCAATTTGACGACGTTTTCAGCAGCATGGTGTATCAACTCGGAGACCATGGCTGCGGTTACCCTTGGCGCTGCATCACAGACAGGAGTGTCTGCGATGGTGTACTCAACGACGAACCTGGGTGCACGAAAGGCAAAACGTCATTTTTTCGGACGAATCCAGGTTCTGTTTACAGCATCATGGTGGTCGCATCCGTGTTTGGCGACATCTCGGTAAACGCACATTGGAAGCGTGTATTCGTCATCGCCATACTGGCGTATCACCTAGCGTGATGGTATGGGGTGCCATTGGTTACACGTCTCGGTCACCTCTTGTTCGAATTGACGGCACTTTGAACAGTGGACGTTACATTTCAGATGTGTTACGACCCGTGGCTCTACCGTTCTTTCGATCCATGCGAAACGAGGATTTCAGCAGGATAATGCACGACGGATGTTGCAGGTCCTGTACGGGCCTTTCCGGATACAGAATATGTCCGACTGCTGCCCTGGCCAGCTCATTCTCCAGATCTCTCACCAACTGAAAACGTCTGGTCAATGGTGGCCGAGCAACTGGCTCGTCACAATACGCCAGTCACTACTCTTGATTAACTGTGGTATCATGTTGAAGCTGCATGGGCAGCTGTACCTGTACACACCTTCCAATCTCTGTTTGACTCAATGCCCAGGCGAATCGAGGCCGTTATTGCGGCCAGAGGTAGTTGTTCTGGGTACTGATTTCTCAGGATCTATGCACCCAAATTGCGTGAAAATGTAATCACACGTCAGTTCTAGTATAATATATTTGCCCAATGAATACCCGTTTATCATCTGCATTTCTCCTTGGCGTAGCAATTTTAATGGCCATTAGTGTACTTCGTTGTTCCTTACCGTCTTCTGTTAGGCGGCGAGGAACCCAGGGGGCAAACGCCTTTGAGTATCAACAGACAAGTGGTGCTTGAGTATGATCCGTCGATCACCTCGAATGAGAGTGTCCCCACGTTCCAACAGTGCAGGAATCACAGCTGTGTGTTGCCGGCCGGTACTCAGGGGACGGAACAGGTTTGCGCGGTTTACTGTGCTTTTGTTCACTGCGAGATTTCCGTAGACATTCTGCAGTTGGCTACGAATATCTTCGATGCTCTGGTTTCCTGCCAAGAGAAATTCAGTGACAGCTCTCTGCTTAGAACTCACCTTCGCTACAAACGCCATTTTGTAGGCTACATATAGCGCCGCCACCTATCAGAACTTCATGAAACTATAGGGGAATATTTCACGATGCCCTCAACAAATTCCGCATGTTTTCAACCGAAACTGACTGAGAAAAAAGAGTGTTGCATTACTTACTGGAGGCACCTGATGATTACATCTGTCTCGCAAGGGTACGTTTAGGTAATTAATGTAGAACATTTTTTTACGTTTAGTGATAACTTGGTGAAACTGCATTTTGCAGACCTCTTATTACTCATTGAGGGTATATGAGGTATATTGCGAAGTGCAACTGTTTTTCTATACTGCTATGTAACTCATCACTTGTACTTTAATTCAAATTAATGAAGTAAACAGTGTCGTAGAGAATCTCCCGCTGACAATCCTAAAGTGATTTATACAATGATTACCTTTGCAAATGCCTATTAAAATAGTTTTGTGTTAAACGATTACTTCAAAATTTGAATCTGAGGTATGATACGCAGAAAATCGAAACGACAACATAAATAGTTCACACTAACGCCTTTTAGCTTGTGAGACCTGAGTTTCTCCTAGCGTATACAACTTTCAAGTAACTTCCGAGAATTCAGCCAGCGATCACCCGTATTTCGGCGAGAGAACACCCCGCCATTTTCAAGGCAAATTGCAACGGACAGGCGACATATATGCAAATTTAAAATCTCGGTTCTCGGAATGATGCAGGAAAGATAACACACACACACTGAACAACTAGTGCCACCAAAGATTACCAAAGTCAGAGATATCGATAGTGACACTGCGAACTCGCATGTGAGGTAGCATTGAATCTGTCCCTCTGTTTTTTTGACAAGGGAGAGAGCCGGATTCCAAACAGAGTTTAAACAGAAACCTCCATCCCCGTTAACGAGATTGCTCGCTAATTTAATCTCAACTGCCTCCTTAATAACACTGTCCCAATAGCTGGAGGTGCATGCCAGTACTTCGGTGTTATTATATAACATGGGGTGACTAGTATCCAAGCAATGTTCGGCAACAGCAGATCTACTCGACTGCTGTAATCGTGTGTGCTGTTTTTGCTCAGCACATCGGTCCTCCACGGTCCTGATAGTCTGACCAATGTATGCCATGCCACAGCTACAAGAAATGCGATATACACCCTCCTTACTTAGACCAAGATCATCCTTAACAGAACTCAAAAGCACTCTAATTTTAGATGGAGGTCGAAAAACACATTTCACATCGTATTTTCTTAAAATACGACCGATCTTGTTGGAAGTGTTTCCTGCGTAAGGCAAAAAGATAGTAGACTTAGGTGTCGACGCAGAATTAACATCAATCACCCAATGTACAGTTGCTCGATAGCGCAACACACGTTCAATCTGTCTATCACTATAACCATTCTGACGAAACGTAACTTCAAGATAGGCCAGCTCAGCTGGCAGTCTCAGCGTCGGAAACGACATGTACCCTGTGTACCAAGGTAAGAAGTACCCCTTCACGCTGAGCCGGATGGTGACAACTATTAGCCTGTAAGTACTAATCGGCGTGAGTACGTTTCTTGTAGACTGCGTATCCCAATGATCCATCATCCTTCCTCCTAACAAACACATCAAGAAAGGGAAGGCAACCATCCTCTTCCACCTCCATCGTAAAACGAATGTCCGGGTGGATCGAGTTCAGATGTTCTAGAAAGGCATTCAAATTCTCCCTACCATGAGGCCAAACAACAAAGGTATCGTCAACATGTCTAAAGAAACAGGCGGGTTTCAAAGGTGCCGACTCCAATGCACGTTCCTCGAAGTCTTCCATAAACAGATTTGCGATCAGAGGAGACAACGGACTACCTAACGAAACTCCATCTGTCTGCTCGTAATACTGGTCATTGCATAAAATGTAAGTGGATGTCAACACAGTTAATTCAGCACCAAACCTAGCCTCAGTTAAACGCAACGAATCCGACAGAGCAACACGAGTGAAGAGAGAGACCACATTGAAACTCACTAAAATATCAGAGTCATTCAACCGCAGTCCCTCCAAACGACCTACTTGTGGACTCAACAGAGAAGCAAGATGCTTAGCTACACGATATGTAGGAGCGCCGATATTACTCAATATAGGACGGAAAGGAACCCCTTCCTTGTGAACCTTCGGAAGGCTCTGCTAACATGTGAATAGAGAATATTGTCAAACGGCCAATATTTGACCTCACATGTTCAGTACGTATTGACAGCACCAAGAAAAAGTTGTGCGACGCAAACGAATATTGGTAGGTTGTGTTTCTATATCTGAAAGATATATCTATTAAAAATTCGCGCTAGTCGCATAAGATTGGCGCTAGTAGAACCACTGTGTTGTTGTTGTAGTCTTCAGTCCTGAGATTGGTTTGATGCAGCTCTCCATGCTACTCTATCCTGTGCAAGCTTCATCATCTCCCAGTATCTACTGCAACCTACATCCTTCTGAATCTGCTTAGTCTATTCATCTCTTGGTCTCCCTCTACGATTTTTACCCTCCACGCTGCCCTCCAATACTAAATTGGTGATCCCTTGATGCCTCAGAACATGTCCTACCAACCGATCCCTTCTTCTAGTCAAGTTGTGCCACAAACTTCTCTTCTCCCCAATCCTATTCAATACTTCCTCATTAGTTATGTGATCTACCCATCTAATCTTCAGCATTCTTCTGTAGCACCACATTTCGAAAGCTTCTATTCTCTTCTTGTGCAAACTATTTATCGTCCATGTTTCACTTCCATACATGGCTACGCTCCATACGAGTACTTTCAGAAATGACTTCCTGACACTCGATGTTAACAAATTTCTCTTCTTCAGAAACGCTTTCCTTGCCAGTCTATATTTTATATCCTGTCTACTTCGACCATCATCAGTTATCTTGCTCCCCAAATAGCAAAATTCCTTTACTACTTTAAGTGTCTCATTTCCTAATCTAATTCCCTCAGCATCACCCGACTTAATTTGACTACATTCCATTATCCTCGTTTTGCTTTTGTTGATGTTCATCTTATATCCTCCTTTCAAGACACTGTTCAATCCATTCAACTGCTCTTCCAAGTCCTTTGCTGTCTCTGACAGAATTACAATGTCATCGGCGAACCTCAAAGTTTTTATTTCTTCTCCATGGATTTTAATACCTGCTCCGAATTTTTCTTTTGTTTCCTTTACTGCTTGCTCAATATACGGATTGAACAACATCGGGGAGAGGCTACAACCCTGTCTTACTCCCTTCCCAACCACTGCTTCCCTTGCATGTCCCTCGACTCTTATAACTGCCATCTGGTTTCTGTACAAATTGCAAATAGCCTTTCGCTCCCTGTATTTTACCCCTGCCACCTTTAGAATTTGAAAGAGAGTATTCCAGTCAACATTGTCAAAAGCTTTCTCTAAGTCTACAAATGCTAGAAACGTAGGTTTGCCTTTCCTTAATCTCTCTTCTAAGATAAGTCGTAGGGTCAGTATTGCGTCACGTGTTCCAGTGTTTCTACGGAATCCAAACTGATCTTCCCCGAGGTTGGCTTCTACTAGTTTTTCCATTCGTCTGTAAAGAATTCGTGTTAGTATTTTGCAGCTGTGACTTATTAAACTGACAGTTCGGTAATTTTCACATCTGTCAACACCTGCTTTCTTTGGGATTGGAATTATTATATTCTTCTTGAAGTCTGAGGGTATTTCGCCTGTTTCATTCATCTTGCTCACCAGATGGTAGAGTTTTGTCAGGACTGGCTCTCCCAGGGCCGTCAGTAGTTCCAATGGAATGTTGTCTACTCCGGGGGCCTTGTTTCGACTCAGGTCTTTCAGTGCTCTGTCAAACTCTTCACGCAGTATCGTATCTCCCATTTCATCTTCGTCTACATCCTCTTCCATTTCCATAATATTGTTCTCAAGTACATCGCCCTTGTATAGACCCTCTATATATGCTCCTTCCACCTTTCTGCTTTCCCTTCTTTGCTTAGAACTGGGTTTCCATCTGAGCTCTTGATACAAGTCGTTCTCTTATCTCCAAAGGTCTCTTTAATTTTCCTGTAGGCAATATCTATCTTACCCCTAGTGAGATAAGCCTCTACATCCTTACATTTGTCCTCTAGCCATCCCTGCTTAGCCATTTTGCACTTCCTGTCGATCTCATTTTTGAGACGTTTGTATTCCTTTTTGCCTGCTTCATTTACTGCATTTTTATATTTTCTCCTGTCATCAATTAAATTCAATATTTTTTTCTGTTACCCAAGGATTTCTACTAGCCCTCGTCTTTTTACCTACTTGATCCTCTGCTGCCTTCACTACTTCATCCCTCAAAGCTACCCATTCTTCTTCTACTGTATTTCTTTCCCCCATTCCTGTCAATTGTTCCCTTATGCTCTCCCTGAAACTATGTACAACGTCTGGTTCTTTCAGTTTATCCAGGTCCCATCTCCTTAAATTCCCACCTTTTTGCAGTTTCTTCAGTTTTAATCTACAGGTCATAACCAATAGATTGTGGTCAGAGTCCACATCTGCCCCTGGGAATGTCTTACAATTTAAAACCTGGTTCCTAAATCTCTGTCTTACCATTATATAATCTATCTGATACCTTTTAGTATCTCCAGGGTTCTTCCATGTATACAACCTTCTTTTATGATTCTTGAACCAAGTGTTAGCTATGATTTTGTTGTGCTCTGTGCAAAATTCTACCAGGCGGTTTCCTCTTTCATTTCTTAGCCCCAATCCATATTCACCTACTACGTTTCCTTCTCTCCCTTTTCCTACACTCGAATTCCAGTCACCCATGACTATTAAATTTTCGTCTCCCTTCACAATCTGAATAATTTCTTTTATTTCATCATACATTTCTTCAATTTCTTCGTCATCTGCAGAGCTAGTTGGCATATAAACTTGTACTACTGTAGTAGACGTGGGCTTCGTATCTATCTTGGCCACAATAATGCGTTCACTATGCTGTTTGTAGTAGCTTACCCGCATTCCTATTTTCCTATTTTATTATTAAACCTACTCCTGCATTAGCCCTATTTGATTTTGTGTTTATAACCCTGTAGTCACCTGACGAGAAGTCTTGTTCCTCCTGCCACCGAACTTCACTAATTCCCACTATATCTAACTTTAACCTATCCATTTCCCTTTTTAAATTTTCTAACCTACGTGCCCGATTAAGGGATCTGACATTCCACGCTCCGATCCGTAGAACGCCAGTTTTCTTTCTCCTGATAATGACATCCTCTTGAGTAGTCCCCGCCCGCAGATCCGAATGGGGGACTATTTTACCTCCGGAATATTTTACCCAAGAGGACGCCATCATCATTTAATCATACAGTAAAGCTGCATGCCCTCGGGAAAAATTACGGCTGTAGTTTCCCCTTGCTTTCAGCCGTTCGCAGTACCAGCACAGCAAGGCCGTTTTGGTTATTGTTACAAGGCCAGATCAGTCAATCATCCAGACTGTTGCCCTTGCAACTACTGAAAAGGCACCACTATGAGGATGCAAATCAGGTTTGCTTTAAATACACGCTGTAATTGTTGTTTGTTACCTGTGAGGTTGGACGTGGTGAGTTGATGTTAGTAAAGACGCTTTTAAGGGGACAAAGACGCCATTATCAACACCTCACTGCATGCGAACGAGGTCGTGTAGTAGGATTACGAGAACCTGAATGTTCTTCCTGCAATACTGGGCAAAGACTTACAGGAATGTAGCCACTGTACATGATTACTGGCAGCGGTGGTCACGAGAATGTACGGTCGCAAGAAGACCGGGCTCTGGACGGCCACGTGGCACCATCAAGAGGAAAGACGATCGTGTTCGGCGTATGTCTCTGGCGCATCGTACTGCATCTGAAATAGAAATCTGAGCAGCATTTGGCGCCACCGTGACACAACGAACTGTTACAAATCGGCTACTTCAAGGACAGCTCCGAGTGAGACACCCTGTAGCGTATATTCCGCTGACCTCAAACCACCACCATTTGCAGCTTCAGCAGTGTCAAGCGAGAGCTCATCAGAGGGCAGGGTGGAGGTCTGTTGTGTTCTCTGATGAACTGTGGATCTTCCTCGGTGCCAGCGACGGCCGTGTGTTGCTCAGGAGGAGGCCAGGTCAGGGCTTGCAACCAACCTACGTGCTAGGCACGCTGATCCTACAGCTGGTCGGGAGTGCGATTTTGTATGACATCAGGAGCGCTCTCGTAGTTATCCCACACACTCTGACTGCAAATTTGTACGTCAATCTGGGATCAGAACTGTTGTGCTGTCGTTCATGAACAGTATCCCAGCGCGTGTTTTCCAACAGGATAACGCTCGCCCACATGCCGCTGTTGTAACTCACCTTGCTCTACAGGGTGTCGACATTTTGCTTTGGCCAGCTCGATCACCAAATCTGTCTCCAGTGGAGCACATTTGGGCCATCATCCACAAACAGCATTAACTGTCTCTGTATTGACGGACCAACTGTAGCTGGCATGGAACACTGTCCCACAAGCTGACATCCAGAACTATTTCAACATAATGCATGTACTTTGCATTCTTGCGTTCAACATTCTGGCGCTTACACCGGTTATAACGTACCAGCATTTCATATTTGCAATAGCATACTGTATCTCGTCCTTCCATTAACCTGTGTTCTTGCAATGTTAATCACTTAAATATGTTACCTAGACGAATGTATTCCTGAAAGTTCATTACTCTGCAGGAATTATATTTTGATGCTGGGATTTTTTTTTTCGATCAGTGTGTGTTGAGGGCCACCAGCAGTTGCAGTATTGACAATTCGACAAAATACCCCCTCAGACAGTCAGTATACTGACAGTTTGACGAATTTATTGAACGTGAGACTGCCCATTAATGTCCCACGAAGTGCCATTTGCGGTCGCAGCAGTAATGTACTCTTAGTGACATGCGACACGCGACTTTCTGATCCACGGATTTAATCGGAAACGTTTGCTGGCGGACCCTGTTTAATCCCCTGCATTGCTGCACTTTCAAATCAATAGAAATATGGGTCGCCAGTCTCGCTTTGCCTCTCAACACTGTGTTAGTTCTCACAACTCCAAAGTCAATAATTAAAATCCATGTAGTTATCAACGCCTTCAGCTGGCTACTAACAAATTTCGCCGGTAATCGGCACAACAACACAACAGGAATAAAGTTCAAAGCCAATAAGGAAAGAGTAACACTAAAACATCACACTCAAATTTGCACGAGAATTAAATTTGTTGGCATGAATTAACCACAGCAAGTCCGTCACTTCTTTGCAACGTCACTCAACTACCTTTGACACCACACTCTACTCTGAGGTCCCTCCCTATACCGAATATGTCCTCGGTCACTAATCCGAAATACTCTCTGACAACATGAAACTACCTAAGATTCTCTCAGTCTTGCGTACTGGTCTAACAAGCAGATCACAAAACAATCGGGATTTTTTGTAATTTTTTTTACACTGACGGAAAAAAATCGCAACATCAAAATGTAATTAATGTAAAGTAATGAAATTTCGGTAATACGTTTGTCTAGGTAATACATTTAAGTGATTAACATTGAAAGATCACCGGTAAATGTACGAGTGAGATAAGCTATTGTAAATGTGAAATGCTGGTACAATAATAACCAGTGTCACTGCCAGAATGCTGAATGCAAGAACGCAAAAGTTCATGCATTGTGTTTTACAGGCGTCAGTATTCAGTCTGTGGAAGGAGTTCTGTGACTTCTACACTTGGTCGGTCAATACAGGGACGTTTAATGCTGTTTGTGAATGACGCTGCAGTTGTTATCTGATGATGCCCCATATATGCTCAATTGGTGACAGATCAGGGATCGAGCAGACCAACACAACATGTCGGCAATTTTTAGAACATGTTGGGTTCCAACAGCTATATGTGGGCGAGCGTTATCTGCTTGGAAAAAACATCCTGGAATGTTGTTCGTGAACGGCAGCACAACAGTTCGAATCACCAGTTTGATGTACAAATCTACGGTCAGGGTGCGTGGGATAACCACGAGAGGGCTCCTGCTGTTATTCGAAATTGTAACCCAGACCATAATCCCAGGTGTAGCTCCAGTGTGTCTAACATGCACACAGTTTGGCTGCAGGCCCTCAGCTGGCCTCATTCTAACCAACATACGCCCACCACTGGCACCGAAGCGGTATTAGGTTCCATCAGAAAACACAACAGACCTCCACACTGCTCTCCAGTGAGCTCTCGCTTGACACCACTGAAGGCGCAAATGGCGGTCGGTCGGGGTCAGTGGAATACACGCCACAGGGCATCCCGCTCGGAGCTGTCCTTGATGTATCCGTAACGATCCGTCGTGTCACTGTGGTATCAATTGCTGCTCAAATTGCTGTTGCAGATGCAGTACGATGCGCCAGACGCATATGCCGAAAACGACGGCCATCCCTCTTGGCAGTGCTACGTGGCTGTTCGGAGCCTAGTGTTCTTGAGACCGCACATTCTCGTGAGCACCACTGCCAGCAATCTTGTTCAGTGGTTCCATTCCTGCCAAGTCTTTCTACGATATCGCAGAAGGAACATCCAGCTTCTCGCACCCCTATTACACGTCCTTGTTCAAAGGCAACGAGATGTTGATTATGGCCGGCCGAAGTGGCCGAGCGGTTCTAGGCGCTACAGTCTGGAACCACGCGACCGCTACGGTCGCAGGTTCGAATCCTGCCTCGGGCATGGATGTGTGTGATGTCCTTAGGTTAGTTAGGTTTAACTAGTTCTAAGTTCTAGGGGACTGATGACCTCAGAAGTCCCATAGTGCTCAGAGCCATTTTTTGAACCATGTTGATTATGTCGACCTTGTCGCCGTAAATGCGTTCTTGACTAACATCAACTAAGTACGCCCAGTCTCAAAGGTAACTAACGCTCTCGACTGTTACGGCGTGTATTTGAAGCAAACATAATTTGCATCCTCATAGTGGCGCTACTAGCGCCACCCTTGTACGACTGGCGTGTAATTTGTGTACACATCATCTTGAATTTGTGTACGTATCATCTTGAATTTGTGTACGTATCATCTTGAATTTGTGTACGTATCATCTTGAATTTGTGTACGTATCATCTTGAATTTGTGTACGTATCATCTTGAATTTGTGTACGTATCATCTTCCAGGTGTAGAATCACGCCTGCCAATTTTCGTTTATATCGCACAACAACTTCTTGGTGTTCTGATTTCTTGTTTTCCGTCAGTGTATTTTTGGTACTTGAAGTTAAGTACTCCAATATCAATCGGCAAAAGCTGGTCAATGCAACTCTCAAAAATTCTCGAGAAAATCGACTTTGAAGTTTTTCGATGGTTTTTAATACGTTAAATAAAGGTCGAGTTTTGGAGAAGTATGATGGCTCTGTGACAGAATTCTCCTCTGCCACAAGGGGTGCTTGGATTCGATTCACAGCGAATTCTAATTTTTAAACGAAGGTGCATGTTCTACGAGCATTTCCGTGAAGCGTGAAGGTTACAAAAATATGGAGAAAAATAGGTAACTTCTGGATCGATCGTTGTTTTCTTTGTTTTTTTTTTCGTTGAATTCGAATGTCTGTCATTTAAATATAAAATTCACGAAATGTATGTCATTTAACACTCATATAATTGTCCTTTTTTATGACAAATGCACGTCTTCGTATTCCCAATTACACATCACGCACAAAAATCCAATTTTCATTGCAAACACAAATTCTTAATTACCGATCTTATATAAAGGACAAGCGGAGAACCCCGGGGTTGCCTAGGTATTTATTTGTAGCTGTTCGTCCACGCTCTTACCACTAGCGTCAGGCCTTGTGCTTGATGTTTATGACGTCATATCTCGTGAACTATATGTCGTACAATAATATAATACGGTGGGTACTTTTAGCGAACTGTGTGGATACAGTCTACGAAATTTATTGCGAACAGAGTTAGTAGCAAACAAGTAATAAATTTAAACGTCACTCATCATGCGGCAGTTTTTCACGCATCTCCTGAACTGTGTGTGTACAATGAAAACATTTTTCATTTACGTTCACTAGTATATGTGCACATTGTCTGTAAAATGTGTCGCGAATACAGTTTACTTTTAAAGAAGTAATAAACTGAAAAGTCACACCTCATGCGGTACTTTTACTGCATTAACAGTAGAAGAGTAGTGAACGTTTTTCCTTTCATCATGTTGTAGGGGTTGTCAATGAGAAGAAATTTCATAAAGGTTCGAAATGATGCGTGAAGTTCCTTGGAAGTCGTTAAAACACACACACACATATATACACACACACACACACACACACACGTAGATACATTCATTTTTATGTTACGTACTGATTTTTAATCAAGTTTATTTAAATTTAAAGAAAAATAAACAGTACAACTTAATTTTTCCATCATTATGTTTTTTGTATGGTATGAGTACTTTTACTTACAGACCAACAATTACAGTGGTGCACACATTATACATCTGTGACGTTCCAGGTTTCATACTGATTTAATTCAGCTTTTAACCAGAGGAGCGTCCGACAGCACAGTCATCGCCCACCGTGCACGCGCGAAAGTCCTTCCTGCGGCTCCCAGCAGGGGACACTAAGCGCACCGCTTTCACCCATCTGCGAGCGTCTTCCCGCGCACGCGTATTGCTTGCCCCTGGCCTGCTAGATTTCGACGCCGACCCACAATTGTCGTCTGTCGCGACTTGCAGCAGTGACAGCAGCAACTACCACTAACTGAAGGTGCCAAACAGTTGCATCGATGTTATATTTTGGGATTTACTCCAATACGATCCGGCGACAAACCCGAGAAATGTATTGCAACATAGTTGTTGTTTTTGTGGTATTTCTAGATAGCTTGTTATCAGAGTCTGTTCCTTTATGTGACTGTCCCTCGAACAGAGTTCGTTAGTACTTGCTTATGCTGGTTAGTTCATCAGTTTAACTACTTGTGAAAAAATGTATGTTACATTTAAAGACACAAAAAAGAAAGCGGGATACACTGAAATGCAATAAAGAGCACAGGTTAAATAATCATGATTTCTGGTCACTCATGGTTAGTTTGAATAGAGTGGAATTTTCTGGTGGGCGTGTTTTATTCTTGAGACATAGAAATATGGAATAGAATGCAAAGAAATTTGTTTTTGTTGTTGTTGTTGTTGTTTTTCGGAATGATACGGACAGATGTTCTGAACATTGTTATTATAGATTTGCCAGCTCACCGAGGCAGCATATTTCCTGGTTCACTACATGATAGTGTCTGAGAGTTTAAAATGGTTTACTATTGTAGAACCAAGGCACCCCACGTGACAGATGAACACATTACCAAAGAACACCACCACTTGTCGAATGAGCGATCTTGCATTAGCTTATTAAACATGGTCTGAAAACTTCGAAGTAAATTTCCTTGAGAATTTTCGAGAGTTGGATCGAACTGCCCTATCCGACTAATATTTGAGTTCTGAACTTCAGGAACTGCCTTTTAGTCCTCTTGTAAGTAACTTGATTGATGACGAAAGGTCAGCTGCTCCCGACTTCAGGAATACGCAACGAAAACACCATTTCCGCCCCAAAGTGCCCACGACTTCTACACGCCATGGGGAGTATATCCTTAACATTCTTCCCTATGTCCACATTTCAAATGCCTCCGCTTTCTTATCTAATAGTGCGTTAAGTGTCCGTGACTCAACTCGATAAAGCAGGACACTGAAGACGTAGCATCGAGGTAGACGAGTGCAGATACTTACGTCAAAGCTAGTCAGAACTATCTTCATTTGATGGAAAGAACTTCTGCGCTGTTCGATACTGCGACGAATTTCACACAAGTCACAGTTATTCTTGATTTGGCACACCAAATATTTATGCGATGAAGGTTTTTCGATTTTATCATTCCCAAATGCAAAAGTTTCCTGAATTTCATCTTGACTTCTGCTGACAACCATCCATGTTTTGTCTTCTTGGCGTTTAAACATAACTCCATAAAATTTCTTTCTTCAGTACCACTGTTTAGCAGTTCTTGCAGATCTTCCAGCCTGGCTGCAAGTAAGACAATCATCAGCGTGTCTGATGTTATTTATGATCATTAACCTCCATTCACTGAAGCTTTCCAGAAATCTTTTCAGAATATGACGAGTGTTTCAAAATGAATATCGGGGTTTCAAGGAAAAAGCAATTCAAACAATTTTGTTCGTACACCTGTGCGCACGGTGTGTAGCCTATAGACCACGGTTTACGTGTCAGCTGTGGAAACGAAATGTTGCTGTAGGAAGATTCAGTAATGAATCGACGATTCGCCTAAGTGTAAATGTGAAAACAGGTAATGTGTGGTAAGGGGGTCAACAAATTCCTGTGAGATGGTACAGTTGTAACAAAACTCCCTTAAATTGAATGTTTTCTGTGCCATATCCCGGTGGAAAGTTTTATGGGCCTTTCTTTTTCGGTGAAGCAACTGTAACTGGCGGTTCTTACTTCGACTCTCTAAAACTATGGCTCTTTCAGCAGTTGGTAAAACCACGTAACTATATTTAGCAACAACACGGTGCGCCGCCTCACTGACATGACTCAGCATGCGATTCTTTAAACGGCTTCGCACGCGACCATTGGATGGGCAGCACGGGGCGGATGACAGAACTTATTTCGTTTGGCCCCCATGTTCACCCTATCTAACGTCATGCAATTTTTACCTTTGGGGGTTCATAATGGTGCTGTATGTGCCTCCACTACCAGCTGATCCACCTGATTTAAGAAACAGAACTCAAACAGCTGTTGCAACAATTACTCCACAAACACTGATCAAGATTTGGCAAGAACTCGCCTATCGACTCGATGTGTGCGGCGTGACGCATGGTGCTCACATTGAACACTTTTAAGAAAAACTGAATTGGTATTTCATTGTATTATTTACAAATGTAAGTTAAAGTATGTAAAGGAAAATGAAAACCTAATAGTCTTGGGGGACTGGAATACAGTTGTAGGGGAATGAGTAGAAGAAATGGTTACCGGAGAATATGGATTGGTACTAAAAGTGAGAGAGAAGAAAGACTTATTGACGTCTGTAATAATTTTCAGTTAGTAATAGCGAATACTCGGTTCAAGAATAACAAGAGGAGGAGGCATACTTGGAAAATGCCGAGAGATACGGAAAGATTTCTGTTAGATTACATCGTGGTCAGGCAGATTTTCTTAAATCAGATACTGGATTTAAGGCATACCCAGGAGCAGATACAGACTCAGATAACCATTTAATAGTGGCGAAGAGGAGGCTGACGTTTAGGAGATTAGACAAGAACAATCAGTACACAAAGAAGTGAGATATGGAAGTACTAAAGACTGAAGAGATATTCTTGAAGTACTCTAAGGCTACAGATTGTGCGATAAGAAATAGCACAGTAGGCATTTCAGTCAAAGAGGAATGGGCATCTTAAAAAAGGGCAATCACAAGAAAAACATAGGTACAAAAAAGGTAATTGTGAAGAAAGCATTGGTAATAGGAGAAATACTTCAGTTGATCGGTGAAAGAGGGAAGCACAAAAATGTTCAGGAAAATTCATGAATACGGAAATACAAGTCGCTTAGGAACGAAATAAATAGGAAATGCGAGGAAGCTAAGACGAAATGCCTACAGGAAAAATGTGACGAAATCGAAAAAGAAATGACTGTCGGAAAAAGTGACGCAGCGTATAAGAAAGTCAAAACAACCTTCGGTGAAATTAAAAGCAAGGCTGGCAGCACTAATGGCCGAGTGCACCAACCCCGGTCAAAAAGCATGATAACCAAAGTCCCGCGATCGTGGTTAAAAGTAAATCGCGTTCAAAATGTTTCTGCAGTGCACCAACGTTAATCGCTGGTCAGCAAATCGTCGTCAGCCAACTGTGTATTTGACCGCGGTAAACTCTCTACATTGCAATGGAACGTGCCCTGGCGACGCAAAGATGTTAGTAAACATGAAATTGCACAGATAATCGTTGGTGCCACATTCTATCTTTGCTGTTTTTTCCGTGGACAAGCAGAAGTGTGTGTACGTACCTCAGTACCTATTTCTGATCTGTTGGTTTCTTTTTTGGAGAATAATGGGGAATAAAAGAAGAACACTGAATTTCTCGAAGTACGAAATAGATGTACTTCTTGAACTGGTGGGTGCAAATGCATCCGTTCTTGAAAATAAGAAAACCGACGGCTGCAACTTAAAAGAAAAACAGGCTATGTGGTCTCATATGGAGGCGCAATTTAATTCTACTCCTGGTAAGTTTACCCATAAATGAATAACTTTTCTAGGTTCATCGTAAGCATAGGATTCGGCACACACTGGCTTTTAGTTTGAAATTTGAAACTGTTATTGGCGTACCACTGAAATACGTGATAGGACTATGTACATTTACGGTTGGAATTGTTTTGTTAGTTTTAAATTTAAAATCCAATGCCGTGCTACTGTTAATTAAATATTACGTGACTAACGGAAGCTTTTATGTTGAAAATTGTGAACATACGTTTCTCACTTAGCCCTGAGCCGTATTCTTCATATATGCCTACACCACATTCTTTTTAATGAACTGATATGTAAACAAAAGCCATATACAGATCTTAGATTTTTATTGCAGTTATAAGTTAAGAGCCTCAGAATGCAAAATGGACTTACGAATGTAAATAATATAAGAATTAATTTATGGTACTACAAACTACAACATTTATTTAATTTCAGGTGTGACAAAAAGATCCTCTGACAGGCTGAAAACCTGTTATGAAAACATGAAAAGAAGACTTCGAAAAGACCTTGCAGAAGAAGGAAGTGTATAAAACAGGTGGGGGGAAGCCTACCCAAAAAACCAAATCCGTGATCGAGCTAAACTATTAGAAATTGTTGGTTCCTCAATGAAACCGTTAACAAATGCATATGATTCCGATGCACAGTTTAGCATGATTGTGGATGCTGTCAACATGGAGTGCAGTGCAGTGCAGTGAGAACACGCCACCTGCTTCAGTTGTTGAGTTAGCAGAGTGCACACTACCTTGCACTTCCCACACACCTGTCGTAATACAAAGTAAAGAGACACCAAAGAATGTTCTGGTGGATGTCACCCAGCTGCAATCTGTTTCACAGTCTCCTGATCAACCCAATGAAAACATTTGCACGACGAAAAATAAATGGCATTGTCGCAGGATGCCTGCAAAACCAAGGCCATCAGGTTCTGGAACAGTAATCGAAAATGTGTGCAAGAAGAGAGTGGAACTACTGGAGGCCCAATTACACATGATGAAGGCAGAGCACCAAAAGGAGCTGAGGATTAAAAATTTAAAGATTCTGGTCCTGAAAGAAAAACTAAAATACCGGAAGAAGAAAAATGCCAGTGACACGTGACTTTTTTTTCCTGTGACAGTGAATTTTTGTAATTTTTTGTGCTGTGTTGTATTCTATCTAATGTATTAAAGTTGTCTCACAGTTCAAATTTTTTCTCTGTGTTTGTCCTGTTAGTGATACTGCTACTATCCTAGTTGTTGTCTGTCTAATATCTGCTTACAGCTTATTTGATCTGGACTAAGTTTCATCCAATCACGTAAAATTAGAATTACTTCATATATAAAAACAGATTAGCAACACTGCAGTTTACACAAGTAAGCTACATGTGAGTTGCAGGCCTGCAGCCACAACGTCAGGTGCCAATTTCTACTTAAATGACTTAACAATGAGGTAGACTGTTAATGAAACAAAATAATAGTATTAAAGCATCCTTGTTACTCTAACTTTGGAATGAACATATGTGCTGTAACAGTTATATACATGAGGCCCAATGTTATCATGTTTTGCATTGTTTATACCAGAAATATCCTAACATATTAAATTATGAGGGAAAGTGCTCCAAATAATAATTTTGTGTGTGCCATTTTCCGTGCAATACTCTGCACCTGGTAATGTTTATAATGGGAACCTATATCTTTTATGACAATACAATTTGAAGTGAGGCATTTTGAGAAATACATTGCTGTGGTGGTTTCTCTTTTCTGCAAAAGTAAGAATAGCATATGTGGCTTTCCTAGCCACACCACTTGGTAATGTGTGTGGTGTAAACCTGTAACATTTATAACAGTATTTGTAGAGAGGCATTACTGAGTAATACATTGCTAATATGGAGAGTAGTGAGATCAGCATTGTTTGGCTTTTCTAGCAATACTCTGCACCTGTTAATGTTTATAATGTCAGCCCATAACTTTTATCACAACAAAATGTGTAGCAAGATATTTTCAGAAATGCATTCCTATGATGGGTCACTGTTTTCTGCTATAGTAATCATAGCATGTGTGGCTTTCTTAGCAATGTTTATGATGGCAACCCATAACTTCTGCCGCAACTGTACTTGTAGTGAGGCATTTTTCTGTGGCACTATGCAATGACAAGGAATTCCCTTCTGTACAGGTGACTATTAAATATGTGAAAAAACTGCATCAATATCAGTGACAGAGTGAGGGAGGGAGTTTCCCTCAGTAGTAACTTAATGTGTGACACTTCGTACCATCAACCCACAGCATTACGGTTCTGCTTTCATATCTTCCGAAGTAGCACACTCCTAAACTAATTATAGCTCTTGCACTGTTCCCCAAAGTATTAGACATTGCTGACAAAATTCCATTGCCTTTTGTAGCAATGAGAACTTGTTTTTGGTGGCAATTTCTAAACACAAATTTATCTTCAATTTGATGTTTTTTTTAATACCATACTGTTGTAGATAATATTGTGTAAAGTGCTGCCACATGCATGACTGACTAGAATTAAAAACGTAATTCAATTATTTGCACAACCTTATAGCCACACACACTTATGTTTGAAGAAAATCATGTTGTAAACAAAGAGTAGTGAATAATACGGAAACAATTTAACAAATAAACATTCCCAAACTGACATTTTATGTTATTACACAAATGATTATTTATTTTGTGCCTATATGTTTACTGCATATTCACAAGTTTAAGCTAATATAGGTGATAAGACGGCATTAATACTGAGCATAAGTGCAGTAAAATAATCTCTAAACTGCAAGGTTCTAATAATAAAGAATGTGCTCTTTTAATATTGCAAAACTGTTGGACATTCACATATCTGTTGTTACAGGAGAAAATTTAAGAGATGTTTAGGATCTATAGTGAACGTAATACAGAAATATCCATTATATTTTATTCCACTCGCTTTTACTCTCACATTCTCTAACTGTAATGAGTCATTTGTTCTCAAATTTAAGTACATACCCAGAAACTGAACATGTATATAAATAACAGAGTACTGCATTGATTTCACAACCAATCTGATGCAAGAAATATATCTTTAATAATGAATTATCAACAGTTCCACACTAAAAAAATATCTCAGAAAAGCAGCAGCTGGGTAATTGTCTGTAGGCAGCACAGCCTCTCCCTGGCACGTTAAAACCTCAAATTTCGCATCACACACTGAGTTCAGTGGTACTTTTATGTTCGCTAGACAGCAGAAACAAAATAGATTACATGCTGAAATAATCTGAAAATTTGAAAATACGGCGAAATCCCATAACTATAATCATATTTTTTCATTACGAACAACGTCTGAATTTATGTTAGATTATCGGAAATGTTCATTAATTATAGCACGGTGAACTGCTCTTCCAGGTAATGCATCATCACGATACATCTGCTATCCAGGTAGTACTGTCTTCAATGTTGGGGTCTCTCTCATCACGTAACTGATTTAAAAGTCGAGAAATTTCAGGATCTTCTGGTGGTTCTTCACTGCTTGTACTCCTCGCAATATTATGCAAGACAGCCGTACCCACAATTATTGACATTGATTTCTGTGGATTATACCTTATTCCTACAGATAATACGGGAAATGTTCTCTTCCACATACCATATTTTCTCTCAACAGTGTTTCTAGTTTAAATATGAGACCTGTTATATCGATGCTCTGCTTCGTATTGCGGATTTAAAAGTGGGGTTAACAAGTAGGATCTACATGCATAACCACTATCTCCCAATTAGTAACCTTGTGGTATTTCTCCGTTTTCAGATTGAGCTCTGCGAGCGCAGTTGAGAAATATGGTACTGTCGCGCACAGAGCCCGGCCATCGAGCGATAATATCTCTTATTAACAAATTGTGATCACTAAAGGTTTGACAGTTAAAGGAAAAATATGATTTCCTATTGCGGAAAAGTTCAGCATTATGTCCTCCCGGAGACTGAATTCTTACATGGGTACAATCCAAGGTACCAAGAACGCCAGGAAATCGGTCCAATTGACTAAAACCATACATCACAGAGCACAATTCTTCTCTTGTAGGAAATTTTATAAAGCGAGGAGACAGTGATGCTATGATGTCTGATACATCACTGATGATTTGTTGTGCTGTTGTACGATGTACATTACTGTTGTCCCCAATAAGAATGTTGAATGCACCTGTTGCAGATGCCCTTAAAGTAATGAAAAGTCTGTTTATCGGAGAAACAGGGTTATTCCGATCAGTAGGAAATTCTAACCTATCATTAATTTGATTTAATAACCATCACACTGTTTCTTTTGACAGACGAAATCTCTCTTCAAACTTCCTGTCACCATAATCTTCAAAAGGGTTTCTCCTTTCCACAATCACTCCAACACGATTTCGGTCACGATTTAAATGGCCAAGGTATAACAAATCTTCCTCAATGCCATCCATAAATTCAAAACGCGCCGCCATCTTAATAGCGTACGCTTCTAAAACCGCGGTTATGTCGAGAAAACCGGGAAAGAGCCCCGGTTAAATATAACCGCGGTCGATTCCCTCGTTTAATTTAGATCTGTGTTGGTGCACCAGAATATTGCGCTGAACAGGGTTATATATCGACTTAACCGCGGTTAACTGTTAATCGAGATTGGTGCACTCGGCCCTAAGGGTGCAACTGGAATTCCACTGTTAAATGCAGACCAGAGAGCGGATAGGTAGAAAGAGTATGCTGAAACCCTCTATGAGGGGAAGATTTATCAGATGCGATAGAAGACGAAACAGGAGTCGATTTAGAAGAGATAGGGGAACCAGTATTAGAACCAGAATTTAAGGTAGCTTTGAAGGACTTAAGAGCAAATACGGCAGAAGGGATAGATAACATTCCAACAGAAGTTCTAAAATCATTCGGGGAAAGTGTTAACAAAACAACTATTTACGTTGCTGCAGGACGTATGAGTCTAGCGTAAATGCCATCTGATTTTCAGAAAAATGTCATCTACACAATTCCGAAGACTGCAAGAGGTGACAAGTGCGAGAATTATCGCACAATCAGCTTAACAGCTCGTGCGTTCAAGTTGCTGTCACGAATAATATACAGAAAAATTGAAAAGAAAATTGAGGATGTGTTAGATGATAATCAATTTGGCTTTAGGAAAGGTAAACGTACGAGAGGCAATTCTGACGTTGCAGTTGGTAATGGAAGCAAGACTAAAGAAAAATCAAGACACGTTCATAGGATTTGTCGACCTTTAAAAAGCGTTCGACAGTGTCAAATCGTGCGAGATGTTCGAAACTCTGAGAAAAATAGGGGTAAGCTATAGGGAGAGACGGATAATGTACAATATGTACAAGAGCCAGGGGGGAATAATAAGACTGGACGACAAGAGCGAAGTGCTCGGATTAAAAAGTGTATAAGTCAGAAATGTATTCTTTGGCCCCTCCTGTTCAATCTATGCATAGAAGAAGCAATCACGGAAATAAATGGGAGCTTCAAAAGCGGGATTAAAATTCAATGTAAAAGGCTATCAGTGATAAGATTCGCTGATGACATTGCTGCCCTTAGTGAAAGTGAAGAAGAATTATAGGATCTGTAAATGGAATGAACAATCTAATTTGGATTGATAGTAAATCGGAAGAAGACAAAAGTAATGAGAAGTATCAGAAGTGAGAACAGTGAGAAACTTAAAAACATAACTGCTGATCACGAAGCACACAAAGTAAAAGTGTAAATGTCGTGTGACTAGGGCCTCCCGTCGGGTAGACCCTTCGCTGGGTGCAAGTCTTTCGATTTGACGCCACTTCGGCGACTTGCGCGTCGATGGGGACGAAATGATGATGATTAGGACAACACAACATCCAGTCCCTGAGCGGAGAAATCCCCGACCCAGCCGGGAATCGAACCCGGGCCCTTAGGATTGACAGTCTGTCGCACTGACCACTCAGCTACTGGGGGCGGACAGTACACAAAGTTAAAGAATTCTACTAACGGGGTAGCAAAATAACCCATGACGGACGGAGCAAGGAGGATGTAAGAAGTAGATTAGCACAGAAAAGGGCGTTCCTGACCGAGAGAATTCTAGTAGTATCAAACGTAGGCCTTAATTTGAGTACGATATTCCTGAGAATTAGCTTAGTAATCACAAGCTCATTTTTTAAACATAAGAACATTCACCGGTATACTTGAGAAGGCAAGGGAACCAGATCTGTCATTGACTATATAATAACAGATCAGGAATTCAGGAAGGCTGTGAGGGACACACGTGTATTCAGGGGATTCTTTGATGACACTGATCATTATTTAATCTTCAGTGAAATTGGGGTTGTGAGGCCGAAAGTGCAGGAGGTCAGGTCCATATGCAGGAGGATAAGAGTGGAGAAACTTCAGGATAAGGAAATCAGGCACAAGTACATAACAGCGATCTCAGAAAGGTACCTGTTAGTTGAATGTAGTCAATTACAGTCATTGGAAAAGGAATGGACAAGGTACAGGGACACAGTACTAGAAGCTGCTAAAGAATGTCTTGGAAGAGTAGTGTGTAAAAGTAGGATGAAGCAAACAGCTTGGTGGAATGACACAGTCAAAGCAGCCTGTAAAAGGAAAAAGAAGGCGTATCAAAAATGGCTACATACTAGAACTCAGGTAGACAGAGAAAGTTATGTTGAAGAAAGAAACAAAGCCAAACAGATAATTGCAGCATCTAAGAAGAAATCTTGGGAAGACTTTGGAAACAGGTTGGAGACTATGGGTCAAGCTGCTGGAAAACCATTCTGGAGTGTAATTAGCAGCCTTCGAAAAGGAGGTAAGAAGGAAATGACAAGTATTTTGGACAGGTCATGAAAACTGCTGGTGGTTGGTTGGTTTGTGTGATTAAAGGGACCAGACTGCTACGGTCATCGGTCCCTTTTTCCAAGTACTAAAAACACCCACAGAGAATAAAAACGATTAACAGAAGAAAGCACAGACGACACAGAACAAGAGAAACTGAGACAAAGACCAGACAAAACGAACTAAAATCACACAGAGTGTGACGGTGGTTGGCCGACCATAGAAATAAAAAAAGGAAAAGCCAACCACTGAGAACACATTAAAAGACGCAGCTTAAAATCGTAGGCCAAAGGCCAGAATCAACACAAAACAATAAGATAAAACAGAAACACTTAGATTAAATGATAAAAACCCCCTGCCCGAATAAAACGTAAAACTAAGTCAGCCGTAGCAGAGTCATCCGTTAAAAGGGCAGGGAACGTGTCAGGCAGTGCGAACGTCTGCCTGAGCACAGCTAAAAGCGGACACTCCAATAAAATATGGACCACAGATAAAACGGAGCCGCAGCGACATAGAGGGGCTTCCTCACGGCGCAATAAGGGGCCGTGCGTAAGCCGAGTGTGCCCAATGCGCAGCAGGCAGAGGACAACACACTCCTTGCGGGAGACCCGCATGGACGACCGCACACAGTCGTCGTCGCCTTGATTAGACGGAGTTTGTTGGGCGTGGGCAGATTGCGCCATTCAGCGTCCCAAAGCGAGAGAACTTCGCGGCCGAAGACTGCCCGCAAATCAGTCTCCGGGAGGCCAATGTCCAGGGTGGGTTCACTGGTGGCCTGTTTGGCCAGGCGGTCAACACGTTCATTGCCCGGGATACCGACGTGACCGGGGGTCCACACGAAGACCACAGAGCGGCCGCAACGCGCAAGAGTATGCAGGGACTCATGGATAGCCATCACCAGACGAGAACGAGGAAAACACTGGTCGAGAGCTCGTAAACCGCTCAGGGAATCGCTACAGATAACGAAGGACTCACCTGAGCAGGAGTGGATATACTCTAGGGCACGAAAGATGGCGACCAGCTCAGCAGTGTAAACGCTGCAGCCATCCAGCAAGGAACGTTGTTCGGAATGGTCCCCTAGAGTTAGCGCATACCCGACACGACCAGCAACCATCGAACCGTCAGTGTAAACAATTCCAGAGCCCTGATACGTGGCCAGGATGGAATAAAAGCGCCGGCGGAAGGCCTCTGGAGGGACTGAGTCCTTCGAGCCCCGTGCCAAGTCGAACCGGAGGCAAGGGCGAGGAACACACCACGGGGGTGTACGCAGAGGTGCCCGGAAAGGAGGTGGAACAGGGAAAAACCCAAGCCCGGAGAGAAGCTCCTTGACACGTACGGCGATCGGACAACCCGACCGGTGCCGACGGTCTGGCAGATGGACGACGGACTGCGGGAACAGGACACGGTAATTTGGATGCCCGGGCAAGCTAAAAACATGGACAGCATAAGCAGCCACCAATTGTTGGCATCGTAAGCGCAGTGGAGGGACACCTGCCTCCACTAGTATGCTGTCCACAGGGCTGGTGCGGAAAGCACCAGTGGCAAGGCGTATCCCGCTATGGAGGATCGGGTCCAGCACCCGCAACGCAGATTGGGATGCTGAGCCATAAGCCAGGCTCCCATAATCCAGACGAGACTGGATTAACGCCTGGTAGAGCCGGAACAGGGTAGATCGGTCGGCGCCCCAGCGGGTGTGGCTCAAACAACGCAGAGCACTGAGATGCCGCCAACACGCCCGTTTGAGCTGCCGGATATGAGGCAGCCAAGTCAACCGGGCATCAAAAACCACCCCCAAAAACCTGCGTGATTCCACCACTGAAAGAAGTTCGCCATTAAGAGAAAGCTGCGGCTCCGGGTGGACAGTGCGTCGCCGGCAGAAATGCATAACGCAGGTCTTGGCTGCCGAAAACTGGAACCCATGAGCTACAGCCCAAGACTGCGCCTTGCGGATAGCGCCCTGTAGCTGACGTTCAACAGCTGGAATGCCAGTAGAGCTGTAGTAAAGGTAGAAGTCGTCAGCATACAGGGAAGCGGAGACAGAATTTCCCACGGCCGCAGCGAGCTCGTTAATGGCTATTAAAAACAGGCAGACACTTAAAACAGAACCCTGTGGCACACCGGTCTCCTGGACGTGGGAGGAAATATATAAGACCGCGACTTGCACGCGGAAGGTACGATACGACAGAAAATTGCATCCATGAAGCGTAGAAAGGATGTGATGACGCCATGTCGTATCATACGCCTTCTGCATGTCGAAAAAGACAGCGACCAGGTGCTGACGGCGGGCAAAGGCAGTACGGATGGCCGACTCCAGGCTCACCAGATTGTCGGTGGCGGAGCGGCCTTTACGGAACCCACCCTGAGACGGAGTCAGAAGGCCCCGAGACTCCAGTACCCAATTTAAGCGCCGGCTCACCATCCGTTCAAGCAACTTGCAAAGAACGTTTGTGAGGCTAATGGGATGGTAGCTGTCCACCTCCAGAGGGTTCTTTCCAGGTTTCAAAACGGGGAGGACAATGCTGTGCCGCCATTGCGACGGAAATTCCCCCTCGACCCAAAGACGGTTGTAAAGATCGAGGAGGCGTCGCTGGCAGTCCACTGAAAGGTGTTTCAGCATCTGACAGTGGATGCCATCTGGCCCAGGAGCGGTATTGGGGCAAGCGACTAGGGCACTGCGAAATTCCCACTCACTGAATGGAGCATTGTAAGAGTCTGGGTGATGGGTGCGAAACGAAAGGCTCCGACGTTCCATTCGCTCTTGAATGGAGCGGAAGGCCGGAGGGTGATTCGCAGAAGCAAAATTCTCTGCCAAGCTGTTGGCAATTTCGTCGGAGTCTGTACAAACAGCTCCATTCAGTGAGAGCGCAGGGACGCTGGCAGGGGTCCGATAGCCGAAGACGCGCCGAATCTTGGCCCAGACCTGCGATGGAGTGACATGGAGGCCAATGGTGGACACATACCGCTCCCAGCACTCCTTGCCTTGGCGGATAAGGACGCGGGCCCGCGCACGCAGCCGTTTGAAGGCGATAAGGTGGTCTATGGAGGGATGTCGCTTGTAACGCTGGAGGGCCCGCCGGCGATCTTTAATCGCTTCAGCGATCTCAGGCGACCACCAAGGCACAGCCCTCCGCCGAGGGGACCCAGAAGAACGGGGAATGGCAGATTCGGCGGCAGTAACGATGCCGGTGGTGACCGATTGAACCACCGCATCAATGTCATCAGTAGAGAGAGGCTCAATAGCGGCAGTGGAGGAGAACAAGTCCCAGTCAGCCTTATTCATAGCCCATCTGCTAGGGCGCCCAGAAGAGTGACGTTGTGGTACTGACAGAAAGATCGGAAAGTGGTCACTACCACACAGGTCGTCATGCACACTCCATTGGACAGACGGTAAGGGGCTAGGGCTACAGATGGAAAGGTCAATGGCGGAGTATGTGCCATGCGCCACACTGAAGTGTGTGAAGGCACCATCATTTAACAGCGAGAGATCGAGCTGCGACAATAAATGCTCAACGATGGCGCCTCGACCTGTTGCCACTGACCCACGCCACAGAGGGTTATGGGCGGCAATTGGGCTACGAGTGCAGCCAGGACATGCTGCGAGACATCACCATCCGGTGGAAGGTAAAGACTGCAGACGGTAACAGCCTGTGGCGTCCACACCCAAACAGCGACATCCTCTAAAGGTGTTTGGAGAGGGAGAGACTCGCTGTGCAGAGTGTGAAGGACATATATGCAGACGCCACCAGACACCCTTTCATAAGCTGCTCGGTTCTTATAATAACCCCGATAGCCACGGAGGGCGGGGGTTCGCATTGCTGGAAACCAAGTTTCCTGAAGAGCAATGCAGAAGAAAGGGTGAAGGCTGATAAGTTGGCGGAGCTCAGCTAGATGGTGGAAGAAACCGCTGCAGTTTCACTGGAGGATGGTGTTGGCCATGGCTGGGAAAGGCGTGACAGGACTGGGAAGGCAGATTACGCCGCTGGGTCACCTGCTGCCTCCGATGGAGCACCCGTGCAAATGCTATCCATTGCGTCCGAGGGACCGGCGAGATCGAGGTCCTCAGCGGACGCCAGAATCTCCACCTCGTCCTCAGACGCAGAGCTTGTAGGAAGCAGTGGGATGGGTGCCACCGCAATATCCTTGGTCTTGGGGACTTTCTTCTTTTTCTGCTTGTCGCGCTGTGCCTTCGGTGGTTCAGGCTTCATGGGCTTCACTGGGTCAGTCTCAGGGACAGACGACGACCGTGAGGCCCAACGACCAGGGACTGCTGGGGGTTTCAACCACTTGCGGGCATCCGCTTTTCCACTGGTCGGAACTTGCGAAGGGAGGTCCCCAAGGGATCCTTTCCTGGCGAGAGTAGCCGAAGAAGTCTTACGCTTCTCCGGCTGGGAAGGGGGAGCTGATGTCCCCGATGGTTGGGAGGGTGTTGCTCCTGGAGAAGATGGAGCAGGAGCAACAGGGTGTGAAGTGCCCCCCACAATCAAGGGGGCTTTTGGATGCTGACCAATCATAGAACCGACCGTATGGGATGACACAGGAGATGGAAGAACCGTCGTTGCAGCAGCGGCGTACGTTGACGTCATTGCCACAGGATGGAGCCGCTCGTATTTCCGTCTAGCCTAGGCGGTCCAAGGTCTTATATTCCATTATCTTCCTTTCTTTCTGAAATATCCTACAGTCCGGCGAGCAGGGGGAATGGTGTTCTCCGCAGTTAACACAGATAGGAGGCGGGGCACACGGAGTATCAGGATGCGAAGGACGTCCACAATCCCGACACGTCATGCTAGAAGTACAGCGAGATGACATGTGCCCGAACTTCCAGCATTTAAAACACCGCATCGGAGGAGGGATATATGGCTTCACATCACAACGGTAAACCATCACCTTAACCTTTTCGGGTAAAACATCACCTTCAAAGGCCAAGATGAAGGCACCGGTGGCTACTTGATTATCCCTCGGACCCCGATGGACGCGCCGGACGAAGTGAACACCTCGTCATTCTAGGTTGGCGTGTAGATCATCGTCGGACTGCAGAAGACGATCCCTGTGGAATATAATACCCTGGACCATGTTTAAACTTTTATGGGGAGTGATGGTGACGGAAACATCCCCCAACTTGTCACAAGTGAGCAACCTCCGTGACTGGGCAGAGGATGCTGTGTTGATGAGAACCGACCCAGAGCGCATTTTAGACAAGCCCTCCACCTCCTCGAACTTGTCCTCTAAATGCTCCACAAAAAACTGAGGCTTAGTTTGCATGAAAGATTCACCATCGACCCACATACAGACAAGGTACCGGGGTGAATAATCTCCACTGCTGTCTTTAGCCATGCGTTCCTCCCATGGAGTGGCCAGGGAAGGAAATGATCTTGGATTGAATTGCTTGCCGTTGAGGTTAGACCTCGATCGCTTAGAGACTGCTGGCGGAGGCCCACCAGCGAGAGATGATGTACCATGCTTCATTGCGGGTCATCCGCCCTGATGCCACCCACTCCAACCAGGGGCTCTCCCCACGGACGCCACCCAGCCACAGCAAAGACCACCTGGCAGGATGGCCTTTGCTGGGAGTCCCGATGCCCCAGAGGGATAGGCATCTACTCCTCGGCATACGTGGGGAGGTAGCAGCTCAGACATCAGCAGTGCGATCCCTGTGTAGTCAGGGGGCTACCACCAAGAGGGTACATGACGACCCCACCACAACGGACTGGCTACCATGTTGGATGTCGGGTGTCGAAATATCCATGTACATCATGAGGGCAAAGATGGAAGTGCACATTGGAGGGAATGTATGCCACCTGGAACACACTGCTGTGGATGTGGCCGGAAGCTCGATGTAAGTCCAACTCCATGAAAAATCAGGTGTGCCAGATCTTAGGGCAAGATGGATTTTTTGATGCACCACGTAAGGTGTCCTTCCCCAAATGGTACGCACTAACGGAAAAAATTTAGAAACGGAGTGGTCAAACCCTTAGGGGACCATCACATTAAAGGCCGAAACAGTTGAGACTCCTTTTAGTCGCCTCTTACGACAGGCAGGAATACCGCGGGCCTATTCTTACCCCCGAACCCGCAGGTGGGAAACTGCTGGTGAATCCTGTGGATGCCTTGGGCAGATGAAGGGAATATTTTGAAGAGTTGCTCAATGTAGGTGAAAATACGATCAGTAATGTTTCATATTTCGAGGTAGAATGGGATAGGAATGATGATGGAAATAGGATCACATTTGAGGAAGTGCAGAAAATGGTCAATGGATTGCAGTGCAATAAAGCAGCTGGGGTGGATGAAATTAAGTCGGAACTCATCAAATACAGTGGAATGTCAGGTCTTAAATGGCTACACAGGATAATTGAAATGGCCTGGGAGTCGGGACAGGTTCCATCAGACTGGACAAAAGCAGTAATCACACCAATCTTTAAACAAGGAAACAGAAAAGATTGTAACAACTACAGAGGTATCTCTTTAATCAGCGTTGTGGGTAAAATATTCTCGGGTATTGTTGAAAGGAAAATGCGAGTATTAGTTGAGGACCAATTGGATGAAAATCACTGTGGGTTTAGGCCTCTTAGAGGTTGTCAGGACCAGATCTTTAGCTTGCGGCAAATAATAGAGAAGTGTTATGAATGGAACAGGGAATTGTATCTATGCTTTATAGATCTAGAAAAGGCATATGACCGGGTTCCTAGGAGGAAGTTATTGTCTGTTCTACGAGATTATGGAATAGGAGGCAAACTTTTGCAAGCAATTAAAGGTCTTTACATGGATAGTCACGCAGCAGTTAGAGTTGACGGTAAATTGAGTTCATGGTTCAGAGTAGTTTCAGGGGTAAGACAAGGCTGCAACCTGTCTCCACTGTTGTTCATATTATTTATGGATCATATGTTGAAAACAATAGACTGGCTGGGTGAGATTATGATATGTGAACACAAAATAAGCAGTCTTGCATATGTGGATGACTTAGTTGTGATGGCAGCTTCGACTGAAAGTTTGCAAAGTAATATTTCTGAGCTAGATCAGAAATGTAAGGACTATGGTATGAAGATTAGCATCTCCAAAACGAAAGTAATGTCAGTGGGAAAGAAATATAAACGGATTGAGTGCCAAATAGGAGGAACCAAGTTAGAACAGGTGGACGGTTTCAAGTACTTAGGATGCATATTCTCACAGGATGGCAACATAGTGAAGGAACTGGAAGCGAGGTGTAGCAAAGCTAATGCAGTGAGCGCTCAGCTACGATCTACTCTCTTCTGCAAGAAGGAAGTCAGTACCAAGACTAAGCTATCTGTGCACCGTTCAATCTTTCGACCAACTTTGTTGTATGGGAGCGAAAGCTGGGTGGATTCAGGTTACCTTATCAACAAGGTTGAGGTTACGGATATGAAAGTAGCTAGGATGATTGCAGGTACTAGTAGATGGGAACAATGGAAGGAGAGTTTCCACAATGAGGAAATCAAAGAAAAACTGGGAATGAACTCTATAGATGTCAGCAGTCAGGGCGAACAGGCTTAGATGGTGGGGTCATGTTACACGCATGGGAGAAGCAAGGTTACCCAAGAGACTCATGGGTTCAGCAGTAGAGGGTAGGAGTAGTCGGGGCAGACCAAGGAGAAGGTACCTGGATTCGATTAAGAATGATTTTGAAGTAATAGGTTAAACATCAGAAGAGGCACCAATGTTAGCACTGAATAGGGGATCATGGAGGAATTTTATAAGGGGGCTATGCTCCAGACTGAACGCTGAAAGGCATAATCAGTCTTAAATGATGATGATGATGATGATTCCTGAGAATGCACATTTGGAGCACAGCATTGTACGGTAGTGAAACACAGACTTTGGGAAACCGGAACAGAAGAGATTTGAAGCTTTTGAGATGTGGTACTACAGAAGAATGTTGAAAATAAGGTGGACGTATAGAGGATGAGGAGATTCTCCACAGAATCGATGAGGAAAGAATCGTATGGAAAACACTGACAAGGAGAAGAGGCAGGTTGACAGTACATACGTTAAGGTATTGGGGAATAAATTCCACGGTACTAGAGGGAGCTGTAGAGGGCAAAAAATGTAGAGGAAGACAGGAATTGGAATACTGAGCCGTGCTGCGGCTCGCTACTCGACCGAATAGTAGCGGCTTCGGTCAAGAAATACCATCATCAAGACCGGGAGAGCGGTGTGCCGACCCCACGCCCCTCCACATCCTCCACTGAGGACGACACGGCGCGGATGGTCCCGGTAGGCCACTCGTGGCCTGAAGAGCGAGTGCTGAGTGCTGCGGCTCGCGTTGGTGCTGTTTGTAGGTTTCCACCCTCTGTTGGAAGCCAGACGGTATCGTTTAGTTGGTATGGTTGTGGTTGTTTCTCTTCTTCTCGTGTTGACTTGCGCCACTCGTTTTCACAAGCGTTGCCTGTCCATTGCCTGTCCACTAGTGGCAGCAGCAGCGGTTATCGATATGTAATAACTGTTGCCCTATCTTTTGGGCGACGTCGTTGTTTGTCTGGGTCGTGAGACTGCGCCAATTTGGTTGGGGACTCAGGAGGGAGCCAGGTCCGCGCGGTGCAAGAACACGCCGGGACCACTGGTGATGCGCATGCACTGCCGGACGGAAGGGCTGTGGTCACGAGGGTGCACGACCTCGTCGTAAACCAGATCCTGCAAGCTTTAAGACGAGTGCATTTCAATTCAAGTAGAGAAACCTTCACCATTGCGACATCTGGCGATTCTCCAGTGACTTGGGTTCGTGTTGCTGCTCGTAATGTCACCGAGGCAAAGAGCAGCGAGTGGAGTGCTTGGGGAAAGCGGATCTGATTAGCTTTCCTCGACTTCTTGTTACTATTTATTGCGTTCAACTTTTTACAACTTGTTAAGTTCCACCAGCGGTAATTTTTCTTGCCTGGTGCCCGCTAACGCCGCAGTTGCCTGCCCCAGGGGTTAGTCTATGCATGGGCAGTGTACGCTTACTCGTCTTGCCGCTGCTGTCCGGTAAGGCGTGTAGTTTTGACAGCTTTCTTGATTGTAGGCCGTTTCTGATTCTTCTACTCTGGTGGTAGTGATTGCTTTTTCGTTCCGGGCGCTCTAAGCACAATATTCTGGGGGCGTATTGCAGTCCACCAGTTCCAGCTTTGGCGTGTTGTTCCATCGCTGCATTTGGTTTATTGGACTTCAGGTAGCTTCAGCAAGATTATCACTAGTCGTTCCTTAGACTGCCACTAGTCTGAGTTACCATCTTGTGAATTGAATGCAGCTCTGGGCTGCCTATCTCATCATTCGCGAATGTTTGTTGCCAGACCTTCTCAGAGGTCGATTGCTGGAGCCCCGTCTATGACTGGTCCTCGCGTTTTATTACTGTATTATTTGTTACCATACCTTGTAATGCCTACATTAAACGTTATGTATGTCTAGTTAATAGTTCCGGTCGTCTTCTGGACTAAATCTAACAGTGTAAGGGTTGTGTTACAAGGTTACCATCATCTTATTTCACCCGTTTGGTGGTCAGTTGCTTGTTTCTTTTAAATAACCTTTGCTTGTATTCGCTGTTTCACAGCAGGTTTCTAATTTTTTTTTGAACAGTTGCCGTTCCTGGCGTCTAAGGCCTTCAGCTGTGATTGTGGTCATTTGCTTTGAAAAAATTAATTCGATATTTGTATTTTAGCAGTAAGCCTTAAAACCTTATTTACTGCCATTCATGGCGTCTGATACCTTTGCTGTGTTTGTGGCCACTTACTTTTGTATATTTAGACATCCGTAAGTCGTAATTGCAGCGAGTTCTTAAACATTCTTAATTTTTTGCCATTCTTGTCGTGTAAGGCCCTCAGCCGTGATCACAGTGGCCTTTTTTTGTTTTTTGTTTTGTTTTTAACGTTGTCTGTATCTGTATTTTATGGGGATTGCTAATTTGTAACGCACTGAAAACACTATTATGTACACAGTTGTTCATTCCTTCATTAAAAGGTGTGGTACTTTTTTTATTTATTGCTGAGTCTGGAATTACTGTTTTAGAAATAAAAAGGGTGTAACTGTAGAAGGCAACCAATAATAACTGATTACGGCCCCGTTCACAATCGTAACCGAATCCTGCCTTCCCTTGACTACCAGGTTTCAAATATTGAAACACGTATGTAACGTAGCAGCGATGGCGAGGCATTGCAGCGTCTCTGACCAGAGAGTATGCGCTTGACCGCGCGAGTGTTGCGAGCAGTTCGCTAGTTGTCGCTATGCAGAGCAGTACTCTGTCAGTAGTCGTTGCCAGTCAGTAGCTCTGTTCAGTGGCGTGCAGTACGCTAGTAGTCGTCATGCAGAGCGGTCGGTCAGTGGTAGCAGCCCAGTGCGGTTGTGTGATGTAGGCGGTCGGCATTCTGGTCAAGAGGCTGAATGAGGTATATTATTAATTAAGGTAATCATCAGATAATGTAAAGTTTGTTTATTGTAATTAATTTCCAACAAGTGCCCCAATAATAATTTTGATTTCAAAAGCAATTTTACAAAAGATTTTATTTAATTGAAGTAACAATTTCATTCCACTTCCCTTAAAGAAAAATTTCAGTTAAATCACAAAAAAAAGGAATATTATTATTTGCAATGCAGTTCCTCCAAGCCGTGCGCAAGAATAAGAGCAGGAATTTGACTAGCAGTTACAATGAGGTGAGAGTTTAATTCTGATTTGCACAAGGGCCAAAGACCGATATTTCGGTTTAATTGAATTTCATTAGCACTGAATTGTTTTTCATTATTTTTGTGGGAGCTTACACCAGGGTCAGATTGCGAATCAGGGAGGTTATTCTTGGCTCCTATTCATTTATTATTTCTGCCTTTAAAATTTCGGTGGAGAGGTTACACTTAGCGCAATGTCCATTAGCATTCCTAAATAATATCTTTTTAATTTTTGTGGGGAGGTTACACTTGGCGACACCCAGTCCAGGATCGTATTTCGTTGAGAATCTTTTGAACAACAGTCAGATATCTGCTCTTATTTGCTTAAGTATAATTAAGATTTGGCGCAACGCTTTTACTAACATTGTGACTTTCTTTCTACAGGTCAACGGCAATTCTTTGCTCTGTTGTATTTGTGTGTTGTTTTTGCATTGTGCTTATTGTTTTGTGAATATTTGTGACTTTAGCAAAAATGCTGCGAAAGACTGTGAATAGTGTATCGCGAGGTATTTTGAATGAAACTACCGACTTAAACAGCGTGACCGATAGTAATTGTGACACGCAGTATAATGATGACGATCCTGCGTTCACTAACAATCAGTGCATTCCAACCTCTAATGATGATTATTATCTTAGTGACGAACGAACGAACTCAATTGTCTCCTCTGTTAACTTGACGACAATTGATGACGTGGGGAGCCCTATTGTAATGAGCGCTGCCCAGCCTAACACACCCGGTTTGAAAAATTCAAGTAACGTACAGACAAATTTGTCTAATGAAAATGAACAGGATGCACAAAGTAGGGCGGATTTATTTAATTCCGGAATAGTGAGTGACAGTGTAGGTCCGACTGATAATCCTTTTTGTAAATTACAGAATGACCAAATGGTCACGCAAAACGCGACACTTGCAAATACACCGTCAAACGGTACAGAGAATGGAGTAGATAATGTTACATTGGGTCAAATTATGGCAATATTGCTACAAATTGATGAACAGTACAAACAGCGGAAGGAAATGATGGATGATTATTTCAAACAATTTAATGAACAGTATCAACAACTTAATGAAAAACTTGATAAGCAGAACAAACGACTGGAAGAAGAGAACAAACAATTTAGAGAACGGAACAAACAATTTTCTGAAGGTATTAAACAGCCGAGGGAAAAACACGATAACCTTAATGAACAGAACAAACAAGCTAGCGAACAGATTACAGCGGTTACCATACAATGTCAGGACACTAAAGTACAATTACGTGTAGATACTAAGACTTGTGCTAATAACAGTAATGAAGAAGTTGGCACTGTTGCACAAGAATTAAGTAGCACACGTGTAAGCACAACAGAATCACATAAAGACGAAGTTAATGCAGTCACTGAACAATGTTCAGCAAACGCAACACTGATACACGAAATTAATGCAGTCAATGAACAATGTCCTAAAAACGCAGTACAGATAAGCGACGAGTTTAATTTAGAGCCACTGGAAGTTTCACACACTGTGAATACGGAAGTTGTTAATAAAAGTGAACGACACAACAACCAAATTGACGAAAGTAGTAAAGTAACAGAATTAAAGACTATTTCAGTCACCAACACGTCACAGAATCCGCCACGTTGCGAGCATTTGTCAGAGTCAGGCAGCGTGTATAATGTGAGCAATTTACAGAGACTACGAGACGTAAAATCCGAAAAGCCACGCGACTTAAAATCTGAAAGGCTATGCAACTTGAAATCCGAAATGACACAGACGAACAGATTCACACACAATCCCGAACGTGTTCTCAAATTCAGTGACGAGAGCGTTGATAATAAGCAATTTGTATTTGTAAGAAAATGTAAAGAATTTAATAATGACAGAACACAGGTACACGCTTTGAGTTATATACGACAATTTGTTTTTGTACTTTCACCGCTATTGCCTGTAATGCAGAAGCTAGCTTTGAACCAGATGCGACAATTTATTTTTGTATTTACAACAGCATTGCCTATAATGCAGAAACTAGAATTAACATGGTTACAACTGTTTGCTTTTGAATTTTTACCGCCATTGCCTGCAACGCAAAAGTTAAAATTTATTTGTAGTGCGTAAATGACCTCAGGGGATTCATTACGTTTTAATGAATATGTGCCGTAGCGAGCATAGGGCCCCGAGCTGTAGTAGTGCTGTTTCATCTTTAGTTTTCTGCACTGCTGCCTTTTCTTCTACTATCCTTTATATCTATCAAAACTGCTCTTTAACTATTGCTCTATCTAGGATTAAGAATATGTAATGAAAACCCGATAAGACAAATTTTTACCGAATGTGACAATTTTCATTAGGCACTCCAGAATCACGAGAATTTTTAATAACGGATAAAATCGTAATCATCAGTATGTGTAAAATTAACAGCAAACGCATTTTTTTGGTAACAATAGACCTTTTCACCACAACAGCATGAAAGTCAGCCGCTTAGCATACGTAACCAACAATGCAGTCTACAAGGTCAACCAGGCTTTAATGTTTCGCCGCGTGCACGTATAGTCCCAGCCCCAACAAATAGTAACGCATGGCAGCAAAGAAATAACTACGTACAGATAACATATTATTTCAACTCGTATCGCAATGCGCCGTATAGAAGTTACTATCATGACAGACGTAAAAATAACGAGCACAATTTTCAGCATACATTTAATAACAGTCGATCTTATGAGCAGCAACAACATCAGCAACAACAAATAATCATGAATGAAACAGACAATAGGTGTCATCGATAGCGTAATACGTCAGTAAGAAATAACAGAGCAGTTCAAATAGTCGAAATGCCACAGCATCCTCCCGTAAATAACAGCACGTACGATAGAATTTAACCAGATACAGCACAGATTGCATATTACAGTAACGCAAACATTACTTTTGACACGCAGAATTTTGTTCACGAGAATGTTATTTGAAACATGCTTTGTTGAATGCTCCACTTTTATCGAACCCAGATCTTACCAGAGATTTTTCCATTGCCACTGACAGTTCCAATACCGCTTTAGGCGTACACATTTTCCAGGAAATTGAAGAAGATGGTTCAATAGTAATTAAAAACATCGCATTTGCAAGCCGCATTTTGTCACCTGCTGAACGAAATTACTCCGTTACAGAATTGGAAACATTATGTGTTATATGGGCTTTTACGAGATTTAGGCATTTTCTTTATGGCAGACATACCACCGTTTACACAGACCACAGAGCGATACAATTTTTACTTTCAGCTAAATTTACTCACGACAGGTTAAGTAGATGGAAACTTTATTTACAGGAATTTAATTTTACGATTGTCCACATTCCCGGCACACAAAATGTTATAGCAGATGCACTATCGCGTTCTCTCGGCAACAATCAGCAAGACGTAGCAACCAACTTCTGCAAAACAAATTTCAGTGTCATGTACATTCAGCAAGTTGCATTTGAAAACTTTATTTCATCGTCATTACAGGACATAGCAAAGGAGCAAAATAAAGACAATGTGTGGAAAGAAATTAAACACCTTTGGCAAGATAGAAAAAATGTTACGATTAGGAACCACTACACTGTACGCAATGACATTCTGTTTCGCCGCTCTCATCCTGACAGCAACAATTGGTTATTATGCATTCCTGACGAACTGGTTAACAAATTAATTTGGTACACTCATTTAAGTTACGCACATTACGGAGCACGAAAATGTTTTCTTATACTGAGACAGAACTGTTATTTTACCAACATGGAGAAACGTATACGACGAGTTTTAGCGTCTTGTAAAATTTGCCAGAAAGCTAAATCAGACACCACTTCACATATTCCTCCATTATATCCCATTATACCTGTTAAATTAAGACATATGGCCGCAGTAGATATTTTTGGTCCAATTCCCAGAACTAACAGAGGTTTTTGCTACATCTTTGTCGCTGTTGAGCTCACTTCAAAATTTGTTACTTTCACTCCATTACGCAAAGCTACTGCCAAAACTGTTTCGAAGGCATTTGTAAAACATTTTCTATTTCATGTAGGGCATGTGATGAGAGTAATTTCTGATAATGGATCACAATTTCGATGTGGCGTATGGACACGCATGTTACGAGCCAGAAACATTTCTCCGATCTATATATCCAAGTACCACGCTTCTTCGAACCCCTGTGAAAGATTAATGAAAGAAATTGGTAAACTGTGTAGAATATACTGCCACAAAAGACATATTGATTGGTATACACACATACTCTCATTCCAAGACGTAATTAATTCCATTCCAAATGAATCCACTATGCTATCTCCGTCTGTTATACTGAAAAACGTAGAACCACCAAACAAAATTAAAGAATTAGTAAACTTCCCCAAATGTCGTCGACTAAGACACCACGAAATAATTGACATTGCGCTGAACAACATCAAACGTGCCGCAGAGCGCCGGAGAAGACAGCAAAAACAGGTTTGTAGACGCCGAGACTTTCACGTTGGACAGAAGATATTAGTACGTACACACTATTTATCCAGCAAATTAAAAGGTAAGTGCAGTAAATTTGAACTTCTATACGCAGGTCCATATCGGATACGCAGCGTCCCTCACCCCAATGTTGTACACGTCGAAACTTTGAGAACTAGAAAATCGAAAGGCAATCATCATATCTCAAACATTAAACCGTTTATTGAATGAAACCACTTTATGATTCGACACATTATGATGCCATTTACTTATGCAATTATATTCACATGACTAATTACTGATGATTATCGTATTTTTTCTTGGCAAGTGCCCGGCAAGGTAAGGTTAGCAGGTCGCTTTTCTTGTCGTTACACATCAGACCGTGCACATTTTCCACATTTTTTTTGTGTATGATTGTACTCCAGTTTTATTTGTATGTATTGTGAAATAGTTAAGATATAACACACACCAGTTGACTTTGACATTTTTTGCTTTATGACATCTCAAGATCGTGACTGTTTTACATTTTTTGCTGCTGCATTGTGATATTCTCTGTACATTTTGGCTTTGAACACTGTCAATGTCTTTGACATATTACGTTTTCTGTCATGTTATGCTGTATGGTTAATTGTGTCACCATAAACCAGTCATTATTTAGTGGGTATATGATTTAAATGCAGGACATTAATGTTTGTTCATCAATTTCAGAAACAAATGATGTGTGTAAGAAATAAATTCAACAGAAATGGGAATTTCACCTACGGAATAAACGATAGAAGATGCAATAACTTTATGAGGAAGAGTAAATGGATCAGGATTAACAAGCATTAACAAGAATATACTATACTCATCGTAGAATAGCAGTCTTAGCTAATTTTTTCTTTCAGAATACAAGGTGATTGATGCAGGCTGTCAGACAGAACTATACATCTTAGTTTTAGTGATGAAATATGCTAGAGATAAGGGATAGTTGTATAATGAGTAATGAAGTGATTTTTTGCAGATGATAATGAATACTGATGAATAATGATGAAGGAAATGGTATTATGAATAATGAAGTTTTTCTTTACAGGTGATGATAATAATGAAGTTATGATAATATGGATAATGAATAATGAAGTTTTTTCTTTACAGATGAGGATAATGCTGAAGTTATGTATTTATGTTATGTAGTTATTTAAGTATTTGTTGCAGTTTGTATTGACAGCAGGCGTTATATTGCATAGTAGGATGACGGAAAGTTTTGGAAAGGACAGCTATGGAACACATTTTTATACACATTTCACTACCTGTTAATTCGAAGTTCACTACTTTTCAGCATAGTGTGCGTTTCTTCTTTCAGGTCAATAATCCATTTTGTATTTTTTCCAGGAGAAGCTTTTCATGATACTTACTAAACCTGTTACTTATTATACCTGTTCTAGCACTTGCATTTTTATTTTTTACCCATTTGTGTTTATCATTTATAAATGTGATCACATATACTGCCTTGTTACATAACCTTGCTACAGCTGACTCATGACGAATGACGTTACCTATCCTCATTTGCAGCAATAGGTCAAAAACAAATAGTGTTATGCCTCAGCAATTAATTATCGATCCCAACGCAATGCATTGCTAACAAAAAAAAAATGTATTACCAGTCCCAAATAGTGATACCAGTTTGAGAAAGTTCTGAGTAATGCTGATCAGCTCTGAATAGTATGTCACTTGAGTAATGACCTCTTAATGAGACAAAAAGAATATATAAAAATAATGCTTTGTAACTGGCTAATAACTGCCACTGTTTATTGTAATGAGACTACTTAAAATGCCCATGATTATTAATGCTATGACTGTAATTAACTGATTTTAATATTGACTTTCTAATGATCTGAGTAATACTGAATGATGAACTATGTTTTATTCCATTCAATACTTGCTGGCCACTGAGTGCCAATAATTAATGTCACTCCATGAATATGTTATTAATTATGCCATTAATTAACTCTTGTTTTCAATGCTATACTTTGTAACTGGAAAAGAATATGATTCTTACTATATTGAAATGACAAATGATGCTATGCTTTGTAATTAGAAGGCTAATGAATCTTAATTACTGTTTAATAATGCTTTGTAATTAGGAGAAGGCTAATAATTATTACTATATTGGAATGACAAATAATTAATTAACGATGCCATACTTTGTAACTGGAAAGGAATGTGACTGTTTAATAATGCTTTGTAATTAGGAAAAGGCTAATGATTAATACTATTGGAATGACAAATGATTAATTAACCATGCTATACTTTGTAACTAGGAAAAGAAGGTTACTGATTCTATGTAAAACAATTCATGAACATTTTTCTGTAATACTACATACTTGGTACAGAAATGTTCAATAACTGAGCTATGAATGCCACAAACTACTAATGAAGACTGTAATTGTGAATATTATGTGACTTAATGTCCTTCACCTCATGAGCTAACTACCCTGAATTACTGCAATGTCCATTTGTCCTGTTTATCCCAGTGATCATGGAGCACTATATTTGGTTTTGCACTAATTCTACGTTGGTGTGCCTTGTAAGAGCGTGGTGTTGACACAACATGCTGTCCACCACCATGAGCGATGAAGACGTTATTATGGTCCCACTGTTTGGTGTACCTAATGTACTGCCAAAATGAGAACATGGAACATTACTACGACCGTTCAGTGTCTTGGTACGCTGATAAATTCTGATGGGAAAAGAACTTCAAGTTGTGTCACTTGGTGTTGTACTTCTGTGGAAAGATATGGACTTTCAGAACAGCTGTGTGCAATCTAAAGTGCTACAACCATGATGCAATCCTTCCCTTTCCTATCCTAATTCTTGTCACATAGTGAAAATCATTTTTGCTAACATCATTTATGTTCATGGCTATATATTTTTTTTCTTCTCGATTTGCTGAACTCCAGTGCGAGTACAGTTATGTCACTTGTCGATATGATTTTTGCCATTATGTTTATTTATTGCGAAAATGCTAAAGTCATTTTTTCGATTTGTTCTGAAGTACAGTATATGTACACTCTTGTCTTTTATATTGTATATACATTTTTTATTTTAATGATATGTTCTGAACTACAGTGCATGTGCACTTATGTTGGATGTTAATATGTTTTCTACTGAACTTCAGTGCCTGTGCACTTTTCTCATTTTTCTATATGATTTCTACTCATTCTGTATGTTCAATACTTCAGTGCGTATGCACTTATGTCATTTCTTACTCATTGTATATACATTTCGTCATTTGCTGATATGTTCTGAACTGCAGTGCATGTGCACTCATGTCACTTGTCAACATGTTTTTTTTGCCATTCTGTTTATGCTAAAGAATTTTTCCAGTGCCTGTGCACTTTATCTGTGAAATAATTTTTATATAGATTTTTCTGATTTGCTACTAAGTTTTGTACTCATATCTTGTCTTTGTCTGAAATGTTTTGTACTCGGTGCATGTGCACAACATTTAATTCATGTATTTAAATATTCTGTAAATTGTAAAAGTTCATTAATTAAAGAAAAAATTTTGCCGCGCTTGGCAAGTCCAAATGACTCACCATCGCTGCCAAATTTTTGCCCCCCCAGTGGAGGGTTATGAAACACGTATGTAACGTAGCAGCGATGGCGAGGCATTGCAGCGTCTCTGACCAGAGAGTATGCGCTTGACCGCGCGAGTGTTGCGAGCAGTTCGCTAGTTGTCGCTATGCAGAGCAGTACTCTGTCAGTAGTCGTTGCCAGTCAGTAGCTCTGTTCAGTGGCGTGCAGTACGCTAGTAGTCGTCATGCAGAGCGGTCGGTCAGTGGTAGCAGCCCAGTGCGGTTGTGTGATGTAGGCGGTCGGCATTCTGGTCAAGAGGCTGAATGAGGTATATTATTAATTAAGGTAATCATCAGATAATGTAAAGTTTGTTTATTGTAATTAATTTCCAACAAGTGCCCCAATAATAATTTTGATTTCAAAAGCAATTTTACAAAAGATTTTATTTAATTGAAGTAACAATTTCATTCCACTTCCCTTAAAGAAAAATTTCAGTTAAATCACAAAAAAAAAGGAATATTATTATTTGCAATGCAGTTCCTCCAAGCCGTGCGCAAGAATAAGAGCAGAAATTTGACTAGCAGTTACAATGAGGTAAGAGTTTAATTCTGATTTGCACAAGGGCCAAAGACCGATATTTCGGTTTAATTGAATTTCATTAGCACTGAATTGTTTTTCATTATTTTTGTGGGAGCTTACACCAGAGTCAGATTGCGAATCAGGGAGGTTATTCTTGGCTCCTATTCATTTATTATTTCTGCCTTTAAAATTTCGGTGGAGAGGTTACACTTAGCGCAATGTCCATTAGCATTCCTAAATAATATCTTTTTAATTTTTGTGGGGAGGTTACAATATATACAGCAAATAATTGATGACGTAGTTTGTAAGCGCTACTCTGAGATTAAAAAATTGGCGCAGGGCAGGAATTGGTAGCGGGTGAGAAGTCTGATGGTAAAAAAATCTGATGGTAAAAAAAAATACCATTAACTGAAACTTTCGATCAAGAGTGCATCGGAAAATCCTAGCACAACAGATACTGAAAAATGATGGGGAGAGAATGCAGTCCTAGAGAGCTCCTTTCGTAAACGATACTTGTTCTGACAGCTGACGATCGACATGCCCACCAGCGCTTTAGTTCCAGTAATAATTTCCAGTCAGTCGGTTGCCACAACCATCTAGCCCCGTTCACGTAACATGTGCATGAGTCTATCACCCTGAACAACCTCAAAAGCACTCGATGAAACGCTAGAGGTAGCAGCAATCCATTATAATACGACCCGACAGCGTACATCTACATCTACATCTACATCTACATACATACTCCGCAATGCACGATACGGTGCGTGGCGGAGGGTACCTCGTACCACAACTAGCATCTTCTCTCCCTGTTCCACTCCCAAACAGAACGAGGGAAAAATGACTGCCTATATGCCTCTGTACGAGCCCTAATCTCTCTTATCTTATCTTTGTGGTCTTTCCGTGAAATATAAGTTGGCGGCAGTAAAATTGTACTGCAGTCAGCCTCAAATGTTGATTCTCTAAATTTTCTCATTAGCGATTCACGAAAAGAACGCCTCCTTTCCTCCGATTCCTGAAGCATTTCCGTAACACTCGCGTGATGAAAACCTACCAGTAACAAATCTAGCAGCCCGCCTCTGAATTGCTTCTACGTCCTCCCTCAATCCGATCTGATAGGGATCCCAAACGCTCGAGCAGTACTCAAGAATAGGTCGTATTAGTGTTTTATAAGCGGTCTCCTTTGCAGATGAACCACATCTTCCGAAAATTCTACCAATGAACCGAAGACGACTATCCGCCTTCCCCATAACTGCCATTCCATGCTTGTCCCACTTCATAGCGCTCTGCAATGTTACGACCAAATATTTAATCGGCGTGACTGTGTCAAGCGCTACACTACTAATAGAGTATTCAAACATTACGGGATTCTTTTTCCTATTCATCTGTATTAATTTACATTTATCTATATTTAGAGTTAGCTGACATTCTTTACACCAATCACAAATCCTGTCCAAGTCATCTTGTATCCTCCTACAGTCACTCAACGACGACACCTTCCCGTACACCACAGCATCATCAGCCGCACATTGCTATCCACCCTATCCAAAAGATCATTTATGTAGATAGAAAACAACAGCGGACCTACCACACTTCCCTGGGGCACTCCAGATGATACCCTCACCTCCGATGAACACTCATAATCGAGGACAACGTTCTGGTTTCTACTACTTAAGAAGTCTTCGAGTCACTCACATACTTGGGAACCAATCCCATATGCTCATACCTCAGTTAGGAGTCTGCAGTGGGGCACCGAGTCAAACGCTTTCCGGAAGTCAAGGAATATGGCATCCGTCTGATACCGTTCATCCATTGTTCGTAAGATATCATACGAAAAAAGGGCGAGTTGCGTTTCGCAGGAGCGATGCTTTCTAAAGCCGTGCTGATACATGGACAGCAACTTCTCCGTCTCAAGAAATTCATTATATTCGAACTGAGAACTGCTTAGAACAGCAACGCGCGTGTGCTGTAAGCGGAAGCGAAGACCCGGCGGCGGCGTCGTGTGTGGCACGGCGCGTGTGTGTGGAGTGCCGTGGCGCGTGGAAGCGGGGCGCTCGATAAAACAGCCGGGAGCGCCTCCACGTTCCCGCTCGTCGCTCTGGGGGCCGCCTAAACGCCCCCATATTTCGCGGCACGCAGGCCCGCAGACCGAGGAACGATACCAGAGGCAGCTTTACGAGGAGGGCGCGCGCGAAAAATGTGCCCGGGTGGGCGCGGGGAGGGGCAGGGGGGGAGCCGCCAGCTCAGGCCTGCGCTCCTAATGATTGCCGCTACGTCACGTGACACACCTGGGCATCCTCGGTTACGGTGCCAATGCGTGACGCCAAAATGTAGCTGCAGGTCACGTGAAGACCTATGCGACGTCTCAGGTGTGAAATTCCTGTGACTGTGTAGTTTAGACGAGAAATCTTCCCACTATCAATCACGTTGTGAGGAGAGGTATTACCAATACATCAGCTTAATAAGCCACGGTTACAAAATACTGATACACATTACCTACGCAGGATTGTAATCACCAACAAATCTACCCAAAAGACATGAATATCTACGCTGTAGTGATCACAGAAATGAAAATGAGAATGAGAGGTAAAAAGTATGTAGCCAATTAATTATGCTATATAATGAAGTCGATTAAAATGAAAGACCAAGCAAAGGTGTGGCATTACTTCTCCGTAAGAGATGGAGAAAAAGAGATCAAAAATTGCGCACAGATAAGCGAAAGACTGGAACTGCGAAGAGGCAAAGTCACCACTATAAGCGTATTTGCACTAGAAGCAGAAAAAAGGTCGAGTCTAGAACCTTCTACGAAAAACTGCAGTAGGCTATAGCGCTGCCGGCCGGGGTGGCCGAGCGGTTCTAGGTGCTACAGGCTGGAACCACGCGACCGCTACGGGCTCAGGTTCAAATCCTGCCTCGGGCATGGATGTGTGTGATGTCCATAGGTTAGTTAGGTTTAAGTAGTTCTAAGTTCTAGGGGACTGATGACCGCAGTAGTTAAGTCCCATAGTGCTCAGAACCATTTGAACCATTTTTTTGTTAAGTCCCATAGTGCTCAGAGCCATTTGAACCATTTTGCTACAGCGCTACTGATCAAATAATTATGGTGGGTGATTTCAATGCCAGAACAAGAAATATTCCAGTTTGAATATTAAAGGGCCCTTTCGAGTACCGACAGGTAATGAAATTCGAAAAGGTACTAAGACATTTTGTCACTTACAATGATCTAAAAATAACAAAATAACATTTTAGGAATAGAGCTATACATAAATATACTTGGGCCAGTAGAGGTCTTCGACCAATAATTGACTACATTTTCGTAAATAATAAGCTAGCGGGTCAAGTAAGGGATACAAGAGTTTATAGACGACGATCAGATCATTTTCTACTAATCTCCAGAACAGATGTTTTTGCGAAATGGAAGAAGATGACGAAAGATCAAAGCGTTTGTAAAGTATAATTGCATGAAGACGACAGCGTTAGAAATCTTTACCAAAGTTGATTAAACAAAGAGCTAGCAAACTTGCAGACTTAAGATAATATAGAGGACGAATGGTAAAATCTAAAGAATGTGACATACAGAGTGAAGCGAAATTCGTGCACTCGGGCTTCGCAGCGCGACTCCTCACAGGCCGACGATAAAAAAAGTCTCTCACAAAATTTCGTCCTGCGAGTACATTCGGCAGTAAAAGGACGTTAAAGAGTGGCAATCTGGCAACACTGTAACCACATGTATGGTAACTATCTCTGTCACCATATATTCCTTGTTCTCTACAATTGGTGCAGTAGACAGAATTTTGTGTTAGCATCCAGGAGGTCAAGGGTTCCATCCTGCGTTAGGGCGCACTTTTTTTTTTATTTGGTAATTTCATTCTGACATTTCCTGCAGTAATATGCACCGTTTCGTAGGTCAGATGTATCGTAAATTTACGACATTTTGTACCACTGAACATAACAAACATGTGGTTAGACAAATAAGAAATAGACAATTGAAACAAATAACCTGTCAGAATAACTACAAAATCAATATCAGTTTCGAGATGTTAAAGATGATAGCACAATACAGTAACACGACATGTACTTGTCATTTATACTATATGTAATACGAGCGCTCAGATGTCCTACATTAGCAACCAGTGACGACAATAATGTCCATATTAATAACCACATGACCTTCACAACAGAATACGTTGTCCTCAGAAAAAACAGATGCTCAAAGCGACCTCCCTGCACGTCCAAACATTGCGCTACCCGCCGGATCGTACAGCTCGGGACGCTTTGCAGCAAAGCTGCGTCCACAGTAATAAACACGCGCTACCAATTCTTCCACATTCGTAGGCGGAGTAGAGTTCACGTGCTCGTCCAGGTGTCCCCACAGGAAGAAACCCATGGTATTTGGCTCACGTGAACGTGGTGGTCATACAACTGGACAGCCACGTCCGAGTCATTTCCCTGGAAATGTTCTGTCCCAGTACTGTCGCACATTAATTCCAGAGTGTGGAGATGCAACATCATGTTGGAACCATATCTTCTGCCGAACATGCAGTGTAACATCCTCCAGTGCATCAGACAAATAGATTGAGACGAATGCATATCTTCGTGCAGTCAACCAGTCAGGCAACATGTATGGGCCCAAACACCTATCGCCCAATATTCCGGCCCAGATGTTGATACCAAACCGAACTTGATTTGATATTGAAGACACCCTCACGAGTGAATGCTGCTTCATCCTACGATATTACGGTGTTCACAAAGTCATCGTTGGCTTCCTGTTGTCGTTGGAACCATTCACAGAATCGCATCCAGTTGTAACGTTGTTACTTTAATTTGCTATGAAAGCGGTACTGATGGACAATAAAAGCGGTTTAAAAGCTGTGAGCTGTCTGGGGAAGTTAATCTTGCATTACTGAACAACTGTTTCACCAGGTATCCTGTCTAGCTTACCAAATTCCCAACCAGACGAACATTAATTATAATCTTTTAATAGTCATACGACAACCGGTGATATATATATATATATATATATATATATATATATATATATATATATATATATATATATAAGAGAATTTAAATAAAAAGAAATAAATCAGTTTATATTTGGAAATTTATTTTAACATTGATCATTGAAATTTCAGCATATTAAACGTGAGTCATTACTGAGCTGGTGCCTTATTTAGGACTGTAAAAATGTGAGTTTGTAATCTTACGGAACACATCAAATATGGAGCCAAGATTGGGAGACTGCATACGACACTGCATTCATAAAACAACACACAAAGAACGTTGAAACATATGCAAGAGAAAATTAACCACTACCAACCGATTCAATTTTCACGCAAAGAAATTACGTTCGTAGCACAATCCTGTCCGTCATATAATTACCACACACTGGTATACTAAATTCATACTAACTGTCTGTGAAATCTTCCCAAAAAGAATAGCTGAGGGCTACTTCGATGATTACACCACATGCTTCACGTGGTCAACTTGGTTTACACAAAGCGTGTAACTCCACAATAATTTTGAAAACTAAAATAAATTACATCGAAACGCAATTTACAAAAGAAAAACCTCGAACTGGTTACTAACGTCTTACTATTAACCTGATGGGTCAAACAATTATATAAGCACGTGGTAGTGGTCTCACAAAGTACACCCCACGTGGGTTGAACATAAAGAAAAGTTGCTATATTGAAAAATACTGTCAAGACGAGACGTTATAATCTCACGCACATTCGCATTTAAGATTGATGAACTTAGAGTTACTGATCAACACGTGGTTCCACTTTAGTCACAAAGTAGTGACAAAGCAACTACCGGAATATATTCTGAACTTCGCACGAGAATTACACTGCGCTGCAATTTAAGATAACATTAGATATCTTAGAGCTAAACCTGAAATAAAGGTGATTAAATTTTCAGTTAGGCTGAACTTAAGAAATCCATTGTCCTACGGACTTAGCAGACACGCTCTTAGCCGGAGATCTTGCCACTTCAGACGCTCGCCACGGACAGACTACCGTGGTTCCTACCTGAGGGGTGCCTCACAAATACCCACGGAAGTGGCCAGAGGGGCAGCTTCCTATACCAACATGACAACGGACGGCCAGGACCATGCTAAGAATGGAAACCTCTCTGCTTTTAGAAAGCGTAGCTACCTGTTCCGACGTTGGTCCTACTGTTCTCTAGCAGACAGGCTTGTCTGCTACCCTCAAGCATGCAACTAGAAACACATTTGCTCATTCATCCTCTCACACAGAAGGGAAGGGGGATGACAGTGTCTTATCATATACAGTATACAAAAGAAAGCGGATGTAGGTTCCGTATGAGACTGTGTGACATGAATTACATATAAACTGTGTTTTAAAGTGTAGTAGTGTGACAGATAGTTCTTGTTTATGTGTAAAAGTAACACGTTCCACCACTCAGTCTCCTCCCAGATAGTCAGAAACGCCACAGTAAATTTAGAAGAGGAATTTATGCCGTAAATGACAACAGATTTAAGAAATTAAACATGAAAGGAATCCAACAGAGACCTTTCACAGTGTTGGTGATCTGCAGGATGCAGGTGTTGCGTGAAAGCATAATGATAGGGGTGCAGCCCGTGCTCGTGCAGCACGTTAACGACCGTGCATTGCGAGACACGCAGCTGCCTTGCTACGCTACGAGTACTTCGCTGAGGTTCTTGCTGTATGACCTCCAGAATAGCTTCCTCAGTAGCTGGAGTATGGCGAGTCCGTGGGTGACCTCTGTGACACGATGGTGGAAGAATAGAACCTGACACCCGAAGGCGCAGCTCCAGACGACGAAACACATTTCTATCTGGATGGCGTCGACTAGGATACCTAGCGGCATATTCACGAGTGGCAACACCTTCCCGGTTATCGGATGCACCAAGGACCAGAAGCATATCGACGTATTCATCGTTTGTGTATGCCATACGTCTGCCACACTGGTTTAGTGGATTACAATGAGAAAATTCTATACGTCTACGTACGTGCGTTGGAGTCGGTCGTGGGCACTTTACTTCGCTCGCAACTAGTCCCTGTCTGGTGGACAGCGCATACAGTATAAACACGCCGTCAGTCCTGCGCATTGTTCCATCTAACGGCATTACCCCTCTGACAGATATTGTTCTGTATGATTCATCCCGACACCGCTAATTGTGAAATGTTCAGTTTCGAATTACACTTTTTCCCTAATGGGAATAGACGTGATGTTTCCACAGTCCCACCGATAGAATAATAGTAATAATAATAATAATGCTAACGCATTGAGAAACGTACTAAACAGCATGCCGTTATCAGACTGAATGTTTAAAGGCATAACGCATTCAAATAGTAACCGAGTTTGGACCTTATTCGCAAACCACGTTGTTAGTCCTACTGGTAACGTAAGCCCCTAACGATACGTAATGTAGCTGAATGAGGCAAGAATAATAGTTGGTATTAATCTATGGGACCACTAGAGGAGAGTACAAAGAAAACAGGTCTCGCATTTAGTAGATGTAGTGGTCTGAATAAATTCATGCCCACAGCGTGGAAAGAGCTTCTATCAAAGGTGACTAATCTTCCATTTCTACGATTGTAGTATGCAAGTGCAATCTTTTCCAGAGGACCCGCTGCGTTCGCTGTTGACGATTAAGATACCAGATACCATACCACCTGGAACACATTTAGCAAATAAAAAAGACATGCCTCGACCCAGGATCGAACCATCGACATTCTGTATGCTAACCCATAACTCTGTCCGCTGCACCAACTGTAGTGCACAACCAAAATGTGATGTCAGAGATAGTTACCATACATGTGGTTACAGTGTTGCCAGATTGCCACTCTTTAACGTCCTGTTTCTGCCGGATGTACTCGCCGGGCGAAATTTTGTGAGAGACTTTTTTTTCATCGTTGGCTTGTGAGGAGTCGCGCTGCGAAGCCCGAATGCACGAATTTCGCTTCACCCTGTATATAGAGTAGCAGGAGAAGCTCTCGGTAAAAAGAAAAGAATAAGAAAAAGTTAGGACCCAAGAATTTGGAACGAGGATGTAAGAAAAGCTGTTAAAAAAGCAGGATGCTTATGTAAAATTCTTAGGCAACCCCACAGGTGAAAAGACGAAATCGTATAAGAAGAGACGTAATATTGCTAAACGTGTAGTAAGAAAAACATACGGAGAATATTGGGATAGGTTTACTTCTAAGAGCGAGAATGATGAAACTTCCTGGCAGATTAAAACTGTGTGCCGGACCGAGACTCGAACTCGGTCCGGCACACAGTTTTAATCTGCCAGGAAGTTTCATTATCAGCGCACACTCCGCTGCAGAGTGAAAATCTCATTCTCAGCGAGAATGATGTTCGCGGGAGGCAGCAAATGCCCTATTAGGTTTTAAAAACTTTAAACAAAACAGAAAAAGAGAAGGTACAAATAAACAATGTTGAAGAAGAAAAATGGGTAAATTATTACAAATGATGATATACCACGAGAAACTGAAATTGAATCAAGGGGTTGGATGAAATACAGTCTGACAGAATAAAAATCTGTCTTAGCATCACTTAAGAACAGAAAAGCGACAGGCAGAAATGTTATTATTGCTGAATTGCTAAGACATGGAGGAGTGGTGCTACATCTACGACTGCTACAGCCCTTAAACGAATACTGGAAGAGCAAGAGTATCCCAAAAAGACTTGAAGATTGGCTGATTTATTCCAGTTTTTTAAAAAAGGAGACAAAAGTTTATGCGGCAACTACATAGGAATAAGTTTAGTAGACTCTGCACAGAAGATATATGCTAAGATTTTAAACACAATACTTAAAAACATAGCAGAAGTAGTATTGCATGACGAACAAATGGGTTATAGAAAAGACGTGCTACCATAGATGAAGTTACTGATTTACAACAGATAATACGGAAACACAGACAATATAATGAAGAAACACATATTTCTTTTATTGATTTTAAAAAAGCTTTCGACTCTGTCAACAGAAAAAGACTTTGGAAGATAATGACGAATCGCGAATATCCGAAACATCTAATAAATGCGATAAAAGTTTATATCTGAACACGACTATCACTCTAGATCTCAATGGAAAAATAACTGTCGAGGTACCAACCAACAAAGCAGTATGGCAAGGCTACTGTATCTCCCCAACTTTGTTTAACGTTTGCATGCATGAAATAATGCATATGTGGATAATGGCATGACAAAAAGGTATTTACCTAGACAGCTTACTTTATGCCGAAAGTGCAAAGATACTGGCAGATAACGAAGAGAACCTTCGGAAAGAAATTTACTTACTGAAATTTGAAATGGAGATCGCCTTCATGGCAAAACAACACATTAGAAGAAAAAAAGTGGTATATCAAAAAATTTTAGAGCAAGTAAATCAATTATCTAGGATGTGAGGTGACACGTGGCTACAGTAAAGATATACAAATTAGTAAATTTTAGCCAGGTACTTGTGACAATTAACAAAAACCATAAAAACAAAGTTAGGAAAGATACTCAAATTCTGCTAAACTAGTGCAGTCCCAACACTACTCTATGGAAGCCAGAACTGCAAAAAAGCCACATTCATGCACAAGAAATAAAATTCCTGAGGCGAGTTAAAAGTTTCTCAATAGAAGACAAAGGAATCGAGATATTAGAGAACTAAAAACTTTTACTCTAAAATTGTAAAATTATAGCGTATAGGAGAAAATGGAACGAATGCCTAGAAAGAATGGAAAGTGACAGACTCCCCTTAAAATACAGAAATAGTAAGTGCCAAGAAAGAAGAAACAGAGGAAGACCCCGGCAACGATGGGTACTGTAACAGGGAATTTCGCCTAATATCTGAAGAGAAGAAGAAGGAGTGTAATCACTAGTAGAAGCTGAACTTGGGGAAGATCGATTTGTGTTACAGAGAACATACTAGGTGGTATCTGCCTGCCTTTACTGTGCACTTGAAAAATGTACGTGTACTGTGTTGGAATCCTACACGCTTGCAAATAGGCAACCACTTGACACCGTTCCGATACCACATGCCTACTAGCAAGCGCAAGAGTAGCAGCGTAGAGCGCCAGCAGGCGCCTAAGACTCTTGTCGCAGATTGTCTCTGTTCAGGTACATTTTTAGAGTTCTTCACAAAAGTGGGCGGTAGGCACCGACGGTGTTGCCGAACTGGGGGGTCTGAGAGGTATTCCTTTGCTGTTCTATTCAAGCGTGTGTCAATGTCGCACGCCTTCATGATAACGCCAAAAGAGGTCAAAAACAGTATCGCTGAAAAAAAGCACAATCACCATTTGCTGCTTCGGATCGCGTTCAGATTTCGTCGAATGGTTTTGAACGTTCCCTAGGAGTGTCATGCTGTACACAAGAACAGAAACTGCAGTCGCACTGCACTCCCAACTGATGCGATCAGGTTCAGCAGGGTTGTTGGCCCACGAGCTCCTTAGAGAAGGGTTGAATCACCCAGGAGGTGGGGTGGGGAAAGGGGTGTGGGGTCAGCAGTGCCAAAGGTTGTTAAGAATGTCACCCTGCTGTTCATTATACTGCGACTGCGAAAGCTGTGGGAATCAGCGACCCAAGGAAAGGGGCGGTTTCATTGACGCCCTTTATGCCAGCTCCTAAGGCGTTTCCGTGTTAATTCTGAGCGGCGGTGTGTCTGAAATGCTCGCCTCGGCCATCCACAGGGAAACCGCGCGATTTCAGCGCCGGTCATCGCGTTTCTGACGTCAATCGCAGAGGTGTCAAAAGAAGGAGCGGAATGTGTTTAAGGAAGGGGTGTCTCAGAAAATTAGGGGTAAGCTATAGGGAGAGGCAGGTAATATACAGTATGTACAAGAGCCAAGAGGGAGTAATAAGAGCGGACGACCAAGAACGAATTGCTCAGCTTAAAAAGGGTGTAAGGCAAGGATGTAGTCTTTCGCTCCTACTGTTCAACCCGTACATTGAAGAAGCAATGACGGAAATCAAAGGGAGGTTCAGGTGTGAAATTAAAATTCAAGGTGAAAGGTTATCAATGGTACGATTCGCTGATGACATTGCTATCATGAGTGGAAGTGAAGAAGTATTACATGATCTGCTGAACGTAATGAACAGTCTAATGAGAACACAGTATGGACTGAGAATAAATCGAAGAAAGACGAAGGTAATGAGAAGTAGTAGGAATGAGAACAGGGAGAAAACATCAGGATTCATGGTGACGAAGTAAATGAAGTTAAGGATTTCTGCTACCTAGGCAGTAAAATAACCAATGACGGACGGAGCAAGGAGAACATCAAAAGCAAACTAGCAACGGCAAAAAGGGCATTCCTGACAAAGAGAAGTCTACTAATATCAAATATAGATCTTAATTTGAGGAAGAAACTTCTGAGAATCTACATCTGGAATACAGCATTGTATGGTAGTGAAACATGGGCTGTGGGAAAAACGGAACAGAATGGATGCATTTGAGATGTGGTGCTACAGGCGAATGTTGAAAATTAGGTGGACTGATAAGGTAAGGAATAAGGAGGTTCAGCTCAGAAACGGAGTGGAAAGTACTACGTGGAAAACACTGACAAGAAGAATGGACAGGATGATAGGACGTCTGTTAAGACACCAGGGAATAACTTCCATGATACTAGAGGGAGCAGTAGAGGGCTAAAACTATAGAGGAAGACCCAGATTGCAATACATCCACAAATAATTGAGAGGTTGGGCGGTGACGAGCGGCGGCGTGAGTCGATATTCTCATGGTAAAACGCGTCCACGTTGGCATTAGCTAGAGCTGTGGCGAAATTTGGTGTCAATGTGACATCATTAACCCACCAAACACCTCAAATGAAGTTCTGAACCCTGGCCACAGTTTGAAGTGCCGCCGAGCGGACGGTGACATCGCAGGGCGCCACGCTTTTATGCCATTACGGACGAAGGTTGTGGGCACCTTTGAGCCAAATTTCAAAGTACTGCGTGTCAATGGGAGACAATTACGGGGTTTCGAAAAAGTGATTAATTATGATGCCAGTGTAGGTTAGTGATCTACTGGACAATGTCAGAAGCTCCATAAGGCTGCTGGCAGATGATGCGGTCGTCTACAGGAAGGTAGCAACGGCAGAAGACTAACAAACTGCAAGATGACCTGCAAAGGATCAGTTATTGGTGCACGGATTGGCAGTTGACTCTGAACGTAAATAAATGTAACGGTATAACGTACGCAGCATAAATAGGCGATGAAGTACACCGCCTTATATCTACACTATGTGATCAAAAGTATCCAGACAACCCCAAAAACATTCGTTTTTCATATTAGGTGCATTGTGCTGCCACCTACTGCCAGGTACTCCATCCCAGCGACCTCAGTAGTCATTAGACATCGTGAGAGAGCAGTGTGGGGCGCTCCGCGGACTTCGAACGTGGTCAGGTGATTGGATGTCACCTGTGTCATACGTCTGTACGCGAGATTTCCACACTCCTAAACATCCCTAGGTCCACTGTTTCCGATGTGAGAGTGAAGTGGAAACGTAAAGGGACACGTACGGCACAAAAGCGTACAGACCGACCTCGTCTGCTGACTGACGGAGACCGCCGACGGTTGAAGTGGGTCGTAGTGTGTAATAGGCAGACATCTATCCAGGCCACCACACAGGAATTCCAGACTGCATCAGGGTCCACTGCAATTACTATGACAGTTAGTCGGGAATTGAGAAAACTTGGATTTCACGGTCGAGCGCCTGCTCGTAAGCCACACATCATGCCGGTAAATTCCAAACGACGCCTCGCTTGGTGTAAGGAGCAGAGACATTGGACGATTGAACAGTGGAAAAACGTTGTGTGGAGTGGGAATCATGGTACACAATATGGCGATCCGATGGCAGGGTGTGGGTATGGCGAATGCCCGGTGAGCGTTATCTGACAGCGTATGTAGTGCCAACAGTAAAATTCGGAGGCGGTGGCGTTATGGTGTGATCGTGTTTTTCTTGGAGGGGGCTTGCACCCCTTGTTTTGCGCACTATCACAGCACAGGCCTATATTGATGTTTTAAGCGCCTTCTTGCTGTTGAAGAGCAATTCGGGGATGGCAACTGCATCTTCAACACGATTGAGCACCTGTTCGTAATGCACGGCTTGTGGCGGAGTGGTTACACGACAAAAATTTCCTTGTAATGGACTGACCTGCACAGAGTCCTGACCTGAATCCTATAGAACACCTTTGGGATGTTTGGAATGCCGACTTCGTTCCAGACCTCACCGACCGACATCGATACCTCTCCTCAGTGCAGCACTCCGTGAAGAATGGGCTGCCATTCCCCAAGAAACCTTCCAGCCCCTTATTGAACATATGCCTGCGAGAGTGGAAGCTGTCATCAAGGCTAACGGTGGGCCAACACCATACTGAATTCCAGCATTTCCGATGGAGGGCGCCACGAACTTGTAAGTCATTTTCAGCCATGTGTCCGGATACTTTTGATCACGTAGTGTACTTCTACATACATACTCCACAAGCCACCGTATGGCCCATGATGGAGGATACCACACACCACTAATAGTCATTGTCTTTCCTGTTCCACTCGCAGATAGAGTGACGGACCAAACGACTGGCTATTCGTCTTCGTACGAGCCCTAAAATCTCTTACTTTATCTTCGGTGTCCTTACGCGAAATGTACTTTGGCTGCAGTAGAACCGTTTTACAGTCAAATGCCGGTTTTCTAAATTACCTCATTAGCACCTAGAGAAAACAACATCCTCTTCCATCCAGAGATTCCCATTTGAGCTCTCGAAGCCATTCCATACTACCTGTGTGCTATTCGAACCTACCGGTAAGAAATCTAGCATCACGTCTCTGAATTGATTCGATGTGGTCCTTTAATCCAGTCTGGCGACGATCGCAAACTGCTCGACCGATACTCAAGAGTGGGTCACATTAGTGCTCTATGTGTCATCTTCTTTATAAATGAGCCAAACTTCCCCAATATTCTCTCAATAAAACGAAACCGACCATTTGACTTCAATACTGTCAACCTTAATTGCTCGTTCCGTTTGGTTTCGCTTTGCAACGTTTCACCTAAATATTTAATCGACGCGACTGTTGAAGCAGCAAACTACTAAATTTGTATTAGAAAGTTGTAGGGTTGTTTTCTCTATTCTTACGCGTTAACATTTTCTACACTTTGAGCAAGTTGCCATTCATCTCACGAAATGTAAATTTTGTCTAAGTCATCTTGTATACTCTTACACTCACTCAACAACGACACTTTCCCACACACTACAGCATCATCAGCAAACAGTTGTAAATTACTACTCATCCTGTCTGTCAGATCATTTGTTTATATGCAGGAGGCTTTTGACTCTGTATGTCACAAGCGGGTTGTAACCAAATTGCTTGCTCCTGGAATATCATCTCAGTTACGCGACTAGATTCGTGATTTTCTGTCGTAGAAGTCACAGTTCGTAGTAAATGACAGAAAGTCATCCAGTGAAACAGAAGTGATTTCTAACGTTACCAAGGTATTATTATAAGCCCTCTACTGTTCTTTATCTATATACACGATTTGCGAGACAATTGATCAACCGTCTTAGACGGTTGCAGATGACTCTGTCGTTTATGGCCTAATAAAGTCATTAGAAGATCCAAGCCAATTGCAAAAGGATTTAGATAAGATATCTGTCTGCTGTGAATATTGGCAATTGACACTAAATAATGAAAAGTGTGACGTCATTCACATGAGAACTGAAAGGAAGCCGTTACACGACAAATCAGTCAAATCTAGAGGCGGTAAATTTCAAAAGCCAATATCGCACAAAATAGTTTTTATTCAAGACAACCGGATGTCACCTCCATGTCTTAAACATTTTTTTGTAGTAAAACATGTTCATTTTACACTGAACTTCATGCACAAGATGTCAAGTTGCATAAACCTCAACACATTATAAACGTTTGTTTTATCCGCTTGAGGTTCAGCACAAAATGAACACGTATTACTACAAAAAAAGTTTAAGACCTGAAGGACTGCCTGCGCTGTGCTTGTACATCCTCATTTGGAGCATTGCTGCGCGGTGTGGAATCCGTACCAGATAGGATTGACAGAATACATCGAGAAAGTTCAAAGAAGGGCAGCATGTTTTGTATTATCGAGAAATAGGAGAGAAAGTGTCATCAGAAATGATACAATATTTGAGGTGGACATAATTAAAACAAAGACTTTCCTCTTTGAGGCGGGATCTTCTCATGAAATTTCAATCACTAACTTTCTCCTCCGAATGCGAAAATATTATTGACCCGTGGCGAGCTGGCGCCAATCTTATTTTGTTCATGTATCGTTGAGATCGATTGTGGTTGAGGTAAGCTATCTTTGCTTTTCGCGTGTCTTATCTTGCGGGTTTGCAGGCGAAGCGAGTTGGTTGTTAGCCTTCGACGGGTAACCCTCGAGATCTCGTGACATTCGCTGGGAGACACGTGTCAACGGCTGCCGAACAAATGTGATGACCGTTACACGTTGTGGTGTGAAATTGGTTGGGTGTTTTGCAAACATAGGCAGCTTGATACAAGTTCTGTGACTTCGCAGGGAACAAAAAGTTGAAGGGAAGCGGCGAAGCTGTGGAACCCGCTCCCTCGTATTGTGTACCTGATATGGAGTAAGTCGTCGTAATTGTTTGTTCACCGACGCATCCAGACAATTTATACTTTATTATTGTGGTGAGACTTTCATAGTCGAACCTTAAGACGGTGTGGAAGAGTTCAGATGGCCTAGTTAAAGGGTGGCCGTTATTTGAAAAATTTCTCTGAAGTTTTACTAGTGCTTTATGTCTCTTGCAGTCAAATGATTTTATGTTGCCGTTTTTAAAGCCTGCACTCAACTAATGCGGTTGTCCATGTGCAAGTGAGTTAAAGGTATTTCTATGTTTCGGAATTACTGGAATGTCTTTGTGATTCGGGCAGAAACCTTTGACTGTGCCAGCGCGAGTTAAGGGCTCTGCCGAGTGCTTCTATGTTTCGGAGTTACCGGAATGTCTTTGTGATTCGGGTAGAAACCATTGATTGTGCCAGCGCCTATATATATATATATATATATATATATATATATATATATATATATATACCACCTTAAACCGCCTCGATGTATATATATCGTATGTAACCTGTTTGTATATGAACTTATTTCCTTAAATATTAGGGACTGGCAATTGGCTAAACAAACTGCATAGCATCTACTGAGTTCCTTGTGCGATTTTTCTAGTATTTTTTTTATTAACACGTCTGAGCACGTGAACATTTATTTTTTTAAAGATTGTTTCTGCTGTAGTTTTTTTATTTAAATGGTTCTATCATGTTATGTAATGGCATCTTAGCTTGGCACTAGTGTTCAAGTGTTATTAAGTCACTCTTTACCAGTAATTGTTTCGTTATTTCTATTTTGAGAGAAGTCCTATATGGGAGTTTCAAGTTTCTCAATAACCCTGTTTTCTTAATTTTGAATGGCTTTTTAGAGTACTGAGTACGTTGGGTTTCTAAGTGTATTTGCAAAGTTTTATCTAGTGGCTCGTCCACAATTTGTAATTGTCAGTTTTTTAAGGGGTAATGTCAATAAACTGTCTTGATTACAAATTGTGACCACCAACCATGATTCCATCCCGCATCTTCTTTATGGTAATTAAGATATGGTGTGTAAGTGTGGTACGATTAAGGAATCGCTCATCAATTATGTTGACGCCGACCTAAACAGGGAGAAACTATTCCGACCTGTGTGGCTGAGCGGTTCTAGGCGCTTCACTCTGGAACCGCGCGACCGCTACGGTCGCAGGTTCGAATCCTGCCTCGGGCATGGATGTGTGTGATGTCCTTAGGATAGTTGGGTTTAAGTAGTTCTAAGTTCTAGGAGACTGATGACCAGTGATGTTAAGTCCCATAGTGCTCAGAGTCATTTGAACCATTTATTCGGAGAAACTATCATGATAATAAAATAAGGGAAATCAGAAAGATACAGCTGCCCGTTTCTTCCGAGCGCTGTAGTGAGTGGAATAATAGAAAGTTACTGTAAAGGTGGCTCGATGAACCCTCTGCCAGGCGCTTAAGTGTGATTCGTAGAGTAGTCACGTAGATGTACATGCAGATACAGAGGATAAGAGCGCTCCTGTCACACTTACTTGGGGCACTCCTGATGATACCCTTGTCCTTAATGAGCACAACGTTTTTTTTTTTTTTGATCATCAGTCTACTGACTGGTTTGATGCGGCCCGCCACAAATTCCTTTCCTGTGCTAACCTCTTCATTTCAGTAGCACTTGCAACCTACGTCCTCAATTATTTGCTTGACGTATTCCAATCTCTGTCTTCCTCTACAGTTTTTGCCCTTTACAGCTCCCTCTAGTACCATGGAAGTCATTCCCTCATGTCTTAGCAGATGTCCTATCATCCTGTCCCTTCTGCTTATCAGTGTTTTCCACATATTCCTTTCCTCTCCGATTCTGCGTAGAACCTCCTCATTCCTTACCTTATCAGTCCACCTAATTTTCAACATTCGTCTATAACACCACATTTCAAATGCTTCGATTCTCTTCTCTTCCGGTTTTCCCACAGTCCATGTTTCACTACCATACAATGCTGTTCTCCAGACGTACATCCTCAGAAATTTCTTCCTCAAATTAAGGCCGGTATTTAATATTAGTACACTTCTCTTGGCCAGAAATGCCTTTTTTGCCATAGCGAGTCTGCTTTTGATGTCCTCCTTGCTCCGTCCGTCATTGGTTATTTTACTGCCTAGGTAGCAGAATTCCTTAACTTCATTGACTTCGTGACCATCAATCCTGATGTTAAGATCCTCGCTGTTCTCATTTCTACTACTTCTCGTTCCTTCGTCTTTCTCCGATTTACTCTCAAACCATACTGTGTACTCATTAGACTGTTCTTTCCGTTCAGCAGATCATTTCATTCTTCTTCACTTTCACTCAGGATAGCAATGTCATCAGCGAATCGTATCATTGATATCCTTTCACCTTTCTTTTATTTCCACCATTGCTTCCTCGATGTACAGATTGAAGAGTAGGGGCGAAAGGCTACAGCCTTGTCTTACACCCTTCTTAATACGAGCACTTCGTTCTTGATCGTCCACTCTTATTATTCCCTCTTGGTTGTTGTACATATTGTATATGACCCGTCTCTCCCTATAGCTTACCCCTACTTTTTTCAGAATCTCGAACAGCTTGCACCATTTTATATTGTCGAACGCTTTTTCCAGGTCGACAAATCCTATGAAAGTGTCTTGATTTTTCTTTAGCGTTGCTTACATTATTAGCCGTAACGTCAGAATTGCCTCTCTCGTCCCTTTACTTTTCCTAAAGCCGAACTGATCGTCACCTAGCGCATTCTCAGCACAACGCACTGGGTTCTATTCCTGAAGAAGTCTTCGAGTCACTCACATACGATTACACTTCTGTCGACAAATTACTGCCGTCAAATACACCACAGAAACCAACCGGAGCGACCAAATAAAGCAAACAACAGAAACAGTAGTTGGCAGCCTAAGATTCATAGGAAGAATTTTAAAGGAATGAAATTCTTTCAGGAAATAAGTGACGAAACACTTGTTAGACCCACTCTTAACTACTGCTCGTTGATCTAGAAATCTTATCAGATTTATTTAATAGAGGAGACAGAGAAGATCCAGCGACGAGCGCCTCGTTTCTTCTCGCGATCGTTTTCTCGGGGCGAGGGCATCATAAAAAAGCTCGACAAGCTCCAGAGGCAGAGGCTACAGTAGAGGCGTTGTGCATCACCGAGAGATGTACTAGTGAAATTCAGAGACAGATAACGTTCCTGGAAGGTCGGACAGTACATCACTTCCTCCTACACACGTCCTCCGAATTGACCACGACGGGAAAATCAGATAAATTGGAGCTACCTTAGTAGTGGTTTTGCTTGAGGGAGTTAGAAATCATCACTCGTGCGAAACTCGGAATGTCCTTTTCTCACAATATATCCTGCGAATAATGAATGAGAGGTAAGAAGCAGATTCCGTATTCCTAGATTTCCAGAAGGCGTTTGGCTCAGTGCCTGACTGTAGACTTTTAACGAAGGTTCGAGTATACGGAACCGGTCTTCAGTACTTGAGTGGCTCAAGGACTTTTTAAGTAACAGGGGCCAACACGTCGTTCTGGACGGCCAGTGCCCAGTGGAAAGAAATGTATCGTCAGGAGTGCCCCAGGGAATCGTGATGGTAATGATACCTTTGACAGTGACACTAAAGCCGAGCGAGATACTGAATACGGTTTTCCAAAATTCCTTCTCCAAATAAGACGAAGTAACTGTTACAGTAATCGAATCCAGAACTATTGCCAACATGAGTAACTTAGAAGTAGGTATCCTTGGTATAGTGAAGCAGCTCAAATAGTTTATTAAAGGCAAGTCTTCCGCTCCAGACTGTATACCAGTTGTGTTTGTTTCACAGTATGTTTCATATAGCCTAATACCTCAATACTTAGCAATCATATACAAACACTCGCTCGGCGAGAGATCCGATAGAGCCGGCCGCGGTGGCCGAGCGGTTCTAGGCGCTTCAGTCCGGAACCGCGAGACTGCTACAGGATGGAAATTTGCACAGCTCACAACACTCAAGAAAGGAACTAGGAGTAATCCACTGGATTACAGACTCTTATCTCCAACCTCGATTTGCAGCAGAATTTTGGTGCCTATACCGTGTTCGAAGATCGCGAATTACCTCGGGGAAAAAAAAAAAAAAAAAAAAAGAAATGATCTTTTGACACACAGATACAGAAAATATCATTCCTGCGCAATGCAACTAGTACTTTATTCGCGTTAAGTAATGAGTGCTGTCGACAGGGGATCTCTGATTCCATGTTTCTAGGTTTCCAGACTCACAAGCGGCTTTCAATCAAATTCCGTGAAGTATCGTCTCAACTGTGCGACTGGATTCGTATTTCCTGTTAGGAGGTCAGAGTTCGCCGTAAATGACGGGAAGTCATTGAGTAAAGAGAAGGGATTGTTTGCAGATGTTGTTGTCATTTACTGTCTAGTAATGTCATCGGAAGATCAGCACAAATTCCAAAATGATTCCTATATCGTGGAAACAGTGGCAATTCACAGTAGGTAATGGAAAGTGTGGTGGCGTCCTGATGAATACTAAAAAGAATCAGAAAATTTCGGTTGCTCGATAAATCAGACAAATCCAAAGGCTGCCAATTCAACTAAATACCTATGGGTAACAATTACGAAGAACTTGAATTTGAACGAGGACATAGACAATGTTGCCGGGAAGCGAACCATAGGCTGCGTTTTATTGGCAGGATACCTAGAGGATGCAACAAATAGCCTAACGATTTTCCATCCTCTTCAAGAATACTGCTAGGAAAGCTACCCAGGTAGGATTGACGGAGAACATCTAAAATGTTTAAAGAAGGACAGTTCGTTATGTGTTATCGCGAATTACGGGAGAGAGTGTGACGGCTATGATACGTGAGCTGGGACGGCAATCATTAAAACAAAGGCGTTCTTCGATGTAGCAAGACCTTTCACGAAAATCTTAACATTCTCTTCCGAATGCACCCACCTGCGTAGGGAGAAAGCCTCATCGTAAAGATTTAAATGTTCGCTTTCCTCAAGGGATGTACGTAAGTGGAACAGTAGAAAAATAATTGTGAAAGTGGTTCCATGAACCCTCTCCCAGACACTTTAGGCTAAGCTGCAAAGTAGCCATGTAGATTTAGATACAGACTGCTGTTGTTCTATACACAGGGGCGTAACTAAATTCCCTTTACGGACCTTGAAGATAGTTTCCTTATACCAGAACAAGAAAAAGATGTCTAGAAAACGTGGAAATTAAAATGCATACCTTAAGAGCTGTGAACACTTGTTCACCTTCGATACTGTGAAACATATCTCTCCTACTGTGCCTCTCTGCTTTCCGCTTTTTAGGAGAAGGTGGTAATCAAAACAATAAAAAATTTGCCCACACGTTCTATGAACACTTTGAACACTTTCTCATCATGGTTGCGAAGATGCTGTTAGAACACTCATTTTAGAGCCCAAGTCTGCTAGGTTTTTCTTTCTTATTTTGGTCCATACTATATCTTCCCACGATATGGAAAGCAAAGAGCTTGCAGAAGAAGAGATGTGTTTCGCAGTATCGAAGAGGAACAAGGGCTCATAGCTCGGGACAGGAAAACTTCGCGAAATCGATAACGCAAAAAAATTACAGTTTTTAGTGAAATAATGCGAAACCTACAACTTTTATCAAGATATCGCGAAATTTGTAATTTTGCCGTATAAAAATCCTATAAGTCTGAGGTTGGTATTCCACTAGCATTTGTAATGGATTGTTATTGAATGTTAAAACTTCATTTTGACTTCTAATCTCCTCAAGGCTAAGGTTCATATATAATCTTAACCTGGCAGTCCATATCTTGTGTAACAGACTTTAATGTGATGACAAAATAGGACCGAAATTAGCAAAAATAACATGGAATATCGCAAGAAACCAGCGTATTTGGAAAAAAATTTAAAAAAAAACTCCGAATTTGGTAAAAAAACACCCAATGTGGCGAAACAACACACCAAATTTCACTAAAAAATAAAACCAAATTTGGAAAGAAATAACAAAAAAAATTCGCAAGGTACAGCAATTTGAAAAAAAAACAAAAGTGGCAAAAAATGACACAATCTGGCAGAAAATAATTTCGAATATAGCAAAAAACAGCACAGGATTTGGCAAAAAAATAACCCAAAATTTGGAAGACAAACACTAAACTTGGAAAAAAACACCAAATTTTGCCATAAAATAAGGCAAACAACACAAAATCTATATAAAAAACATCTGCTACCGAAATGCATTAAAAGTAACGTCGAATTTGGCGAAGAAATACCACCTAATATTTCAAAAAACAAAAAATAACACTACATTAGGCAACGAAGTTAGTGAACTGCTAAAAAAAAAAAAGCGAAAAAGAAAAAATCCACTGTATTTGGCAAAAAGTACGAGTTTGGCAGAAAATTATACAAGATGTGCCAAAATGGACACTAATTTGTCAAAAAATTACACCGAATTTGGGAAAACATTCACCGAATTAGGCAAACAAAAGGAATTTGGAAAAATATTAACGAATTTGCAAAAATAACAACGAATGTGGCAAAAAATACATTGTGGTAAAAGATAGCACCGAATTCGGCCATAAAATAAAACGATTTTTACCTGTCGCTGCTCACAACTCTTAAGGTACGCTTTTAGTAGCCCATATTTCCTAGACTTTTTTTCTTGATTAGGTGTAAGGCACCAGTCTTCAAGGTCTGTATACATAAACTTATCTGACGGATAGGGGGAGCAGGAATCTAAAACTCTGTAGTGCTGCAGATTACGTCAGCGGGTGGGGGCGGGGGGGGGGGGGGGGTGAGGGGGCGCTTGCGCTAAGAATTGTACAGAAATATTTTCTAACCGTGAATCAACAATACAAGAGTTCGTGTTGCTAGGAACGTGACTGAAGACTGCAGCACAGAGGCGGCCTCATACCTCGCACCCTTCACAAAGGGCTGCGGCATCGGCAGGTGTGGGCTGCGTGCCCCTGGCAGCTCTGAGCGGCCGCGGGCTGTAGGTCTCCCGTAATCCGCAGCGTGTCTGCGCGCGCACGCAACTTCCGCACACCCACGCAGGTGCGTGCCCCCGCCTACCTGTGCGTCCGGAATTCCCGTTCCCAGCGGGGGCCGGACGCGCATTCTGGCCTCGCTCTCTTTGACCGCGCCGCCTCCGGCCATCCCTCGCGTCTATAATGACTCCCACGTCGAAGCTGTGTTAAGGTCGACACACACAATGGTCGCGAACGGAACAAGTCCCCTCAAATATTTGAAAAATGTCACATTACCGCCTAAGCTGACATGTAAGCTGACAAAAGAGGTAAAGTGCTTGGAATTTTGCATGAATTCTATATTACAACTACAGAATTGTAATTAAAATTATTTAAATTCTCCTACTCGATAACTGTATAAAAGAATCTCATGAGAGAAGCTTGCGGTACACAACATGACTAAACAGAGAAAATTTCGTAGAAATCTGTTGAATAGTTTCTGAGAAAATTGTACATTTGTTATTTTTTGAAAATAAAATTTTTAAATTTCATGAAAAGGTAGTAGTAGTAGTAGTAGTAGTAGTAGTAGTAGTTGTTGTTGTTGTTGTTATTGTTGTGGTCTTCAGTTCAAAGACTGGTTTGATGCTGCTCTCCATGCTACTCTATCCTGTGCCAGCTTCTTCATTTCCCAGTACCTACCGCAACCTACATCATTTTGAATCTGGTTAGTGAATTCATCTCTTGGCCTCCCTCTACGATTTTTACACTCCACGCTGCCCTCCAGTTCCAAATTGGTGATGCCTTGATGCCTCAGAACATGTCCTACCAACCGATCCCTTCTTCTAGTCAAGTTGTGCCACAAATTTCTCTTCTCCCCAATTCTGTTCAATACCTCCTTATTAGTTATGTGATCTACCCATCTAATCTTCAACATTCTTCTGTAGCACCACATTTCGAAAGCTGCTATTCTCTTCTTGTCCAAACTATTTACCGTCCACGTTTCACTTCCACACATGGCTAGCCGGCCCTTGTGGCCGAGCGGTTCTAGGCGCTTCAGCCCGGAACCGCGCTGCTGCTACGATCGCAGGTTCGAATCCTGCCTCGGGTGTGGATGTGTGAGCTGTCTTTACGTTAGTTAGGTTTAAGTAGTTCTAAGTCTAGGGGACTGATGACCTCAGATGTTAAGTTCCATAGTGCTCAGAGCCAACTGAACCATACATAGCTGCACTCCATACAATACTTTCAGAAATGACTTCCTGACACTTAAATCTATACTCGATGTTAACAAATTTCTCTTCTTCAGAAACGCTTTCCTTGCAATTGCCAGTCCACATTTTATATCCTCTCTACTTCGACCATCATCAGTTATTTTGCTCCCCAAATAGCAATACTCATTTACTACTTTAAGTGTCTCATTTCCTAATCTAATTCCCTCAGCATCACCCGATTTAATTCTACTACCTTCCATTACCCTCGTTTTGCTTTTGTTGACGTTCATCTTATACCCTCCTTTCAAGACATTATCCATTCCGTTCAACTGCTCTTCCAAGTCCTTTGCTGTCTCTGTCAGAATTACGATGTCATCGGCGAACCTCAAAGTTTTTATTTCTTCTCCACGGATTTTAATACCTACTCCGAATTTTTCCTATTGTTTCCTTCACTGCTTGCTCAATATACAGATTGAATAACATCGGGGAGAGACTACAACCCTGTCTCACTCCCTTCCCAACCACTGCTTCCCTTTCATTTCCCTCGACTCTTATAACTGCCATCTGGTTTCTGTACAAATTGTAAATAGCCTTTCGCTCCCTGTATTTTACCCCTGCCACATTCAGAATTTGAAAGACAGTATTGCAGTCAACATTGTCAAAAGCTTTCTCTAAGTCTAGTGTCGTGATCATCACATGTAAAAAGAGAATGCTAATGTGATATGAGAGAACATTCACTTTCGTGTTGGTTTAATGCTCACATTTTTTTAAAATAAGCGCTCATTTTGTTCAAACAAACGAAGTGAATATTCCCTCATATTATATTATCCTTCTCTTTTCCCACAGGATCACCGCAGCACCTGTCAAGACTTCACAGAAGAACTTCGTTATGTAGTGTACTTTCGTTAAATGTTTTTGTATTGCCGTGGAAGCCTGAACACGAGGTCTGTACCTCGAAACCTGTTGCTTCATTAAATAATTTAAGTAGTCAACAAATTTTGTGACTGATAGCGGTCTCCGAGAAACATTTTCAGCGTTTTATTGCTTGAGGAATGCAAGACCGAACTTATGTACGAAACAGGAAGAAATCTCTGAGCTACGATATGTATCATCATATATATTATTTCACAAGTCAATACCCCTTTTTCTCAACACATACTAATCGTACAGGGATGAATCAGGTACCCCAGAAAGGTTTTTTAACCGGTTTCTGACACTGCTTGCCGATTTTGCGCTAAAAATAACTATATTTGGAAAATTTTATCATGAAAGAGACCATTAAATACTATAGGCAAAAGGGCATCATAAATGCCCAGCTTCATACCTATGTTTAACGGAGCTAACTTATTAATCACGAATAAGAGATTCCGTTTTCATATTATCTTATTACAAATATAATTTAATTTGTTTCGAAGGACCTACTAAATGGATCATCTGTATACAGCCTTGTCATACACACTGCAGTAGTTCATTATCTCTGTCCATTGTACAAGTTGACTGTTCTAAACAAATATATTTTCTGAAACGTTGAACATATTTGTCACTGTTGCCTTGAACTGTGATTTACCTATTGTTACTACGGTCTAACGTGATTACTGCAACTGAAAATATTTGTCGAATTAAAGTTGCTACTGTTTACTGAAAGTCAGTGATGCCTGCCCGTTGTTGAAGCCTGGACAAATATTCCCGACGCAAAACACACTTTTGGACACAAGGATGAATCGTAAATTCATTATTGTTATTTCACGTCGTACGGATCATTTTTAGAGATATTTTCTCTTCATTCCCACAACTTTTCTTGTCCCACAGACTGCACTTACTTCATATACTGTCATTATTTAAAACTATAAAATTAGTGAATATAGGTTCCGCCTTTTATGCAAAATACTGTGTTTTCTTGTTATCCAGACATGTTTCGGAGCCTTTGTGCCATAATCAGTGAGTTTTATTTATTAAGAAACTGGATTTTACATTATATGGTTTTGGAGGACCATCTGCGTGGCGTCCTGTACTGATAGCTTGTCATGTTTTGTTGCGACTGATCCTTCTTTCGCTTCTTTGGGCAATGGATGCCGAGAGGGTTAGAATACACAACAACATCGAAAACACCGCATTCTGCGAAATAAAAAGACGTTTGTACAGAGTGGTAATTATTGAATTATATGAAAAAAAACGTAAATTAGTTACAAACTACGGGGTGCACACACTTTATTCAACATGTAAACGTCATTACAGACATTCGGATTGAGGTTATGACATGTTCGGTATGCCTGCCATCATTGGTCATGATGTTGCGCAGATAGATAGTAAAATTCTGCATGACATGATGAAGAATTGGGACATCGATGCTGTCGATGACCTCCGGAATGGTTATTTTTAGCTCAGCAATTGTTTTGGGGTTACCGCTGACACCTTGTCCTTAATATAGCCTCACAAAACGGAGTCGCATGTGCTCAGATCTAGAGAATACGGCAGCCAATCGAGACCTATTCAGTGGCCTCTGGGTACCCCTCAGCCAGAATGCGGTCCCCAAAGTGCTCCTCCAGGACAACAAACACTCTCCTGCTTCGATGGGTTCCAGCTTCGTCTTGCATGAACCACATCTTGTCGAAATCAGGGTAACTTTGGATAATGCGAATGAAATCATCTTCCAAAACCTTCACGTATTTTATTTATTTATTTAGTTGTCAAGTTCCGTAGGACCAAATTGAGCAGCAAATTTCCAAGGTCATAGAACGTGTCAGTACATGAAATTACAACATAAACGTAATAACAGATAAAAATAAATGTTCATGAACCTTAAAAAAGTCAGTCCATAAGTTTAAGTAAACGCTATCAGCAATACAATAAAAATCAGCTTAATTTTTCAAGGAACTCCTCGAAAGAACAGAAGGAGTGACCCATGAGGAAACTCTTCAGTTTTGATTTGAAAGCGCGTGGATTACTGCTAAGATTTTTGAATTCAAGTGGCAGCTTATTGAAAATGGATGCAGAAGTATACTGCACACCTTTTTGCGCAAAAGTTTAGGAAGTGCGATGCAAATGCAGGTTTGATTTCTGCCGAGTATTAACCGAGTGAAAGTTGCTTATTCTTGGGAATAAACTAATATTGGTAACAAGAAACGACAATAAGGAATATGCATATTGAGAGGCCAATGTCAAAATACCCAGACTCGTAAACAGAGGTCGACAAGAGGTTCGTGAACTAACACCACTTATTGCCCCAACCGCCCGTTTCTGAGCCGAAAATATCCTCTTAGAATGAGAAGAGTGACCCCAAAATATAATACCATACGACAATAGCAAATGAAAATAAGCAACGTAGACTAAATTTCGCGTCGAACCCTCGCTCACTCCTGATATCGCCCGAATAGTAAAAATGGCAGTATTAAGTCTTTGAACAAGATCCTGAACGTGGGCTTTCCACGACAGCTTACTATCTATCTGAACACCAAGAAATTTGAACTGTTCAGTTTCACTAATCATATGCCCAATCTGTGAAGTTAAAACGTCAGGTTTCGTTGAATTGTGTGTTAGAAACTGAGTCTTACTGTGATTTAGCGTTAGTTTATTTTCTACAAGTCATGAACTGAGGTCATGTACTGCACTATTTGAAACCGAGGCAATGTTGCACACAACATCCTTTACTACCAAGCTAGTGTCATCAGCAAACAGAAAAATTTTAGAGTTACCCGTAATACTAGAGGGCAAATCATTTATATAAATAAGGAACAGGAGTGGCCCCAACACTGATCCCTGGGGCACCCCCCATTTGACAGTACCCCACTCAGACCCCACAACACAGACTTTATCAATAATGTGAATAATGACCTTTTGCTGCCTGTTGCTAAAGTGCGAGGTGAACCAATTGTGAGCTACTCGCCGTATTCCGTAATGGTCCAACTTCTGGAGCAATATTTTGTTATCAACACAATCAAATGCCTTAGTTAAATAAAAAAAAAATATGCCAAGGGTTCGAAACCTTTTGTTTAACCCATCCAGTACCTCACAGAGAGAAGAGAATATAGCATTTTCAGTTGTTAACAGACTTCTAAAGCCGAACTGTACATTTGATAGCAAATCGTGTGATATAAAATTATCAATTATCCTTACGTACATAGCCTTTTCAATAACTTTTGCAAACACTGATGGCATATAAATACGTCTAAAATTGTCTGTATTATCCCTTTCTCCCTTTTTGTAAAGCGACTTTACTACTGAGTACTTTAATCGCTCAGGAAACTGACCATTCCTAAAGGAAAAATTACAAATATGGC